>NC_138882.1:91597996-91930668 GCF_965194825.1 Balaenoptera physalus | reverse complement strand
TCAATTGCTATGTCATTAAAGATTGTGCCCTGCCCCCTTCCCACCTGTCTCAGTGATATCCCCTCTTTACTTCATGATATGGGTAATTTGTGTTCTCATTTTTGCTAGAGGTTTATCAATTTATTGTTCTTTTTGAAGAGCCAGACTTTGGTTTCATTGATTTTTTTAAATTGTTTTTATGTTTACAGTTTTATGGATTTCTGCTCTATATTATTTTTTTTCTTCTGCTTGCTTTGAGTGTACACTTTTTTTCTAGTTTTTTCAGGTGAAAACTTAGTTTAATTTGAGGTCTTTCTTGTTTAGCTTTTAATGCTGTACATTCTCCTATAAGCATTGCTTTATCTGTATCCCACAACTTTGTATATGATGGATTTTTAATTTCATTAAGTTCAACATTTAAAAATTTCTTTTGAGACTTCCTTCTTGACCCATGGGTTGTTTAGAAGTGTGTTGTTTGACTTTCAAGTGGTTGGAGATTTTTCTGTTGTCTTTTTGTATTAGTTTCTGGTTTAATTCTATTACTGTCAAAGAATACTTCCTTTAACTTCATTCTTTTAAACTGTTTAAGATGTGTTTTATGACAGAATGGAAGTAGGCTAAGTGTTGACCCTTAAATTGTGAGATTATGGTTTTGAACAGGTGCGGAGGAAAAAAATGGAGGAGTTTCCAATCATTCAAGCAGTGTGTAAGCAGCAAAGAAAGGGCAAGAATTATTTTGAAGGATAGAGACTAACAAGTTTATCTAGAGCAAAAGACTCGTGTAGAAGAGATACTGGTCGTATGTAATGAGACTAGAGAGATAAACTGAATCTAACTTATACAGAGACTTTAATAGCAGGCAAAGGCATTTAGATTTTATTTAGTGGGCAAAGAGGAAGTGATAAAAGTTTAAAACAGGCAAACTATATGATCAAAGCTGTAATTTAGAATGACTGCTATGCCAAGCAGGAAGAGATTGAAGGCAGGGAGACTAGTTAGAAACTATCTATATTGAGAGGTAATAATTTAAGAGCATGAATCAAAGAGGAGGTAATCTATTTATGTAAACAAAACCTTCACTGATTGATTGGTTCAGCTAGAGTAGAGAGTGCAATTCAAGAAAATGGTGGGACCCTAGTCATGAGATGAGGCAGGTTCTCCAGAGCATACAGGGAAAGACTTCTTTCTGAATATTTCTTTCTGAAAAGTAAAACTCCATTTTTAGTCTTTTTGAGATGGAATGTGACTGAACATTCCCCCTTCTATTTCTGTGCTTTGGCTCCCCAAGCCCTACTGCTCCAGGGGCTCTGACCTTTCCTTAGTTGCCTGGCATCCAGGCAAGTTCTTAGCCATCAAATTTCAATCCAGGTGGCCTCCATAAATATATCAACAGAATTTATTTTCTTTAATTTTCTTTGTCCTTGCTTGAGAATTTGCTGATTGGGAGACTGTTTGGAGGCCAGTATGCCCAAAGATGGATAACCACATCTGCTAGCCATTTGGATTAATTATTACACCTGTGTCATAAAACCTGCATTAATAAAGAGGTGGCAAGGAAACTCATACTACATCCTAGACAGGACTCTCATTCCTTCCCAACATTCTGTCCCTATCAATGGCATTCTACCATCCTGTTCTCCTGGCACATCACCTGAAGTGCTACAGCTTACTTTCTCCAGCACCCCCATGTCTAGTGTGTCTCTAAGTCCTGTTTCTTTACCTGAAAAACCTTTCAGAGCCATCCTTTCCAACTCTTTCTAGTCTATATTCTAGTCTGAGTCTTCTCTAATCATATGACACCTAGATTATTACAAATTGTCCCTCTTGCCAGCTGCCAGCCCCTTCTGTCTGCCCTTTTATACAGTAGAAAGACTATTCCTTCTCAAACATTTTGATCAAGTTACACTCCAGTGCTTTGACTGGTAAGCATGAATCTCATCTTTGATCTATTGATAGACTCTCAGAAATTTACATGGTTTTCTGTTGTCTTTTTCTTTTTAATCAAATACATATGCTTCATATGAGTCTTTAAAATTGTCCATCAACATCCCTCAGCATTCTTGTTCTTATTTATGACTGATCTTTAACCCACAATTACTTTCTGCCCCAGCCAAGCAAACCTGCTTGTTCTCTCATGTGCACAAGTGTCTGATTCTTGACTGCATGCTGCTTCAAACCTTAATTACACATAGTACCCCTAAATACCTTCCCCCTTCCTTTCCACCAAGTTCCTCTGCAAAATGCTCTCCAATGGTCATCCCTGACTCAGCCTTCAGACCCCAATATGTGGGGTTCATATTAATGAGAGATCTACAGCATTATGGGGAACTGTTGAGAATCCAGTACCCGAAAGTCCAGAGTAGGTACTGGAAATGAAGAAGGGAAATAGCCTTTGTATCTTTAACCTAGGCTGAGGCTGATGAAAAAAAAGACCACCCTTCATAATGTATAAGTCCCTGGCAGAAGTTTTTTCCATGTTGCAGAACCACGTGACACATTTGGGGAAGTGAAGAAGAGAGCAGACACTAGCCTAGGTAGTCAGATCTGGAAAATCAACTATGTCAATAAATGAGGAGATGGATATTACAGTCTCATATCCCTCATGATATATCTACATCTATTTAAACATAGCTAGCTAGCTAGATAAATAATTATAAATATATATGTATACAACATATATCATGCAATATACATTAATATATGCATGTGTATATATATGAAATAGGAATATATATGAAATAGGAACCCTGGAGGAAGCAGAAAGAGAGAAAGAATATTGATGTGCCAAACAGCACTCCTGTCAATTCCTTGCCCCTCCCAATGTATTTAAATTCTTAAATTAAAGCCATTAGTGTACAATTATAAAGAGTACTAGTGAAGCTTTTTTCCTTTTTGAGGTCAGGAATAGATAACTTAAAAACAAAAGTGTTGTAGGGTGATACAGAGCCTCTTTAAATTTTCCTTTCTCTTTATTGTTTCCAGTAGAGTGTATCATTTAGATTATATGAACCTAAGTAACGACATTCTTATGTAGGGCAGAGATGGAATCCTTTGTATTAGGAGAAAATACACAATTCTGGCTAATTCTGTTTCATACTGAGAAATTGTATCTTCCCTCTCGTCTCCTCCTCACATATAGTTTCTCCTTTTTTCACTTTTACATCTCTGCCCTCTCTCTTCCTCATCCCTCTTCTTCATTCTATTTCTTTCCCTTCTTTCTAAAACACATTGCTCTTAAATGTAAAGGGAAAGAAAAATCATTAATCACACTGCAGGATACAGTGCTTAGATGGCTGTAGTTGCTGAAGGAGGTCTGTTTAGCATCAGTCAACTTTTCATTTCCTTTCAGTGGGGATAGTGGGCTGTTCTGAGTCCCTGGGGCCAGCCATGAATGCAGGTATTGAGAGTTCAGGAGGAGACTATTAGAACCAAGTGCTGGAGATACAATAGCATTTAAATTAATCTACTACCTGGATTGGCGTCCTTCAACCCTCCTTTCATTTCTCTGGCTTAAAGATACAGATTTTACAGGGTAGATATTGGTCAGGATTAACTCTGCATTGTCTGCTAGACAACGATTCCTTCCAACATAATTTATTCTCCTCCTCAGCTGAAACTAGCCTGTCTGAACTATAAAAATTAAACTACACAGTTTCAAAAAGATTGAAACACATGACCAGTTTTTCCAACAGGACATTTGCTGAGTTCTGGAACAGCAGAGGAGGCTAGGGATGTGGGCTGCAAACTTTTAAAAATTAGAGTGAAATCTCTGTTGTCTTGGAGAACTTAGGAGATAAAGTTCCATCAAAGTGCAAGACTCAAGATTATTGCTATATTTTAAAACTGCATGGGGCAGGAGTCTCAAAGATATGTTTGAAATCTCTTCAGGGTAAAACTGAATCTCACATAGTATTTCAGGGCCCAAACTTGCCAGGCTGTCAATCAAAAACCAATATATAAGAAGCATAATACATTATGACCAGGGTGTTTTGTTTAGTCCAAGGTTGTCTTAATACTCAGAAAAATCTACCAATGTAATAACAGAATAAAGCAGGGGGAAGAACTTATCTCAACAGATGCAAAGCATTTGCTAAAACACAACTTATGTTTATGTTAGAAACTCTCAGCAAACTAGGAATAGAAGAGAATTTTAATTTGATAAAGGCCATCTACAAAAACCCTACAGATAGCATACTCAATGTTGTGACATTTAAAATTTCCCCCTGAGGTCAAAAACAAAGCAAGTATATCTGTTCTCACTACTTTCATTCACTACTGTAATCCAGTGTAATAAGTGAAGAAAAAGAAATAAAAGGTATAAAGGTTGGAAAGGAAGAATCAAAACGGCTTTTATTCATAACTGGTGTTGTTTTATATTTTTAAAAAATCGCCAAACCTATAATTTGAATCAATGAGTTAATTTAGGAAGGCCATTACTAGTAAAGTAATTCATAGAAGATAAATATGTAGAAATCAATTGTACTTCTAGATCCTAACATCAATTTGAAAATTATAAAATACCATCTACAATAGCATCAAAAATAAATACTGGGCACAAAGCTAACAAAACATTGCTGAGGTCCAAATAAATACAAAGATATCCCATGTTCATGGATTGAAAGACTCATGTTTTTAAGTTATCAATTCTCACCAAATTTGTCTATAACCAATATGTAATTAATTATTTGAAAAGATTAATAAAACTGATAACCCCATACAGGGTTGATCAAAAAAAGAATAGTGAGATATATTCATACCCAGAAAATATAAGTTGCCTAAACTTACATAAAAAAGAGATTTTAAAATAAGATTAAAAATGAACAGCCATATTTTGTTTACCTGAAACTAACCCAAATATAATGACACAAAAATGAGTGGCGTTTACGAGAAGAGGAAATCCAAATGGCTGTTGAACATGTGGGAGGTCGTGTAATCTCACTGTTAATCAGGGAAATGCAAATTAAAACAATAATGAAATGCCACCTCTCAAGTGCTTCTGTAACTATCGATGAAAATGTGGGGAAATGCATAAGTCCTAAACAGAACAAATGGGAATATAAATTTGCAAAGAAATATGTCAATGTGTAGTAGAGTGAAAATATGCATATCTATGGATCAGAACTTACACTATAATATTAGAGGAAACTCTTGCACTTGTACACCAGGAAGCATGCTTGAAGTTATTCTTTGTATCACTATTTATACTATCTGAATATTGGAAACAATCCAAATGTCAATCAATAGGAATTCATATAAGTAGTAGTATAGTCAGGGTGACCCAACCTCCTGATTTGCCTTGGACACCCCTAGGTTATGCCTGTTATATTGGTGTAATCATTAATTGACCCTATTTTAATTTTCAAAAGAGACCTGCCTTGGATAATAAATTATGTAGTCACCCTAGGTATATCCATATAATGAAATACTGAATAGTTACTTAAATGAAATAAACATTTCATAATATTTGTTAACCTGGAGAAACCTGCGAAAAAAAGCATAATGCTGAGTGAAAAAAAATCAACTTGCAAATGGATATACACCCCTTCCATACCATTTATGTAAAAAATAATTTTTATTTCCTTAGGTGTTATTTATTTATTTACTATTAGAGTATAGTTGATTTACAATGTTATGCTAGTTTCAGGTGTACAGCAAAGTGATTTAGTTATGCAAATACATATATTAATTCTTTTTTTAGAATCTTTTCTCATATAGGTTATCAAAGAATATTAAGCAGAGCTCCCAGTGCTATACAGTAGGTCCTTTGTTGGTTATTGATCTTATATACAGTAGTGTGTGTGTGTTCATCCCAAGCTTCTGATTTATCCCTCCCACCCATGTTTCCCCTTTGGTAACCGTAAGTTTGTTTCCCATATCTGTAAGTCTGTTTCTGTTTTGTAAATAAGTTCATTTGTTTCTTTTCTTTTTTGAAAATTAGATTCTACATGTGAGTGATATATGATATTTATCTTTCTCTTTCTGACTTACTTCACTTAGTATGATAATCTCTAGGTCCATCCATGTTGCTACAAATGGCATTATTTCATTCTTTTTTATGGCTAATGTTCCATTGTACATATGTACCACATATTCTTTATCCATTCATCTGTCAATGGACATTTAGGTTGCTTCCATGTCTTGACTGTTGTAAACAGTGCTGCAATGAACATTGGGGTGCATGTATTTTTTTGAGTATGGTTTTCTCTGGATATAAGCCCAGGAATGGGATTGCTGTATCATATGGTAGCTCTGTTTTTAGTTTTTTAAGGAACCTCCATGCTGTTCTCCACAGTGGCTGTACCAATTTAAATTCACAACAACAGTGTAGGAGGGTTCCCTTTTCTCCACACCCTCTCAAGCATTTATTGTTTGTAGACTTTTTGATGATGCCCATTCTGACCAGTGTGAGGTGATACCTCATTAAAGTTTTGATTTGCATTTCTCTAATAATTAGTGATGTGGAGCATCTTTTCCTATGCCTGTTGACCATCTGTATGTCTTCTTTGGAGAAATGCCTACTTAGATCTTCTGCCCATTTTTTTATTGGGTTGTTTGGTTTTTTGATGTTGAGCTGCATGAGCCGTTTGTATATTTTGGAGATTAATCCCTCGTCAGTCGCATCATTTGCAAATATTTTCTCCCATTCTGTGGGTTGTCTTTTCATTTTGTTTATGGTTTCCTTTGCTGTGCAAAAGCTTTTAAGTTTAATTAGGTCCCATTTGTTTATTTTTATTTTCATTACTCTAGGAGGTGGATCCAAAAAATATTGCTGCGTTTATGTCAAAGAGTGTTCTGCCTATGTTTTCCTCTTAGAGTTTTATAGTATCCGGTCTTCCATTTAGGTCTTTAACCCATTTTGAGTTTATTTTTGTGTATGATGTTAGAGAATGTTCTAATTTCATTCTTTTACATGTAGCTGTCCAGTTTTTGCATCACCACTTATCAAAGAGACTTCTTTTCTCCATTGTATATTCTTGCCTCCTTTGTCATAGATTAATTGACCATAGGTGCATGGGTTTACTTCTGGGCTTTCTATCCTATTCCATTGATCTATAAGTCTGTTTTTGTGCCAGTACCATACTGTTTTGATGACTGTAGCTTTATAGTATAATCTGAAGTCAGAAAGTCTGATTCCTCCAGCCTCGTTTTTCTTTCTCAGGATTGCTTTGGCTATTCAGGGTCTTTTGTGTTTCCATACAAATTTTAAGATTTTTTTTTTTGTTTTAGATGTGCAGAAAATGACATTGGTAATTTGGTAGGGATTACATTGAATCTATAGATTACCTTGGGTAGTATATTCATTTGACAATATTGATTCTTCCAATCCAAGAACATGGTATATTTTTCCATCTGTTTGTGTCATCTTTCATCAGTGATTTCTTTCATCAGTGTCTTATAGTTTTCAAAGTACATATATTTTGCCTCCTTAGGTAAGATTATTCCTTGGTATTTTATTCTTTTTGATTCAGTGGTAAATGGGATTGTTTCCCTGATTTCTCTTTCTGATCTTTTGTTGTTAGTGTATAGGAACGCTAGAGATTTCTGTATATTAATTTTGTATCCTGCAACTTTACCGAATTCATTGATTAGCTCTAGTAGTTTTCTGGTAGCCTCTTTAGGATTTTCTATGTATGGTATCATGTCATCTGTAAACAGTGGCAGTTTTACTTTTCTTTTCCAATTTGTATTCTTTTCATTTCTTTTTCTTCTCTGATTGCCATGGCTAGGACTTCCAAAGCTATGTTGAATAAAAGTGGTGACAATAGGCATCCTTGCCTTGTTCCTGATCTTAGAGGAAATGCTTTCAGCTTTTCACCATTCAGCATGATGTTAGCTGTGGGTTTGTTATATATGACCTTTATTATCTTGAGGTAAATTCCCTCTATTCCCACTTTCTGGAGAGCTTTTATCATAAATGGGTGTTGAATTTGGTCAATAGCTTTTTCTGCATCTATTGAGATGATCATATGGTTTTCATTATTCTGTTTGTTAATGTGGTGTATCATACTGATTGATTTGCAGATATTGAAGAATCCTTGCATCCCTGGGATAAATCCCACTTGATCATGGTGTATGATCCTTTTAATGTATTGTTGGATTTGGTTTGCTCGTAGTTTGTTGAGGATTTTTGCATCCATGTTCATCAGTGAGGTAGGCCTGTATTTTCCTTTCTTTGTGACATCTTTGTCTGGTTTTGGTATCACAGTGATGGTGGCCTCATAGAATGCATTTGGGAGTGTTCCGTCCTCTAAAATATTTTGAAACAGTTTGAGAAGGATAAGTATTAACTCTTCTCTAAATGTTTGATTGAATTCCCCTGTGAAGCCATCTGAATGGACTTTTCTTTGTTGAAAGTTTTTTTAATCACTTTCAATTTCAGTATTTGTGATTGGTCTATTCATACTTTCCACTTCTTCCTGGTTCAGTCTTGGAAGGTTATATCTTTCTAAGTATTTGTCCATTTCTTCTAGGCTGTCCATTTTATTGGCATACAGTTGTTTGTAGTAGTCTCTTATGATCCTTTGTATTTCTGTGGTGTCCGTTGTAACCTGTTTTTCATTTCTAATTTTATTGATTTGAGTTCTCTCCCTTTTTTTCTTGATGAATCTGGCTAAAGTTTTATCAATTTTGTTTATCTTCTCAAAGAACCAGCTTTTAGTTTCATTGATATTTGCTATTGTTTTCTTCATCTCTATTTCTGCTCTGATCTTTATGATTTCTTTCCTTCTACTAACTTTGGGTTTTGTTTGTTTCACTTTCTCTATTGGCTTTATGTGTAATGTTAGGTTGTTTACTTGAGATTTTTCTTGTTTCCTGAGGTAAGATTGTATTGCTGTAAGCTTCCCTGTTAAAACTACTTTTGCTGTGCTACAGAGGTTTTGGACTGTCATATTTTCATTGTCATTTTTTTTCTAGGTATTTTTTTATTTCCTCTTTGATTTCTTCAGTGATTCATTGACTGTTTACTAGCATATTGTTTAGCCTCCATCTGTTTGTGTTTTTTACAGTTTTTTTCCTGTAATTGATTTCTATTTCCATAATGTTATGGTTGGAAAGGATCCTTGATATTATTTTAATTTTATTAAATTTACCGAGGCTTGGTTTGTGGCCCAAGATGTGATCTGTCCTAGAGAATGTTACATGTGCACTTGAGAAAAAAGTGTATTCAGCTGATTTCAGATGGAATGTTCTATAAATATCAACTAAGTTCATCTGCTCTAATGTGTCATTTAAGGCCTGTGTTTCTGTTTTGGTTTTCCATCTTGATGATCTGTCCACTGATGAATGTGGGGTATTCAAGTCCCCCACTATTATTGTGTTACTGTTGATTTCTCTTTTTATGGTTGTTAGCATTTGCCTTATGTATTGAGGTGCTCCTATTGGGTGCATATATATTTACAGTTGTTATATCTTCTTCTTGGATTGATCCTTTGATCATTTTATAGTATCCTTCTTTGTCTCTTGTAACAGTCTTTATTTTAAAGTCTATTTTGTCTGATATGAGAATTGCTACTCCAGCTTTCTTTTGATTTCCATTTGCATGGAATACCTTTTTCCATCCCCTCACTTTCAGTCTGTATGTGTCCCTAGATCTGAAGCGGGTCTCTTGTAGACAGCATTTATATGGGTCTTGTTTTTGTATTCATTCAGCCAGTCTGTGTCTTTAGGTTGGTGCATTTAATCCATTTACATTTAAGGTAATTATTGAGGACTTCTCTGGTGGTCCAGTGGTTAAGACTCTGTGTTCCCAATGCAGGCGGCATGGGTTTGATCCCTGTTTGGGGAAGATCCCGCATGCCCTGTGGCATGGCCAAAAAAAAAAAAAAAAGAGAGAGAGAGAGGAAAAAAATGGTAATAATCAATATGAATGTTCTTATTGCCATTTTGTTAATTGTTTTGGATTTGTTTTTGAGGGTCTTTTTTCTTCCCTTCTTCTTTTGTTCTCTTCTCTTGTGATTTGATGTCTGTCTTTTGTGATGTGTTTGGATTGCTTTTTCTTTTTTGTGTGTGTATCTATTGTAGATTTTTGGTTTGTGGTTCCCATGAGGTTTTGATTTAGCAGTCTATATATGTACAAGATTGTTTTAAGTTGCTGATCTGTTGATTTCAAATGTATTTCCAATATTCTGCATTTGTACTTTCCCCTTCTCATGAATTTTTTTTGACATCATACTTTTGTGTGGATGATTTCCTACCTTTACTCTATGTTTGCCTTTACTGGTGAGCATCCCCATTCATAATTTTCTTGATTTTAATTGTGGCCTCTTCTTTTCTGCCTAGAGAAGTTCCTTTAGAATTCACTGTAATGCTGTTTGGTGGTGCTGAATTTTCTTAGCTTTTTCTTGTCTGTAAAGCTTTGATTTCTCTGTCAAATCTGAAGGTGAGCCTTGCTGGGTAGAGTATTCTTGGTTGCAGGTTTTTCCCTTTCATCACTTTAAATATCTCATGCCACTTCCTTCTGGCCTCCAGAGTTTCTGCTCAGAAATCAGCTGATAGCCTTATGGGAGTTCCCTTGTATGTTATTTGTTGCTTTTCTCTTGTTTCTTTTTTTTTTCTGTGTCTTTAATGTTTTCAGTTTGATTAATATGTGTCTCTGCGTGTTCCTCCTTGGGTTTATGTTATATGGGACTCTGAGCTTCATGGAGTTGAGTGACTGTTTCCTTTCTCGTGTTAGGGAAGTTTTTGGCTATAATCTCTTCAAATATTTTCTCAGGTCCTTTCCCTCTCTCTTCTCCTTCTGACACCCCTATAATGATAATGTTGGTGTGTTTAGTTTTGTCCCAGAGGTCTCTGAGACTGTCCCCACTTCCTTTCATTCTTTTTTCTTTGTTCTGTTCCATGGCAGTGATTTCCACCACTCTGTCTTCAAGCTCACTTATTTGTTCTTCTGCCTCATTTATTCTGCTATTGATTCCTTCCAGTGTATTTTTCATTCCAGTTATTATATTGTTCATCTTTGTTTGTTCTTTAAATCTTCTATCTCTTTTTAAAACAACATTTCTTGTGATTACTCAGTCTGTGTCTCCATTCTTTTTCCAAGATCTTGGATCATCTTTACTATCATTATTCTTTTTTTTTTTTTTTTTAAATTATTATTATTTATTTATTATTTATTTTTGGCTGTGTTGGGTCTTTGTTTCTGTGCGAGGGCTTTCTCTAGTCGCGGCAAGCGGGGACCACTCTTCATCGCGATGCGCAGGCTTCTCACTATCGCGGCCTCTCTTGTTGCGGAGCACAGGCTCCAGACGCGCAGGCTCAGTAGTTGTGGCTCACGGGCCTAGTTGCTCTGCGGCATGTGGGATCTTCCCAGACCAGGGCTCGAACCCGTGTCCCCTGCATTGGCAAGCGGATTCTCAACCCCTGCTCCACCAGGGAAGCCCTATCATTATTCTAAATTATTTTTCAGTTAGGTTGCCTGTCTCCTCTTCATTTAGTTGTTCTTGTGGGTTTTATCTTGTTCCTTCACCTGAAACATATTTGCTGTCTCAGTTTGTCTAACTTTCTGTGTTTGTGGAATCCTATCTGCTGGGTAGAGAATTGTAGCTCCTTTTGCTTCTGGTGTCTGCCCTCTGGTGGGTGAAGTTGGTCCTGAGGCTTGTGGAGGCTTCTTGGTAGGAGGGACTGGTGCCTCCTACTGGTGGGTGAAGCTGGGTCTTGTCCCTCTGGTGGGCAGGGCCATGTTAAGGGGTGCGTTTATTGGTGCCTTTGAGCTCAGTGTGGCTTTAGGTACCCTGTCTGCTGATGGGTGGATCTGTGTTCCTATCCTGCTGATTGTTTCAGCTCAGGTGTTCCAGCACTGGAGCCTGTAACCTATTGAGTAGGTCCAGATTTTGATGACAAAATGGCAACCTCTAGGAGAGCTCACACCAATCAATATTCTCTGGGCCTCTGCCACCACCTTCCTTGCCCTCTCAGTGAGCCACAGTTGACTCCCACCTCCCCAGGAGACCCTTTATGACTCGTAGGTAGGTCCAGCCCTGGCTCCTATGGAGTTACTACTTTGTGCTGGGTCCCAGTGTATGTGAGATCTTGTGTGTGCCCTCCAAGATGGAGACTCTGTTTCCCCCAGTCCTGTGGGGCTCCTGCACTGAAGCCCCGCTGGCCTTCAAAGTCAAGTGCTTTCAGGATTTCTCATCCTGATGCTAGACCCTTAGTCTGGGGAGCCTGATATGGGGCTCAGGACTCTCACTCTTGTGGGAGAATCTCTGCAATATAATTATTTTCCAGTTTATGGTTCACCTACCCGTTGGGTGTGGGATTTGATTATGTCATGAAAGCGCCCCTCCTGCCATCTTGTTGTCACCTCCTTTTTGTCTTCGAATGTAAAATATCTTTTTTGATAGGTTCAAGTCTTTTTTGTCGATGGTTGTTTAGCAGTTAGTTTTTTTTCTTGCTCATGATTGGCCTTCGTGATTTTGGTGTTTTCGTGAGAGGAGGTGAGCTCAAGTCCTACTCTGCCCTCTTTTCTGGGATCGAGGGGCTACTTTTAATTTGGATGTTTGCTGCCTCTTTCCTCAGCATGTGCTGGCCGTTATCCCTTTGATGTAGGGTGTGCAGATACAGCAGCTCTTTCATGCTCCTGGGACAGCAAGGGCAAGGCCTAGTGTCTGCTCGTGGATTTCCAGAAACACCTCTAGTGGCCAGCATGAGTACCTTATTTCCTTCACCACAAAAATCAAAAGTGCTGTGGGCCAAAGACGCCTGGGTGGCAGCAAGCACTCGGGGCTGTCCCTGAGGCAAACATGCTCAGGCAGCTGCTGGACAGGCCCCAGGAGCCACCACCAGCTGGGTCACTTTGCCAAGGGGAGATGTCCACTTGGGACTGTGCCCCACCTTCGGTGTCAAAATTATTACCAAACCAAAATTGGGTCCACTTGCTCACATACAGTAAAGCCAAGCTACTGACCCCGGGTCATGGTGATGGAAAGTGCAGTGTTTCTTGCAGTGCAACAGATTAGGAGTCTGAACAGCTAACACTCCCATTTATGTAAAATTTACAACAAAAAGCAATACTATATATACATGTATACATATGCATGTACATATATATGATATAATATGTGTGTATGTATATACATACCTGTGTGATTACAACTTTATTTTTTAAACATCTGAGATAAAAATTTCCAAAGGACAGCTTTTGTTAAATCTGGTATTTGCTATACTATTGAAATTATTTGTAATTTAAAAAAATATTTTTTTAAAAAATGTATTTATTTTGGCTGTGTTGCGTCTTCGTTTCTGTGCGAGGGCTTTCTCTAGTTGCGGCGAATGGGGGCCACTCTTCATCGCAGTGAGCAGGCCTCTCACTATCGCGGCCTCTCTTGTTGCGGAGCACAGGCTCCAGACATGCAGGCTCAGTAGTTGTGGCTCACGGGCCCAGTTGCTCCACGGCATGTGGGATCTTCCCAGACCAGGGCTCAAACCCGTGTCCCCTGCATTGGCAGGCGGATTCTTAACCACTGTGCCACCGGGGAAGCCCTAAAAAAATATTTTTAAAATAGCTTTTAACTGTTGGTAGTCCCATCCATCTTTGGCGCTTTAGAAAATGTTTTTGCTATGGGAAGGAGATTGGGCTGAGTGAACTTTAAGGTATTTTTGAATTTTTTTATTCCACAAATATAACAGACTTTCTTCATTAGAAGATGAATCGTTGTCGCTTTGAGATCATACAATAGCCTGAATTTGAACAAGCCTATGCACTTAGAAAAAAAGAGCTAGATGTGTTGGTCTCAGATAGGTCTTAAACTTTGAAAACATTTATTTAACCATTTTCTGTTACCCAGTATACAACAAAAGCAGCCTTCTGTATTTGGCTAGATCTGAGAACACTCTCTGGTGTCTGGTCTGACCTGACCAATTGATAAAAGGAGGAGGCAGTTTTTACTGCAGTGAAAGTTCCATGTTATTACTCATCTGTTTGATATGATCTGTTTGTGTCTGGGGAGCTCACAGGCGGAGTCATGAGCCTTCTCATAGATCACAGATCTGAGAATGGCTTTGTGATGAGCCTGTTTGTTGCTAAGACAGATGGGGCTGTATTTTAAAATAAGATGGTTAACAGCTGCACTCTGAACTTGTTTCTTCTTGCTTATTGAGTTACTTCTTTTGATGGAATTTGGAAAAAGTTGAGGCTCTCTGAGCACAGGGAATACCTTACCCTAGTCATGAGCAAGAGAAAAAATGTCTAGTGTGCCTCCTGTCTGGGGTTATCAGGCCTGAGTGACAAAACACTGATGTGAACCTGGGTCCAGGTGAACTTCTAAGGCCTGCACATAGCCCTGGTGAAGCAAGAAATCTGGGCCAGTGCCCCAGGCCTTTTTCTTCTCAAAGGCCTAAGCTCTTTGCTCTAGTGTAAAGCTTAGTATGACAAAAATTCCAAAATTGAATAGGACATTGAAGATAAATTATAATTTATAATTCATAAATTATATCACCTCTCTACAGATCCAGAGCCCAACATCTCCCATAATATAAATCAAAGGATGTTTTATCATCTCACTCAACAAAATACAACAAAATAAAACACAGAGACATTTTATAATAGAATTTTATTTATTATTTAATAAAATGAAGATCATAGGAGTATTTGGACTAAGACCTTGGGTTGATTCCTGGTTGTAACACTTGCTAGCCTTAAATCCAAGGGAAAGGCCTTAAACTGATTTCCTTTTCTATAGAATGGGTTTAAATGTGTTAACATTTATTATTATCCCCTGAATCATCTTACCCTGAATCACTCTAGCAATTTCATTGTACCTGAATCAGTGTCCTCGATGTACCATGTGTACCTCATTCATGTTTGCTTTCCTAAAGATTTTTTTTATGTGTATATTTTGATCCCCAAGCAGAGAGGCAACTACATGGGATGGAGTACATATCCTCATTTTCCTTATTTCATTTCTTCACCTCCATCATCTATAGTGTATATTTGCTTTGCACTGGATACTCAGTACAGCAGGAGAGTTCTAACCTCAGGCAGTACTTCCATGGCAGAGATAAAATGCCTCAGTATCTCCATTTTTGGAGCATCTTGTTTGCTATGACTTCTTTATTCCACCCAGGTACATATTAACTTATGCTGCATTTTTAAAGAAAATATTTAAAAAATAGGAAGTGGAAATAGAGTGGTGGAAGCAAGTAATTTTAAGATAATAATGATGCAGAAAGAGAGAGAAAGGTGTGGGGGTGGGGAATGGACCAATTCTGAAATGTGTCTGCCAAGCAGAATCTGGCCCGAAAAAATTTTCAGAAAATGTACAGGTACTTTATTTAGGCATGTTAGGTATTTATGTATTTTCACATGAAAACCTCCAGTGTAGAACATAGTTTTTTAATGGAAAAGTTGCTAGTCAGGCCTGAAATATTGATTTATAGGACATTAATGACATACAGTAAAAATTGATGATTTGCTTTTTGACGAGAAATCCTTAAAGCATTTCACTATAAATAAAAGAGACTTGGGATATGATATGTTTTAATGGTAATGTAAACCAATTTTTCTGATCATTTATTGGTTCATTCTTTTAACCAGCTTCCTCTACTTCTAAATATGCATACAAACAAAAATAACATGGGCAATGCATATGGGATCCTAATTTAAAGGCTGGAGGTGGATGATGGATACAAGGTAGCTAATGGCAACAGACAAGTGTGTTATATTGGAATGACCACCGGACTTAACTTCAGGAGACACAGGTATGCCCCCTATTCTGTCATTGACTGGCTTACTAGCTAACTGTCAAATCTACCATGTATGTCTCACATATAATACATAGGGACATCAATACATAGGGAAATACATTGTTTTATTAGGCATTTTTATAGCATCCAGTTGTACTCTGTATTTCCCTCCCACATGTTCACATTCTTCTTGTTCACTTGTGAATAAAGTAACTATAGTTGAGTGACTTGTCCAAGTTGAGGTAAGCCAAGGGATAAGTCCATTTCTGGAATTGTTGGAAGACCTTGGTCCTAGTCCTGATTTTACCACTTACCATCTGGTAGGCTTTAGGTATCTGAATTCATCTTTGTGAGCCTTAGCTTTTACATCTATAAAATTACTATTATTAACATAATAATAGTGCATGACAGGTTGTAGATAGAATTGAGTTTATCAATTACCAAATGAACACTGACTACAACGATTAAAGAAGACATACATAATTAATTCTGACACAAGGAAGATGGTAAAAATGCTATAAAACCATGTGCTGTAGGATTATAAGAGTGTAAATAAAGAGATATGACTTCCTGCTGAGGTAATCGAGAAGGAATTCATGGAAGAGATGGGATTTCCATTGGGTCTTAAAAGATAAAAGTGCTTTGGTGGCAAGTAATGAATAGTAAATGGGTAAAGAAGGATCCAACAGAAGGAATAGTATCTTGTAGAATGACACAACTAGTGAAAATGTAGGTTTAATTTAGAGAATTGCAAGTATATGATCAGCCCTTTAAGAATTGGCACTATGTGTGTATCTTGTTCATTGTATATCTCTGGGACCTAGCACAATATCTGACATAGTGATGGCTGAAGTTTACTTATAATTTGACAGTCACTTTACCTGTTTTGTTTTATAATCCTCATAACAATAATGTAAGGCAGAATTTTATTCTCCCCCATTATAGACAGGAAAACTGAAGCTTAGATCAATTAACTAACCCAATGCTGTGTAACTAGTAAGAGATAGAGCAGGGATTGTAATTTGGGCTTTTAACCTTTACACTCTACTGCCTCCTCAGGTAGTAGAGGAGGCTCAGTCTTTGCTTGCATTAATGCAAAAATGATATGTCTATGTATAGAATAAATGGGAAAGTGTTTTTGGAATATAACTAGAATGGGAGCCAAGCTGTGTAGGACTTTAAAACCTGCCTGCATAGAGCTAAAACCACTCTGAGGAAGAAACACTTGAGCACCGGATTGTAAGTGGACTTATAATGTCCTCTTTTTACTTCTTTCTTTTAAAAAAGGCTAGTATAGAGCCATGAGACTTTCATCAGGACTGTGACACTTTACAAGTTATGTGACCTTGAGGAGACAACCTCTCTGGGACTCAGTTTCCTCATTGGTGAAAATTAGGTGACTGGACTTAGTTATTTGAAGTCCCTTTCAGCTGTCTCATCCTGTGACTTTATGATGTTAGGACTTTATTCAGTTTCTGCCCTATGACCTGTCTACCCTTGAGGTAGTCCTGGCTGCATAATCCTTGGAGTTGCCTAATCTACCTTTCTGCCCTCTACCTGCCCAAATCTTCAAGTTTCAATATCAGATGTGAATATAAGACTGAATTTTCGCACCTTTTTTCGATATACATAAAATATCTTAGAAAATGAATACCCACCAATATGGGAAGGCAGGTATATGCATATTATGGAATATTATGGAGTGGCTTATAATAATAAACTGGATATATGTGTATATATGGGTTTTTAGGAACAAGAATCTGGTTTTTTCTTTATAAATTTCTGTACAGTTTGACTTTCTACCATAGCATTATTTCCTTTGTAATTAAAATAATGTGGAAAGGAAATAATCACCTTAACTCCCAAGAAAATGTGCTTTCACACCCTCTCCACAAAATACTGACCACTCTTCATCTTCCTCCTCTGATATTATGCCTCTTCCCCTCTCCTCACACAGTCTCTGCGTCCATATATTCTTCATCAGCTAAGCAGATTTTCATAGCGGTTTACTTAATATTAGCAAAACACAATGCTCCTTCTCCACACATTTTTCCAGATAGCACACTTTTATTGTGCTGTCGAATGTGCTTTTTCAAAAAACCCTCCTAGAGCCTGACTACCACTCCCTGTCCCCACGGAGAGCCCTCGTCAGTAGTGAACTCCCACTCCAGGAGAGCAATTTATGACATTTTATGTTGCTGGCAAGGTACCACTGGGATCATGTGTGTGTTCATATGTTTCAAAAGAAAATGTCTCTTTAACGTTTTTAGAAGAATGTTAAACTATCCGTTTTAATGTTTGACCCACAGAGAAAATCTGGGAATGTTATTGCTAATCCAAATCAAATCCTTTTGTGGCTCATAGAACAAAGGAGAGGGGAAACATAACAAAAGAAAAGCAGCCCATCATATTTTTTTCAGTACCATTTGATATGTTAAAATCTTCAAGGAAATTAGGAGCAATTTGTGTATCAGAGTGTTAGGATGTCAAAGCTAGATGTGAACTTAGAAACCATTCAATCCAACCCTTATATTTTACACACAAACTGAAGCCCAAAGAAGTGAGATTATTTGTACAAGATCACACAACAAGGTGGTAATAGAGTTGGAATTTCACCTCGCAGTATAGAGGTGCAAATACGCAGAGCTCTGGATGCAGGTAGACCTGACTTGGGGTCTTGGATCTTCCGCTTAGTAGTTGTGTGACATTTTGATTCTTCATCTGTAAAAGGGGGAATATATTAACATCCACCTCATGGAGTTGTTGCAAAGATTAAATGAAATAGTGCATATGCAAGGCTTAGTACAATCCTTGGGGCACAGGAAGTGCTCATAAAACGTTAGGCTTAGTATCCATTCAGATGTTCTGTCCACTGTGTGTATTTTCTTTGCATTTCATCAATTACCTCTATTTCCAGAGCATTTTATCTTGTTCTTACATTCATGAGGCAAAACAAGGCCATCCAAAATCATCCTCTTACATCACTGTTCTTGTCTTCCCATGTTTTTCATGGCCCAGATGTTCTCAGACTTCATCTGATTACATCCTACTGTAAAGCTGCCAAGTCACTTCTGTCTTAGAAAAAATAAATATAACAGAGTCTTTGGAGCCTAGGCCATGATAGCAGGCTGTCTAGATAGTTTTCTTATCCAAATTATCTCTGAGCTGACACTTTTTAGCCTAGAAATGACTGTGCAAGGAAGGAAGTTTATAATTGTGTAGAACTTTGCTCTCGAATGTGGTAGCCACTACCCATATGTGAATAAATTAATTAAAATCAAATAATATTAAAAATTAAGTTTCTCAGTCATACAAGTCACATTTCAGGTGCTCAATAGCTACATGTAGCTAATGGCTGTTATATTGAACAGTGAAGATTATAGAACATGTCCATCATTACAGGAAGTTGTACTGACCATACACTTATAGAACATAATTCTTGAATAAATGAATGATTGGAGGAAATGTAGTTATTAACCAGAGCCTGTAGATAAGGGTCACTATGATAAGTATAGAACAAGTCTTAAAGAAAGGTGACCTTAGAGGTGCAAAATGATTAAGACCAAATCCATGTGACAGGAAAAATATGATAAGCTTTGAAATCCAATATAAGGGACAATGAAAGGAATGATGGCTATCAGAAGATAGTGGGCATCAAACTCCTCAGAGCTTCAGTTGCTTCTTGGCCACATGAAGGTGTTTTCTATAGTCTCTTCCTTGCCCAATATTCTAGGATTGTAATCTTCAAGGGGTATTCTTAGTAGATGACAAAGACTGCCAAGAAATAGAGGGTCTTGAGATGACCATCCTAGAAAACTGAAATGTCAGCATAGGAATTTCCTTTTGGGTGTAAGGGGGAGGGCTGGGAAGTGTTCTCTTGGGTGTGTTCTAAGAGCAGCCTGGAAGAGGGCTCAGTAAGCACTTCGGTATGCATACATTCAGAGCGGCAAATTCCTTTCTAAAATGATCTTAATAATTTTCTTTCTCTTGGAAAAGGCTGAGATGGTGGAAAGATAGAAAGCAGACTAATCCCCTTCTACAAATCCAGATGGGATCCAGTTGGATGTCAGTCAGCTCAGGTCTCCTTCTCTTGTGTGGGATCCCTATTGTAACAAATTCCTTCTCCACTCAGCAGAGTATACAATCCAGGTTTTCATTACAGAGCTTCCTCAGAACTACAAACTCAGCATTGTCCATTGCTAATAATAGTTCACCCCTATTAGTCCATGACTGTAGTCTCTCCATCCTTAATTTGTGGAGTGACAGAATGCACTAAGCAACTGAACTAAACTCACTGTGCCTGGTGTTAAGTCTAAAGCTGCAAATAGTATGAGATATTTTCCTACCTGAAAGCTAACAAGTCAGCCTGCATAGTTATACAAACACACACACATACACACACACATTTCCAGAAACACCAAATCTGTGAATCAGGGAACTAACCTTTTATTTGCTCAAAGAACATCTTGCATCAGTTTCCCATGCCACAATGTGTCACATGATGACGTATTGAGAGTCACATGTACTTGCATGTGCAGCAGGGTATGCACCACAGAAGAGGAACACAGAAATTATGAAACTTGGATCTTATACTGGAGGTTCTACTACACATGACCCTCCTCCCCTCCAGAGACAGAGACAGAGAGAAATTTGCTCTAAGCTCTAGAATATAAACAGATCTCCCCCAGGGAGAGGAAAGGAGGTCTCTACCTTCCCTTCACCACCCTGAGATGAAAATAACTGGCCCTAGGTAAGAAAAGACTTTAAATCCCTCTTAAACAATACATATTTGCCAACTTCCAAGGGTTGTTTGGTATGCAATAATTCTTTAACCCACATTTCCAGAAATGTCTTTTCAGTAGTAAGCCCTGACCATGCAGAAAGATGAAAATAATTTATGGAGAATTATTTTCTTTACAATTAAAAAATGGTATCTTTAATACAGGAATCCATGCTCCTTGTTAAAAAAAAATCGAATAGTACAGAAGTATGTGGAACAAAAAATTAAAATTTTCTTTTTCACCCCCTCCATCCCCATGCCTCTCCTAGAGATAGCAGTTATTAATAAATACTTGTTTATTATTTCAGAACTTTTTATTAACCATTGCATATATGTGGGTTTCTCATACACAAATGGAATCATGTTAAATACATTTTTCTACAACTTGATTTTTGTAACCAAATGTTAGAATTTAGAATCTTTCTATGCCAGTTCATTTCATCTATCCCAATCTTTTCATTAGTACTCAGTAATGCAGTGTGTATATACCATATATTTATAATGTATTATAAGTGTATATAATAAAATTTATATAAATTTATAATACAATTTATAAATATATATTTAACCATCCCCCTATTGATTAACATTTAGATTTAGATTATTTCCAACTTGGCATTATTATAAACAATGCTGGCAGGGAGCTTTCTTATATGTATAACTTTATGTGTGAATATATGCTTGTGAATACTTTCTATAGGACTAATTTCTAATAGTGGAATTTATGGGTTCAGTGATAAGGAAATTCAATATATTCTGCTAAATTGGCCCCTTAAAAGGGCAATAGATGGAGGGAAAGATTCTGGGAAGATGGCTGAGGAAGCACCAGAAATCTTTCTCCACACCTAGACAATTGTACTGCCAGAATTTGTCTAATGTAACTATTTTGGAACTCTGGAGCCTATTGAAGGTTCCTAGTTTCCAGGGGAAGACTTGGACAGTAAATTGCAGTTAATTTCCATCAGTTTCAGCTCTTACCTCAGAAGAGGCTACACATTCTGCCCACCCCCACCCCCCATCAGCCTCATGGCAGGCAGCTGTGTATGTGTACCTGTAGCAACTTGCAGGAACCAGGTTAGGTAATAAGGATCCTGTTATCCAAATATTGAAGATCTGTGTTCTGACTGCTGATTGCTGCTTCTGATCATAAAGGTGCAAACACAGAGACAGACAGCATTTTGCACACCTCCCCCCCCCCCAATTGTTACAAGCCCCTCCGTCTTCAGCTGAAGTTATTTACAGAGGATTTAAAGGGCTGGTACCTTTTTTCTGCCCTTCATTTTTTTTTTTTTTGGAAGCCTGACTAATATTAAAGACTAGGATATTCAAAAGCAACTGCATACACAGGAAAAATTAGAAAGTCACTGAACATGCTTAGGGAAAGGTACAGGCTCAGAAAAGGCCTGAGAAAACTTACGTTTATATCTCAGGCTGGTCATCAGCATGGAGGTAGTCTATAACAAACAGTCATTTATAAATTATTAAATGAAAAAAAAAAAAAAACAACCAGCAAACCATGGGAATGGAAAGAATCTGATTTCCAGAATTGCCATGCCATTAGATTCAAATGTACAGTTTTCAACAAAAATTACAAGGCATACAAAGAAACAGAAGAGTATGTCCCATTCAAAAGGAAAAAATAAAACAACAGAAATTGTTCCAGAGAAAGATCAGGTGGAGGGCCTAGTAGATAAAAGACTTAAAAATAACTGTCTTAAAGAACTCAAAGAACTAAAAGAAGACATTGGAAAAAGTCAACAAAATGATGTATGGACAGAATGGAAATATCCATAAAGAATATAAAACCTAAAAAGAAACCAGAAAGATATTCTAAATCTAAAAAGTAAAATAATTGAAATGAAAAATTCACTAGAGGGATTCCAAGGTAGATTTGAGCAGGCAGAAGAAAGAATCAGTGAACTTGAAGATGGGACAATTGAAATGATCAAGTCTGAGGAACAAGAAGAGAATAGAATGAAGAAAAGTGAACAGAGCCTGAGGAAATTGTAGGATACCATCAACTGAATCAACATTTACACTGGGGAAGTTCCAAGAGGAGAAGAGAAAAAGAGGCAGAGAGATTATTTGAAGAAATAATGCCCAAAATTTTCCCAAGTTTGATGAAAAACATGAGTATAAATATCCAACAATCTCAATGAACTCCAAAGAGAATGCATTCTAAGATACCCAGACCAGGACACATTATAATCAAACTGTCAATATCCAAAGACAAAAAGAATCTTGAATGCAGCAAAAGAGAAGTGACTCCTAACATACAAGGGACCCTCAATAAGATTAACAACAAATTTCTCATCGGAAACTTTGGTAGCTAGAAGGCAGCAGGCCAATATATTCAAAGAGCTAAAAGGAAAAAAAAAACAACAACTGTAAACCAGAAGTTATATATATGGCAAAACTGTCCTTCAAAAGTAAGGGACAAATTAAGATATTCCCAGATAAATAAAAGATAAGATAGTTCATTACCATTAGACTTGCCCTTCAAATAATGCTAAACAGAGTCCTGCAGGTTGAAGCGAAAGAACACTAGACAGTAACTCAAAGCCATATGAAGAAATAAAGATTTCAGTAAAGGTAAATACATAGGTAATTATAAAAGCTAGTATTATTGTAAAAATGGTTTGTAAATCCACATTCTGTTTTCAATATGATTTAAGAGACTAATACATTAAAAAAGTATTAGTCTAAAAGCTACTATTGTAACTTTGGTTAGTAACTCCACATTTTGTTACTACATGATTTGAGAGATTTAATGTGTAATAAAAAAATTATTAAGCTTAGGTTTTTGGACACACAATGTATAAAGATGTTTTGTTACGTCAATAACTGGAAGGGGTGAGGACAGAGTTGTACAGGAGCAGAGTTTATTTTTTTATTGAAGTATAGTTGACTTACAATGTTGCGTTAGTTTCAGCTATACAGCAAAGTGATTCAGTTACATACATTTATTCTTTTACAGAACCTTTTTCATTATAGGTTAATACAAGATATTGAATGTAGTTCCCTGTGCTATACAGTAGGTCCTTATTGTTAATCTGTTTTACACATAGCAGTGTATCTATTATTCCCAAACTTCTAATTTATCCCTCCCCACCACCAATTTTCCCTTTGGTAACCATAAATATGTTTTCTATGCCTGTGAGTCTATTTCTGTATTGTAAATAAGTTCATTTGTATCATTTTTTTACATTCCACATACAAGTGATATCCTGTGATATTTGTCTTTCTCTGACTTATTTCACTTAGTATGATAATCTCTAGGTCCATCTATGCTGCTGCAAATGGCATTATTTCATTCCTTTTTCTGGCTGAGTTAATATTCCATTGTGTGTGTGTGTGTGTATGTATGTATGTGTATATATATATATATATATATATATATATATACACATACATACATACACACACACACACACACACACATACACACCACATCTTCTTTATCCATTCATCTGTTGATGGACATTTAGGTTGTTTCCATGTCTTGGTGATTTGTAAATAGTGCTGCTATGAACATTGGGGGTGCATGTATCTTTTTGAATTATAGTTTTCTTTGGATATATGCCCAGGAGTGGGAATGCTGGACCATATGGTAACTCCATTTTTAGGTTTTTCAGGAGCCTCCATACTGTTTTCCATAGTTCTGCATCAAATTACATTCCCACCAACAATATAGTAGGGTTCCCTTTTCTCCACACCCTCTCCAGCATTTATTATTGTATTTGTAGGCTTTGATGATGGCCATTCTGACCAGTATGAGGTAATACCTCATTGTAGTTTTGATTTGCATTTCTCTTATAATTAGCAATATTGAGCATCTTTTCATGTGCCTGCTGGCCATCTATATGCCTTCTTTGGAGAAATGTCTATTTAGATCTTCTGCCCATTTTTTGATTGGGTTGTTTGGGTTTTTTTGATATTGAGCTGTATGAGCTGTTTGTATATTTTGGAAATTAATCCGTTGGAGAAATATCTATTTAGATCTTCTGCCCATTTTTTGATTGGGTTGTTTGGGTTTTTTTTGATGTTGAACTGTATGAGCTGTTTGTATATTTTGGAAATTAATCTGTTGTCATTTGCATCATTTGCAAATAGTTTCTCCCGTTCCATAGGTTTTCTTTTCATTATGTTTATGGTTTCTTTTGCCATGCAAAAGTTCTTAAGTTTAATTACGTCCCATGTGTTGACTTTTGCTTTTATTTCCATTACTCTAGGAAATGGATCAAAAAAAAACTGCTGTTACGTTGAATTAAAGTGGCAAGAGTGGGCATCCTTGTCCTGTTCCTGATCTTAGAAGGAATGCTTTGAGCTTTCCACCATTCAGTATGATGTTAGTTGTGTGTCTGTCATATAATGGCCTTTATGTTTTTTTTTTAAATTTATTTATTTTTATTTATTTATTTTTGGCTGTGTTGGGTCTTCGTTGCTGTGTGCGGGCTTTCTCTAGTTGCGGCGAGCGGGGGCTACTCTTCATTGCGGTGCGCAGGCTTCTCATTGCGGTGGCTTCTCTTGTTGTGGAGCACGGGCTCTAGGCGCATGGGCTTCAGTAGTTGTGGCACTTGGGCTCAGTAGTTGTGGCTTACGGGCTCTAGAGCGCAGGCTCAGTAGCTGTGGCGCACGAGCCTAGTTGCTCTGCGGCATGTGGGATCTTCCCGGACCAGGGCTCGAACCCGTGTCCCCTGCATTGGCAGGCGGACTCTTAACCACTGCACCACCAGGGAAGCCCGGCCTTTATTATGTTGAGGTGTGTTCTCTCTATGCCCACTTTCTGGAGAGTTTTTATCATAAATGATGTTGGATTTTATCAAAAGCTTTTTCTGGACCTATTGAGATGATCATATGGTTTTTATTCTTCAACTTGTTAATGTGGTGTATCACATTGATTGATTTGTAGATATTGAAAAAAATCCTTGCATTTCTGGGATAAATCCCACTTGAGCATAGTGTATGATCATTTTAATGTATTGTTGGATTCAGTTTGCTAGTATTTTGTTGAGTATCCTGGTGTCTGTGTTTATCAGTGATATTGGCCTGTAACTGTCTTTTTTGTGGTATCTTTGTCTGGTTTTCTTATCAGGGTGATGGTGGCCTCATAGAATGAGCTTGGGGGTGTTCCTTCCTCTGAAATTTTTTGAAAGAGTTTCAGAAGGATAGCTGTTATCTCTTCTCTAAATGTTTGGTAGAATTCGCCTGTGAAGCCATCTGGTCCTGGACTTTTGTTTGTTGGGAATTTTTAAATTAGAGGCTCAATTTCAGTACGGGTAATTGGTCTGTTCGTATTTTCCATTTCTTCCTGGTTCAGTCTTGGGTGATTGTACCTTTCTCAATATTTGTACATTTCTTCTAGGTTGTCCATTTTATTGGCGTACAGTTGCTCACAGTAGTCTCTCATGATCCTTTGTATTTCTGTGGTGTTTGTTGTAACTTCTCCTTTTTCATTTCTTATGTTACCTATTTAGGCCCTTTACTTTTTGTTTTGATGAGTCTGGCTAAAGGTTTATTAATTTTGTTTATCTTTTCAAAGAACCAGCTTTTAGTTTCATTGATCTTTTCTATTGTTTTCTTCATGTCCATTTCATTTATTTCTGCTCTCATCTTTATGATTTATTTTCTTCTACTAACTTTGGGTTTCGTTTGTTCTTCTTTCTCTAGTTACTTCAGGTATGAGGTTAGGTTTTTATTTGAGATTTTTCTTGTTCCCTGAGGTAAGATTTATTGCTATAAACTTCCTTCTTAGAACTGCTTTTGTTATGTCCCAAAAGTTTTGGAGCATTGTATTTTCATTTTCTTTTGTGTCTAGGTATTTTTTGATTTCCTCTTTAATTTCTTCAGTGATCCATTGGTTGTTTAGTAACATATTATTTAGCCTCCACGTGTTTGTGTTTTTTAGAGTTTTTTTTTTTTTGTAGTTGATTTCTAATCTCATAGCATTTTGGGCAGAAAAGATGCTTGATATGATTTCAATTTTCTTAAATTTACTGAGGTTTGATTTGTGGCCCAAGATGTGATCTATCCTGGAGAATGTTCCATGTGCACTTGAGAAGAAAGTGTATTCTGCTGCCTTTGGATGGAATGCCCTGTAAATATCAATTAACTCCATCTGCTCTAATGTGTCATTTAAAGCCTTGGTTTCCTTATTTATTTTCTGTCTGGATGATCTGTCCATTGGTGAAAGTGGGGTGTTAAAGTCCCCTGCTATTATTCTGTTACTGTCAATTTCCCCTTTTATGGTTGTTAGCATTTGCCTTATGTATTGAGGTGCTCCTATTGTGTGCATATATATTTACAAATGTTATATCTTCTTCCTGGATTGATCCTTTGGTCATTTTGTAGTATCCTTCTTTGTCTCTTGTAACAGTCTTTATTTTAAAGTCTCTTTTTTTAAATAAATTTATTTATTTTGTTTATTTATTTTTGGCTACGTTGGGTCTTCGTTGCTGTGCACAGGCTTTCTCTCGTTGTGGCGAGTGGAGGTTACTCTTTGTTGCAGTGCACGGGCTTTTCATTGTGGTGGCTTGTCTTGTTGCGGAGCATGGGCTCTAAGTGCGTGGGCTTCGGTAGCTGTGGCATGTGGGCTCACTAGTTGTGGTTGTGGGCTCTAGAGCACAGACTCACTAGTTGTGGCACACAGGCTTAGTTGCTCCATGGTATGTGGGATCTTCCCGACCAGGGCTCGAACCCGTGTCCCCTGCATTGGCAGGTGGATTCTTAACCACTGCACCACCAGGGAAGCCCTAAAGTCTGTTTTATCTGATGTGGGTATTGCTACTCCAGATTTCTTTTGATTTCAATTTGCATGGAATAACTTTTTCCATCCCCTCACTTTCAGTCTGTATGTATCCCTAGGTCTGAAGTGGTTCCCTTGTAGACAGCATATATATGGGCCTTTTTTTGTATCCATTCAGCCAGTCTATGCCTTTTGGTTGGAGCATTGAATTCACTTACATTTAAGGTCATTATTGATGTGTATGTTCCTATTGCCATTTTCTTGATTATTTTGGATTTGTTTTTGTTGATCTTCTTCCTTTCTTCTGTTTTCTATTGTGGTTTGATGACTATCTTTAGTGTTGTGTTTGGGTTGCTTTTTCTTTTGTGTGTGTGTATCTATTGTAGTTTTTTGGTTTGCAGGTCGCAGGAGGTTTCGATATAGCAGTCTATATATGTACAAGGTTGTTTTATGTTGCTGGTCTCTTAGTTTCAAATGCAATTCCCATTTCCTGCATTTGTACTCTCCTCTTCTCATGGTTGCTGGTTTTAATATTATATTTGTGTGTGGATGATTTCCTACTGTTACTTTATGTTTTCCTTTACCAGTGAGATTTTCCACTTGTGATTTTCTTGTTTCTAGTTCTGCCCTCTTCCTGCCCCCCCCCACCCCCACCCCAGAGAAGTTCCTTTAGCATTTGTGGTAAGACTGGTTTGGTGGTACTGAATTCTCTTAGCTTTTGCTTGTCTGGAAAGCTTTGATTTCTCTGTAAAATCTGAATGAGAGCCTTGGTGGGTAGAGTATTCTTGGTTGTAGTTTTTCCCTTTCATCACTTTAAGTATGTCCTGCCACTCCCTCTGGCCTGAAGAGTTTCTGCTGAAAAATCAGCTGATAACCTTATGGGGATTATCTTGTATGTTATTTGTTGCTTTTCCCTTGTTGCTTTTAATATTTTTTCTTTGTATTTAATTTTTGTCAGTTTGATTAATATGTGTGTTCCTCCTTGGGTTTATCCTATATGGGACTCTGCACTTCCTGGACTTGGGTAACTTTTCCTTTTCCATGTTAGGTAAGTTTTGGCTATAATTTCTTAAAATATTTTCTCAGGCTCTTTCCCTTTCTCTTTTTCTTCTGGGACCCCTATAATGCAAATGTTGGTGTGTTTAATGTTGTCCCAGAGGTCTCTGAGACTGTCCTCATTTCTTTTCATTCTGTTTTCTTTATTCTGTTTTGTGGCAGTGATTTTCACCACTCTGTCTTCAAGCTCACCTATTCGTTCTTCTGTCTCAGTTATTCTGTGATTGATTCCTTCTAGTGTGTTTTTCACTTCAGTTATTGTGTTGTTCATCTGGGTTTTTTATAAGTGTTTTATATCTATGTTAAACATTTCTTCTATCTTTTTGGTCTGTGCCTCCATTCTTTTTCCAAGATCTTGAATCACCTTTACTACCATTACTCTGAATCCTTTTTCAGGTAGATTGCCTATCTCCTCTTCATTTAGTTATTCTTGTGTGTTTTTTTCTTGTTCCTTCATCTGCAACATATTTCTCTGTTGTTTCATTTTGTCTTTCTGTGCTTGTGGTATCCTTTCTGCAGGCTGCAGGATCATAGTTCCACTTGCTTCTACTGTCTGTCCCCTGCTGAGTAAGGTTAGTCCAGGGGCTTGTGTAGGGGTCCTGGTGGGAGGGACTGGTGCCTGCCCTCTGGTAGGTGGAGCTTGGTTTTGTCCCTCTGGTTGGCTGGGGTGTGTTTATAGATGCCTTTAAGTTCAGTGTGGCTTTCAGCACCCTGTCTGCTAATGGGTGGGTCTGTGCTCCTATCCTGCTGGTTGTTTGGCCTAAGGCCTTCCAGCACTGGATCCTGCAGGTTGTTGGGTGGGGCCAGGTCTTGCTGCCAAAGTGCAGAGCTCCAGTAATCAATATTCCCTGGGGCCTCTGCTACCCTTTTCCTTTCCCCCACAGTGATCTACAGCTGACCTTCGCCTCCACAGGGGACCTTCCAAGACCCCTAGCTAGATCTAGCCCAGGTTCCTATGGAGGTACTGCTTTGTGCTTGGTGCCAGTGCACATGAGGCCTTGTGTGCCCCACCCAAGAGTGGAGTCTCTGTTTCCCCAAACCCTGTGGAGCTCCTGCACTGAAGCCTAGCTGGACTTCAAGGCTAAATGCTCTGGGAGTTCTTCATCCTGATGCCAGACCCTCAGACTGTCTTGGAGGGCTGTTTTTATTTGGGAACATTCCTGTGTAGGCTGCGTGGGTTTAATATTTTTGGTATGAGGGCTGTTTTTAGTATGGATGTATGCCACCTTTTTCCACAGTATATATGCTGGCTGTTATCCCCTTGATAGGAGGGTGACTTATGTTGTGGCGTCCAGAGCCTGCACTGGATATTCAGCAGGGGCTCCCTTTTTTCACTGCACTGTAAGGGGTAGGGTCTGCTCCCTAGTTGTTGGAATAGATGCCCCCAGGTCTGTTTCTTAGCTGTGTTTTTGATCTTTGGTGTGAGCACTCCCAGGATTGGAGCACTCCCACTGGAGAGAAGCCACAGAGTATTCCTCCTCTGGAGCCATTCACCTGGGGATGTGCTCTGTTGTGTCACCTTTCACCCACTGTTCAAGCTCTCAGATTACACTGCTGTAGACACTGCTCTCAGTACCACCTTAACCATGGGTATGCTGGCAGTTGGCCTTGGTGCCTCTCAGGTTTTGTTTTCTCCAGACCACCAGCATAGATCCACTGAAGTCTGGTCCCAGGATTGCAATAATCATGGATCTGCACCCACTGTGGTTGCTGTTGGGGCAGCTCAGACTGACCGGGCCCAACCCCCTAGTGTATAGGCCCACAAATTCCACAGCTGCTAAAGCTAGACCCACCTTGGCTGCAGGAGCACTCATTGTCAGTTCAGATGTTCTGCAGATGATAAGTTTACAAAGCCATTCGCAGTGGTGTAAATCTGAGGTTTGTGCAGCCGTGAGCAGAGATTTCAGCTCTTCTTCCTTAGTTGCACAGCCCCGGGGGCTCAGCTGTGGTTTCAGCCCCACCTCTGTGTGTGTTCCAGCCACAGGCATCTGCTCCCGAGACTGCCCTGGATCACACTAGCCCACCCCAGCAAGGAGAGTGTGGGGAGGAAGAGTGGGCAGCCAGGGATGCGAGGGCCCTCCCTGGCAGGAGCCCTTCCAGTACCTGCAGAGGTAGGGGCCAGCACGTGGAAAGAGAGGCTGCAATGGTAGCCCCACCCTTTACACATCACTCAACAATAGCGCTTCGCTTCTATAGTGGTCTAGGCTTCCTCCATGAGCATTCCCAGTTGTGAAGCTCATCACTCCCATCCCCTCAGGCTGTCTCCTTGCAGCCAACAGCAGTCCCCTCCGCAGGTCTACTCTCCAAACCCCGCGTTCCAACACCCAGCCTCTGTCCACACTAGTGGACATGTCTCAGGCTGTAGTGTGCAGGGCTGTGGCACAATAATCTATGTAGGTCTCACTCTGTCCTGCTTGACACAGACCAGTTGCTGCATTCTCCTCTGAGCCCCTGAAGCTCCCCTTCTGTCCCAGTTAATCTCCCTGCCAGTGAGGATCTTCCCCAGGTGTGGGAACTTCTCCTGTCCTTCAGCTACCCCCAGGGGTGCAGGTACCATCTTGCTTCCTCTCCTCTTCCTTTTCCTTTCTTCTTTCTTTCATCCTACCCGGTTACACAGGGATCTTTCTTGTCCTTTAAGGTGTTTGAGGTCCTCTGCTAGTGTTCAGCAGGTGCTCTGTGCATATTGTTCCATTGTAGATATATTCTTTTTTTTAATATTTATTTTTTTTAAGTTGGCGTATAATTGCTTTACAATGTTGTGTTAGTTTCTAAATCAGCCATATGTATACATATATCTGCTCACTCTTGGACCCCCCACCCATCCCACCCATCTAGGTCATCACAGAGCACCAAGCTGAGCTCCCTGCGCTATACAGCAGGTCCCGCTATCTATCTTACACATGGTAGTGTATTTATGTCAAACCTAATGTCCCAAATCATCCCACCCTCCACTGCCCTCCAGGTGTTGACACATCCATTCTCTATGTCTGTGTTTTTATTCCTGCCCTACGAACAGGGTCATCTGTACCATTATTCTAGACTCCACATATATGCGTTAATATACGATATTTGTTTTTCTTACTTACTTCACTTTGTATGACAGACTCTAGGTCCATCCATATCTATACAAATGACCCAGTATCATTTCTTTTTATGGCTGAGTGATATTCCATTATATATATGTACCACATTTTCTTTATTCATCTGTCAATGTAGATTCAGGTTGATTCAATGTCCTGGCTATTCTAAATAGTCCAGCAATGAATATTGGGGTACACGTGTATTTTTGAATTATGGTTTTCTCAGGGTATATGTTCAGTAGTGGGATCGCTGGGTCATATGCTAGTTCTCTTTTTATTTTTTTAATGAACCTCCATACTGTTCTCCACAGTGGCTGTATGAATTTGCATTCCCACCAACAGTGCAATAGGGTTCCCTTTTTCTCCACACACCCTCTCCAATATTTATTGCTTGTAGATTCTTTGATGGTGGCCATTCTGACTGGGGTGAGGTGATAACTCATTGCAGGTTTGATTAGCATTTCTCTAATAATTAGTGACGTTAAGCATCTTTTCATGTGCCTCTTGGCCAGCTGTATATCTTCTTTGGTGAAATGTCTATTTAGGATTTCCTCCCATTTTTTGATTGGGTTGTTTGTTTTTCTGATATTGAGCTGCATAAGCTCTTTGTATATTTTGGAGATTAATGCTTTATCCATTGCTTCATTTACAAATATTTTCTCCCATTCTGTGGGTTGTCTTTTTGTCTTGCTTATGGTTTCCTTTGCTGTGCAAAAGCTTTTAAGTTTCATTGGGTCCCATTCACTTATTTTTCTTTTTATTTTCATTATGCTAGGAGGTGGATCATAAAAGATCTTGCTGTGTTTTATGTCAAAGAGTGTTTTTCCTATGTTTTCCTCTAAGAGTTTTATAGTGTCTGATCTTTTTTTTTTTTAATTTTTTTTAACCTCTTTATTGGAGTATAATTACTTTACAGTGGTGTGGTAGTTTCTGGTTTATAACAAAGTGAATCAGTTATACATATACATATGTCCCGATATCTCTTCCCTCTTGCCTCTCCCTCCCTCCCACCCTCCCTATCCCACCCCTCTATGTGGTCACAAAGCACCGAGCTGATCTCCCTGTGCTACGTGGCTGCTTCCCACTAGCTATCTATTTTACGTTTGGTAGTGAATATATGTCCATGCCACTCTCTCACTTTGTCCCAGCTTACCCTTCCCCCTACCCGTATCCTCAAGTCCATTCTCTGGTAGATCTGCGCCTTATTCCCGGCTTGCCCCTAGGTTCTTCATGACCATATTTTTTTTAATTCCATAAATATGTGTTAGCATACAGTAATTGTTTTTCTCTTTCTTACTTACTTCACTCTATATGACACACTCTAGGTCCATCCACCTCACTACAAATAACTCAATTTCGTTTCTTTTTATGGCTAAGTAATACTGCATTGTATATATGTGCCACATCTTCTTTATCCATTCATCTGTTGATGGACACTTAGGTTGCTTCCATGTCCTGGCTATTGTAAATAGAGCTGCAATGAACATTTTGGTACATGACTCTTTTTGAATTATGGTTTTCTCAGGGTATATGCCCAGTAGTGGGATTGCTGGGTCGTATGGTAGTTCTATTTTTAGTTTTTTACGAAACCTCCATACTGTTCTCCATAGTGGCTGTATCAATTTACATTCCCACCAACAGTGCAAGAGGGTTCCCTTTTCTCCACACCCTCTCCAGCATTTTATTGTTTGTAAATTTTTTGATGATGACCATTCTGACTGGTGTGAGGTGATACCTCATTGTAGTTTTGATTTGCATTTCTCTAATGATTAGTGATGTTGAGCATTCTTTCATGTGTTTCTTGGCAATCTGTATATCTTCTTTGGAGAAATGTCTATTTAGGTCTTCTGCCCATTTTTGGATTGGATTGATTGGTTTTTTGTTATTGAGCTGCATGAGCTGCTTATATATCTTGGAGATTAATCCTTTGTCAGTTGCTTCATTTGCAAATATTTTCTCCCATTCTGAGGGTTGTCTTTTCGTCTTGTTTATGGTTTCCTTTGCTGTGCAAAAGCTTTTAAGTTTCATTAGGCCCCATTTGTTTATTTTTGTGTTTATTTCCATTTCTCTAGGAGGTGGGTCAAAAAGGATCGTCCTCTGATTTATGTCATAGAGTGTTCTGCCTATGTTTTCCTTTAAGAGTTTTATAGTGCCTGGCCTTACATTTAGGTCTTTAACCCATTTTGAGTTTTTTTGTGTGTGGTGTTATGGCGTGTTCTAATTTCATTCTTTTACATGTAGCTGTCCAGTTTTCCCAGCACTACCTATTGAAGAGGCTGTCTTTTCTCCCTTGCATATTCTTGCCTCCTTTATCAAAGATAACGTGACCATATGTGCATGGGTTTATTTCTGGGCTATCTATCCTGTTCCATTAAGCTATATTTTTTTTTTTTGCCAGTACCATACTGTCTTGATTACTGTAGATTTGTAGTATAGTCTGAAGTCTGGGAGCCTGATTCCTCCAGCTCTGTTTTTCTTTCTCAAGATTGCTTTGGCTATTTCGGGTGTTTTGTGTTTCCAAACAAATTGTGAAATTTTTTGTTCTACTTCTGTGAAAAGTGCCTTTGGTAGTTTGATAGGGATTGCATTGAATCTGTAGATTGCTTTGGGTAGTATAGTCATTTTCACAGCGTTGATGCTTCCAATCCAAGAACATGGTATACCTCTCCATCTGTTTGTATCATTTTAATTTATTTCATCAGTGTCTTATAGTTTACTGCGTACAGGTGTTTTGTCTGCTTAGGTAGGTTTATTCCTAGGTATTTTATTCCTTTTGTTATAGTGGTAAATGGGAATGTTTCCTTAATTTCTCTTTCAGATTTTTCATCATTAGTGTATAGGAATGCAAGAGATTTCTGTGCATTAATTTTGTATCCTGCTACTTTACCAAATTCATTGATTAGCTCTAGTAGTTTTCTGGTAGCATCTTTAGGATTCTCTATATATAGTATCATGTCATCTGCAAACAGTGAGTTTTATTTCTTCTTTTCCATTATGGATTCCTTTGATTTATTTTTCTTCTTTGATTGCTGTGGCTAAAACATCCAAAACTATGTTGAATAATAGCAGTGAAAGTGGGCAACCTTGTCTTGTTCCTGATCTTAGTGGAAGTGGTTTCAGTTTTTTACCATTGAGGGCGATGTTCGCTGTGGGTTTGTCATATATGGCCTTTATTATGTTGAGGTAGGTCCCCTCTATGCCTACTTAATGGAGGGTTTTTATCATAAATCGGTGTTGAATTTAGTCAAAAGCTTTTTCTTCATCTACTGAGGTTATCATGTGGTTTTTATACTTCAATTTGTTAATATGGTGTATAACATTGATTGTTTTCCATATATTGAAGAATCCTTCCATTCCTGGGATAAATCCCACTTGATCATGGTATGATCCTTTTAATGTGCTATTGGATTCCCTTTACTAGTATTTTGTTGAGGATTTTTGCATCTATGTTCATCAGTGATATTGGCCTGTAGTTTTCTTTTTCTGTGACATCTTTGTCTGGTTTTGGTATCAGGGTGATGGTGACCTCATAGAATGAGTTTGGCAGTTTTCCTCCTTCTGCTATATATTGGAAGAGTTTGAGAAGGATAGGTGTTAGCTCTTCTTTAAATGTTTGATAGAATTCACCTGTGAAGCCATCTGGTCCTGGGCTTCTGTTTGTTGGAAGATATTTAATCACAGTTAAAATTTCAGTGCTTGGATTGGTCTGTTTATATTTTCTATTTCTTACTGGTTCAGTCTCGGAAGGTTGTGCTTTTCTAAGAATTTGTCCATTTCTTCCAGGTTGTCCATTTTATTGGCATATAGTTGCCTGTAGTAATCTCTCATTGTTATTTATATTTCTGCAGTATCAGTTGTTATCTCTTTTTCGTTTCTAATTCTGTTGATTTGAGTCTTCTCCCTTTTTTTCTTGATGAGTCTGGCTAATGGTTTATCAATTTTGTTTATCTTCTCAAAGAACAAGCTTTTAGTTTTATTGATCTTTGCTATCATTTCCTTATTTTCTTCTTCATTTATTTCTGATCTGATGTTTATGATTTCTTTCCTTCTGCTAACTTTGGGTTATTTTTGTTCTTCTTTCTTTAATTGCTTTAGGTGTAAGTTTAGGTTTTTTATTTGAGACTTTTTCTTTTTTTCGTGATGTAGGATTGTATTGCTATAAACGTCCCTCTTAGAACTACTTTTGCTGCATCCCATACGTTTGGGTCATTGTGTTTTCATTGTCATTTGTTTCTAGGTATTTTTTGATTTCCTCTTTGATTTCTTCAGTGATCTCTTGGTTATTTAGTAGTGTATTGTTTGGCCTCCATGTGTTTGTATTTTTTACATTTTATTTTTCCTGTAATTGATATCTATTCTCCTTGTGTTGTGGTTGGAAAAGATACTTGATATGATTTCAATTTTCTTAAATTTACCATGGCTGATTTGTGACCCAAGATATCTATCCTGGAGAATGTTCCATGAGCACTTGAGAAGTGTATTCTGTTGTTTTTAGATGGAATGTCCTGTAAATATCAATTAAGTCCATCTTGTTTAATGTGTCATTTAAAGCTTGTGTTTCCTTATTTATTTTCATTTTGGATGATCTGTCCATTGGTGATAGTGGGGTGTTAAAGTCCCCTACTCTTACTGTGATACTGTCGATTTCCCCTTTTATGGCTGTTAGTATTTGCCTTATGTATTGAGGTTTTCCTATGTTGGGTGCATAATTATTTACAATTGTTATATCTTCTTCTTGGATTGATCCTTTGATCATTATGTAGTGTCCTTCTTTGTCTCTTGTAAGAGTCTTTATTTTAAAGTCTGTTTTGTCTAATATGAGAATTGCTACTCCAACTTTCTTTTGATTTCCATTTACATGGAATACCTTTTTCCGTCCCCTCACTTTCCAGTTGTATGTGTCCCTAGGTCTGAAATGGGTCTCTTATAGACAGCATATATACGGGTCTTGTTTTGTATCCATTCAGCCAGTCTATGTCTTTTGGTGGGAGCATTTAATCCATTTACATTTAAGGTAATTATCAATATGTAGGTTCCTATTACCATTTTCTTAATTGATTTTGGTTTGTTTTTGTGGGTCTTTTTTTTCTCTTGTTTTTCCCGCCAAGAGAATTTCCTCTAACATTTGTTGTAAAGCTGGTTTGGTGGTGCTGAATTCTCTTAGCTTTTGCTTGTCTGTAAAGCTTTTGATTTCTCTGTTGAATCTCAATGAGATCCTTGCTAGATACATTAATCTTGTTTGTAAGTTTTTCCTTTCATCACTTTAAATATATCCTGCCACTCCCTTCTGGCTTGCAGAGTTTCTGCTGAAAAATCAGCTGATAACCTTATGGGGATTCCCTTGTATTTTATTTGTTGCTTTTCTCTTTCTGCTTTTAATATTTTTTCTTTGTATTTAATTTTTGTTAGTTTGATTAATATGTGTCTTGGTGTGTTTCTCTTGGTATGCGACTCTCTGCACTTCCTGGACTTGCGTGGCTATTTCCTTTCCCATGTTAGGGAAGTTTTGACTATAATCTCTTCAAATATTTTCTCAGACCCTTTCTCTTTCTTTTCTTCTTCTGGGACCCCTATAATTCGAATGTTGGTGGGTTTAATGTTGTCACAGAAGTCTCTCAGACTGTCCTCACTTCTTTTCATTCTTTTTTCTTTATTCTGCTCCTCTGCAGTTATTTCCACCATTGTATTTTCCAGCTCGCTTATTCGCTCTTCTGCCTCAGTTATTCTACTATTGATTCCTTCTAGTGTATTCTTCATTTCAGTTATTGTGTTGTTCATCACTGTTTGCTTGTTCGTTAGTTCTTCTAGGTCTTTTTTTTTTCTTCTTTTTTTGGCTGCATTGGGTCTTCGTTGCTCTGCGCGGGCTTTCTCTAGTTGCAGCAAGCGGGGGCTACTCTTCACTGCAGTGCGTGGGCTTCTCATTGTGTTGGCTTCTCTTGTGGAGCACGGGCTCTAGGCACATGGGCTTCAGTAGTTGTGGCACGTGGGCTCAGTTGTTGTGGCTTGTGGGCTCTAGAGTGCTGGCTCAGTAGTTGTGGCACATGGGCTTAGTTGCCCGGCGGCATATGGGATCTTCCCAGACCAGGACTTGAACCCGTGTCCCCTGCATTGGTAGGCGGATTCTTAACCACTGCACCACCAGGGAATTCCTCTTCTAATTCTAATAGGTCTTTGTTAATCATTTCTAGTATTTTTTCAATCCATGCCTCCATTCTGTTTCCAAGGTTTTGGGTCATCTTTACTCTCATTCTTTTTCTGAATTCTGAATTCATTCTGAATTCTTTTTCAGTTAGGTTGCCTATTCCCTCTTCATTTATTTTGTCTTGTAGGTTTTTATCTTGCTCCTTCGTTTGTAGCATATTTTTTGTTGTCTCTTTTTTTTGATGGGTGGGGCTGTATTCCTGTCTTACTGGGTTTTTTTGGCATGAGGCGTCCAGCAGTGGAGTTTGTAGGCTGTTGGGTAGAGCCGGGGCTTGGTGCTGAGATGAGGACATCTCGGAGACCTCACTCCAATAAATATTCCCTAGAGTCTGAGGTTCTTTGTCCAGAAGTTTGGACTCGGCGCTCCCACCACAGGAGCTCAGGCCCGACTCCCGGCCTGGGAACCAAGATCACGCAAACTGTGCAGTGCAGTAAAAGAAAAGAAATTAAAAGGAGTAGTACAATAAGAAAGAATAAAAAATAAAATAAAATTAGAAAAATATAAAACATATTAGGAAAAATTAAAATAGAAGTGAAACAACTACGACAAGGTAAAACAGAACCACAACAGAAAAAAGAAGAAAATGGGGTTGAGGGTGGGGTGGGCAGGGACAAGCCAAAAGGAGCAGAACAATAACAAAGTATAAAGAATAAAATAAAATTAGAAAAATTAAAAATAAAAATATAAATGGGTCAAAAACAACAAAGTAAAATAGAACCACAACCTAAAAGAAAAAAAAAAAAAAGCTGGTAAAGGCCTTGCTTGTGGGGGGTGTAGCTTTGGCAGGGACGGAACTTAGTTGGGGCCATGGCTTAGGGTAGGGCCAGGGCCTAGGCGGGGATGATGTTTAAGCATGGGGTGGGGCCCAGGTTCAGGACCTGCGGGCGGGGAAAGGCCACACAGCCTGAGGGGGGCCTGGGAATGCAGGAGTTCAGGAGTTTGGAGGTAAGGCCCTGGGTGGGGTTGTGTAGGCGGGGTTTAGGCTCATTGTGGCCTGAGGGTGGAGGATTAGACCTGGGACCTCAACAGGCTCCCTGGGGCCTAAGTGGGCTGGGGAAATGCTGGCTGTGCTCCCTTTTGTTCCTCTGCTCTCCCGAGAGTCTCCCCTGTCCCCGTTGATCCCCTAACCATGGGTAAGCCCCACCTGGTGTGGGAACGCCTCCCCTCTGGGTGCTGGTCCTGTCCAGCTGGCCTTTACTTTTCCTCCCCCCTCCCTCCCTCCCACTCCCTCAGGACCCGCATGGCTGGAGGGGTTCTTGCTGGGCAGAGGATCAGGCCCGGGATCTCAGCAGGCTCCCCAGGGCCCAAGTGGGTACAGGAAACTCTGGCCATATTGCCTTCTGATCCTCTGCCCTCCCAACTGTCTCCCCCTTTCCCTCTCCAGGTGTGGGACCCCTTCCCCTCCCCCAGCCACCCCTCAGGGGCACCAGTCCCATCCTGCCTCCACTTCTTCTCTTCCCTCACTCCCTCCCACATTTTGCCTGGTCACCCTGGGGTTCCTCCCATCCCCTTAGGTGTCCGTGGTCCCCCAGCAGTGCCCGGTAGGTGCCCTAGTTGTGCAGAGACACAAACTCCATATCCTCCTAGTCCATCATCTTGACTCCTGTAGATATATTCTTGATGCCCAGTTAGGGAGAGGTGAACTCCATGTCCTCCTACTCTTCCTCCATCTTGACTCCTCCTCCCCCTAGCTGCTTTTAATATTCTCTCTTTATCTTTAACTTTTGTAATTTTTATTATAATGTATCTTGGTGAGTTCCTCTTTGGGTTAATCCTATATGAGACTCTGCACTTCCTGGACTTGAGTGACAGTTTCCTTTCACAGGTTAAGGAATTTTTCAGCTATTATCTCTTCATATGTTTTCTTAGGACCTTTCTCTTTTCTTTCTGGGACCCCTACAATGTGAATATTAGTGTGCTTGATGTTGTACCAGAGGTTTCCTCCTCATTTCTTTTCATTCTTTTTTTTTTTTTCTTTTAGGCAACAGTGACTTCCACTACTCCATCTTCCAGGTAACTGATTCATTCTTGTATCATTTAGTCTACTATTTATTCCTTCTAGTGTAATTTTCATTTGGTATTATATTATTCATCTCTGTTTGTTCTTTATATTTTCTAACTCTTTTTAAAAAAACTAACTTCTTGCTCTGTGCATTCATTCTCTTCCAAAGTTCTTTGATCATCTTTATAGTCATTTCATTGAACTCTTTCTCAAGTGCCTATCTCCACTTCACTTAGTTCTTCTTCTGGGTTTTCATCTTGTTCCTTCATCTGGAACATATTCATCTGCTGCTTCATTTTGTCTGAGTTGCTATTTGTATTTTTAGGTATATGGTAGCTTAGTTACATTTCTTGACCTTGGAGAAGTGGCCCTCTATAGGAGATGTCCTATGCGGCTCAGCAGTGGACTCTTCTCTCTTCACCTAAGGTATATGCTGTTGGGGAGTTCCCCCTAAGAGGGCTGCGTGGGTCTTTGTGTTCTGGCGGGCTGACTATGTGGGTGGTCTGATAGGCTTGGTTGGCCCCTAGTCTGATTGGTTGCCAGGCACTTGTGCCGATGCTGTTGGCTGCTGTTTAGGGGGGGCCTGGTGATGAAGTGGCGGGTTTCAGAATCCTAGGGGGCCCCGGGACTAGTTCTGGCTCACTGGTGGGCAGAGTCAGGGTCCTGAAGACTCTGGGGCTGTGTCCCACTCCCTGGCAGATGAAGCCAGATCCTGGGGTTAATTCTGGACTATTGGCAGGCAGAGCTGGTTCCTGGAGTCTGACTGCAGGCCCCAGGGATCCCAGAGCTTGTTTCAGTTATTTTGTGACAGGAGCTGGTTCCAGACACAGTTGGGTATGGAGTCTGGGGTGTCTGAAAGGTTGCATTGGGCTGCTAGTGGACAGGACCAGGGCTCAGGTGGTCCCAGGGTAGGGTCTGGTCTGTGTTGTCAGAGTAGTTCTGCAGGCTGCAGGATTGTAGTTTTCTTGCTTCTGGTGTCTGTTCCCTAGTGGGTAAGGCTGGTCTAGAGGCCTGTGCAGGCTTCCTGGTGGGAGGGGCAGGTGCCTGCCCACTGGTGGGTGGAGCTGGGTCTTGGCCCTCCGGTGGGCAGGGCTGTGTCTAAGGGCATGTCTAGAGGCATCTGTTGGCTCAGGAAGTCTTTAGGCAGCCTGTCTGCTGATGGGTGGGGCTGTGTCCCTGCCCATTTAGTAGAATTTGGCAACTATTTCTTGATGGTTAAGGTTCTGTCCCCACCCATTTAGTTGTAAAGTGTCCTAGCACTGGTGCCTACAGGCCGTTGGGCGGTGCCAGGTCTTGGCACTAATGATCCAAGATGTCAGCCTGCAGCAGCAGCAATGTTCATGCGGCCAACTATTCCCAAGTATGTCTGTCACCAGTGTCTATATCCCCAGGGTGAGCTGCAGCCACCCACCACTTCTCCAGGAGACTCTCCAACACCAGCAGGTAGTTCTGGTCTGGGCTCTTATCTATAATAATTATTGCTTTTGCCTTGGGTTCAGCTGCATGTAAGATTTTGTGTGCACCCTTTAAGAGTGAAGTCTCTATTTCCCCCAGTCTGTGGAGCTCCTGCAGTTAAGCCCTCTGGCCTTCAAAATACTCTGGGGGCTCGTCTTCTTGGTGCCAGACCCCCAGGCTGGGGAGCTTGACATGGGGCCCAGAACTCTCACTCCTGTGGGAGAACCTCTGCAATATAATTATTCTTCAATTTGTGGATCACTCACCTAGGGAGTATGGAATTTGATTATATTTCGAGTCCACCCCTCCTACCCATCTCATTGTGGTTCTTTCTTTTTGTCTTTAGTTGTAGAAGATCTTTTCTGGGAGGTTCCAGTCTTTTTCATCAATGGTTGTTCTGCCAATAATTGTGATTTTTGGTGTGCTCGTGAGAGGAGGTGAGCTCAGGGTCTTTGTACTCCACCATCTTGTCCACTCCTCAAGTTTCTATGTTATTAAAATTAAGCTGGTGTAAATTAAATTTAGAATATGTATGTTTAGGCTGTTAAATATAATCTCATGGTAACCACAAAGGAAATAGTTATAGAATATACACAAAAAGAAATGAGATGGAATAAACATATTTCACTACAAAAAAATCTGCTAAATACAAAAGAAGACAGTAACGCAGGAAATGAGAAGAAAAAAGCTATAAGTCATACAGAAAACAAATAGCAAAATGACAGAAGTGAGTTCCACCGTATTAATCATGACTACTTTTCATCAGGCAAAAAAGGGGGCCCAAATAAATCAGAAATGAAAGAGTAGTTACAACTGACATCACAGAAATACAAAGGATCATAAGAGATTACTATGAACAATTATAGTAACAGTTATAACCAACAAATTGGACAACCTGGAAGAAATAAATTCCTAGAAACATACAATCTTCCAAGACTGAATCAGGAGGAAACAGAAAATCTAAACAGACTGATCACTAGTAATGAAATTGAATCAAAGTGGTGCTGGGAAAACTGGACAGGTACATGTAAAAGTATGAAATTAGAACACTCCCTGACACCATACACAAAAATAAACTCAAAATGGATTAAAGACCTAAGTGTAAGGCCAGACACCAGCAAACTCTTAGAGGAAAACATAGGCAGAACACTCTATGACATAAATCACAGCAAGATCCTTTTTGACCCAGCTCCTAGAGAAATGGAAATAAAAACACAAATAAACAAATGGGACCTAATGAAACTTAAAAGCTTTTGTACAGCAAAGGAAACCATAAACAAGACCAAAAGACAACCCTCAGAATGGGAGAAAATATTTGCAAATGAAGCAACTGACAAAGGATTAATCTCCAAGATTTACAAGCAGCTCATGCAGCTCAATAACAAAAAAACAAACAACCCAATCCAAAAATGGGCAGAAGACCTAAATAGACATTTCTCCAAAGAAGATATACAGATTGCCAATAGACACATGAAAGAATGCTCAACATCATTAATCATTAGAGAAATGCAAATCAAAACTACAATGAGATATCATCTCACACCGGTCAGAATGGCCATCATCAAAAAATCTAGAAATGATAAATGCTGGAGAGGGTGTGGAGAAAAGGGAACCCTCTTGCACTGTTGGTGGGAATGTAAATTGATACAGCCACTATGGAGAACAGTATGGAGGTTCCTTAAAAAACTAAAAATAGAACTACCATACGACCCAGCAATCCCACTACTGGGCATATACCCTGAGAAAACCATAATTCAAAAAGAGTCATGTACCAAAATGTTCATTGCAGCTCTATTTACAATAGCCAGGACATGGAAGCAACCTAAATGTCCAACGACAGATGAATGGATAAAGAAGACGTGGCACATATATACAATGGAATATTACTCAGCCATAAAAAGAAATGAAATGGAGGTATTTGTAGTGAGGTGGATGGAGTTAGAGTCTGTCATACAGAGTGAAGTAAGTCAGAAAGAGGAAAACAAATACAGTATGCTAACACATATATATGGAATCTAAGGGAAAAAAAAAAAAGGTCATGAAGAACCTAGTGGCAAGATGGGAATAAAGACACAGACCTACTAGAGAATGGACTTGAGGATATGGGGAGGGGGAGGGGTAAGATGTGACAGGATGAGAGAGTGGCATGGACATATATACACTACCAAATGTAAAATAGATAGCTAGTGGGAAGCAGCCGCATAGCACAGGGAGATCAGCTCGGTGGTTTGTGACCACCTAGAGGGGCGCCATGGGGAGGGTGGGAGGGAGGGAGATGCAAGAGGGAAGAGATATGGGAACATATGTATATGTATAACTGATTCACTTTGTTATAAAGCAGAAACTAACACACCATTGTAAAGCAATTATACTCCAATAAAGATGTTTAAAAAAAAAAGAAAGAAATTGAATCAGTAAAACGAACAAACAAACAAAAACTCCCAACAAACAAAAATCTAGGACCAGATGGTTTCACAGGTGAATTTTACCAAGCATTTAAAGGAAAGTTAATGCCTTTCCTTCTTTATTCCAAAAAATTGAAGAGGAGGAAACACTTACAAACTCATTCTATGAGGCCAGTAATACCCTGATACCAAACCCAGATAAAGACATTACAAAAAAGAAAATAAAGGCCAATATCCCTGATAAACATATATGCAAATATCCTCAACAAATATTAGCAATCCAAATTCAAGAACGCATTAAGAGGATCATACATCATGATCAAGTGGGATTTAGTCCAAGGATGCAAGGATGTTTCAGTATTCACAAATCAATCAACATGGTATACCACATTAAGAAAAAAAGTATAAAAATCATACGATTATCTCAATAGATGCAAATGTTGACAAAATTCAACATCTATTTTTGATAAAACTCTCAACAAAGTGGGTGGAGAGGGACCATACCTCAACATAATAAAGGCCATATATGACACACTTACAGCCAACATCCTACTCAGTGGTGAAAGGCTGAAAGCATTTCCTCTAATATCAGGAACAAAACACAGATGCCCACTATCACCACTTTTATTCAACATAATATTGAAAGTCCTAGCCACAGCAATCACATAAGGAAAAGAGATAAAGTTATCAAAGTTGGAAAAAAAAGTAAAATTATCTCCGTAACTGTATAGCACAGGGAACTCTGCTCAATACTCTGTAAAGACCTATATGGGAAAAGAATCTAAAAAAGAGTGGATATATGTATGTATAACTGATTCACTTTGCTGTATAGCTGAAACTAACACTACATTGTAAGTCAACTATACTCTAATAAAAATTAATTTAAAAAATTATCTCTGTGTGCAGAGGATATGATCTTACATGTAGAAAACCCTAAAGATTCTAAGAAAAAAGTTAGAACTAATAAATTCAGTAGAGTAGCAGGATAAAAAAGTCAACACACAAAAATCAGTTACATTTCTATACGGTAACAATGAACAGTCTAAAAAGGAAATTAAGAAAACAATTCCATTTGCAATAGCATCAAAAAGAATAAAATACTTAGGAATTAACTTTACCAAGGAGATAAAGTACTTGTACAATATAAACTACAAAGCATTGCTGAAAAAATTAAAGAAGGCATAAATTAATTGATGGATGTCTATCCATCTTCATGGTTTGGAAGACTTAATATTGTTAAAATTTCAGTATTATCCAAAGCAATCTATAGATTCAGTGCAATCCCATGACATTCTTTGCAGAAATAGAAAAACACATCCTAAAATTCATATGGAACTTCAAGGGACATGAAATAGTGAAAATAATCTTTCAAAAGAAGAACAGTGTTGGAGGACTCAATGTCCTAATTTCAAAACTTACTACAAAGCTACAGTGATCAAAACAGTGTGCTATTGCCATAAAGACAGACATATAGACCAATGGAATAGAATAGAGAGCTCAGACATAACCCTCATGGATATGGTCGAGTGATCTTTGATAAGAGTGCCAAGACTCTTCAATGGGGAAAAGATAGTCTTTTCAACAAATGGTGCTGAGACATCTAGATATCCTCACATTAAAGAATAAAGTTGGACCTCACACCACATGCAACAGTTAACTCAAAATGGTCAGAGACCTAACTGTGAAAGCTAAAACTCTTAGAAGAAAACATAGGACAAAAGTTTTACAACACTAAATTTGGCAATTATTTCTTACATATAACACCAAAGGCATAGGCAACAAAAGAAAAAAATTTTAAAAATTGGACTTCCTGCAAATTAAAAACTTCTGGGCTCAAAGGACACTATCAGCATACTGAAAGGGCAATCCACAAAATGGAATAAAATATTTGGAAATCATATATGTGATAAGGTATTCATATCCAGAGTATATAGAGAACTCCTAAAACTTCACAACAGTGAAAACTAAGAAACAACCCAATTCAAAAATGGACAAAGGACTTGAACAGACATTTCTTCAAAGAATATACAAGAATAGCCAATAAGCACATTGAAAAGATGCTCAACATCACTAACCATTAGGGAGATGCAAATCAAAACCACAGTGAAATATCACCTCACACCCACTAGGATGGTTACTATCACAAAAACAAAATAGCAGGTGTTAGTGAGGATGTGGAGAAAGTAGAACCCTTGAGCACTGTCGGTGGGAATATAAAATGGTATAGGAAAACCATTCTGTGGAACCATCATGGTTCCACAAAAAATTAAAAATAGATTTGTCATATGATCCATTGATTTCTCTTCTGTGTATGTACCCAAAAGAATTGAAAACAATGTCTTGAAGATACATAGGTACACCTATGTTCATAACAGGATTATTCACAGTAGCCCAAATGTGGATGCAATTAAAGTGTCTATCAACATATTAATAGATAAACAAAATGGGGCATATACATACAATGGAATATTATTCAGATTAAAGGAAGGAAAAGAAATTCTGATACATGCTACAATATGGATGAACCTTGAGGACATTATGCTCAGTAAAATAAGTCACAAAAAGACAAATACTATATGATTCCACTGAGGGACCTAGGGTACTCAAGATTCAGAAACAGAATGAATGGTGGTTGCCAGAGCCTGGGGGTTGGGGGAATGAGGTGTTATTATTTAATGGGTATAGAGTTTCAGTTTTGCAAGATGATGATAAGATTTCTGGAGATAGATGGTGGTGATGGTTGTACAACATGAATGTACTTAATACCACTGAACTATAAAAAACTTAAAATTTGTTAAGATGGTAAATTTTATTTTGTATGTATTTTACCACAGTGATAAAAGGTGAGGCAACAGATGGAGTGTACATTTTCCCAATACTTTCACTTATACTCCACCATATTGCTCTGTTTAATTTCATCAATTTGATTGGCCATTTTTAAATATTCTCTTTTAATAGGAAAATATCTGCCTATGCCCTTGAAAATACTTAATGTTATTTTCATGGGAATCCTACTTCCCAAGGATCACTCATTTGCTGTGTTGTCCCAGCTCCCAGAACATGTCCAGATGTAGTAGGGACTTCCAGTTAACACCTGCTCTTGTCCTTTCTGAGTGCACTTGAACACAACAGGCCTAAAAGCCATTGACTTGCATGGTTATAGGCTGGAGTCCCTTCTACTTTGATGTTCCAGTTCTTCCTTCCATAGCTAATGATTATTGGACATCAGTTGGTCCCCAAATAGTGAATTTAGTCAGGGATGAGGAAAGACCAACTCAGATGCTTTCAAGGTATATCGAGATTGAAGAAATGGAGACAGAAACGTTTAAGGCATAATTAAAAGAATTTAAATTTGCTGAACAACATTGAACACCAATTAGTTGCTTGTTTTCTCCTCAAACCTCTCATATTCTCCTGTTTCACAATCAAAGAAACTAAGACTCCAAATTTTTGGTGAATATCACCAACAGATCAACTCACTTAGAATCCTGTTGTTTGTGACTTTATCTTAGTTAATTGTAAGAAGAAAGTTTCCATCTTATACACCTTTGAATTCTTCTCAGCACTGTGCATAGTGCCTAATACATACTCAGTTTTCAATAAATATTGAAATAAAGGAACAAGTTCCTAGGCAAGACACACATGATATGTCCTGGCTACTTTTCTGATCTGGTTTGATGTATTTAAGTACAAGTTATCTAATTTCCACAATCCACTTGGCAGGACTGACGATTTCCTGGGCCATCTTCTTATTTTTTCCTTCTTCCACAGGGGGGAAAAAAAGAAAAGAAACCCTTATAGGTCTTTTCTTTAGGTAACTGAGCATTTGTGGTACTTAAATTGCCATTTCTCCTTTTCTCCAGTTCTGGCTAATTTTTATTCATTTTATTGTAGATTCACATCTGCAAGAGAAAAATGCCATGTGTTCTTTTTTAAATCTGCTTTTCATTTTGACCACTTTCTCAAACACCTGGAGGACTAATGTGGACCACCCAGAGGAACGCTATCTAAAACCTACCAGCAGCTTATGGTAGTGTAAGATCAGTGGGTGACACTGTAGTCCTGAGTTATTATTCCATCTCTGCCATTACCTGGCTTTAACATTGGACAGGTCACTTAACCTCCCTGTACCTTACTTTCCTAGCTAGGGGTATTATCATGCTCAAAAGAAATAATGTATTTTAAAAACTTTGTACTTTGAAAATTATAAAATGTAATAAAAGTATAGAGCATTGTTACAAACAAACTTTTTATAAAATGGAGTCTTACAAATTAAACAAAATCTTATGGGTCCTTGTGATCACCCACATTGCCATCTGGGAAGGAGAGAAGTTCTTTGTTTTGTTTCATTTTGTTGCTGCGTTCTTTGGCAAAAGAGAAAACTTGTCTAGCTTGCTAGAACCATAATAGAAGCAACAATAGTAGCCGCAGCCTACATTTTGCAAGAAACTTTCCATATCATCTTTAAAATATCTCATACCTCCAGTGACCAATAGTTAAATTCTCACATTAAAAATCTATGTGGAGGGCTTCCCTGGTGGCACAGTGGTTGAGAATTCTCCTGCCAATGCAGGGGACACAGGTTTGATCCCTGGTCCAGGAAGATCCCACATGCTGCAGAGCAACTAAGCCCGTGCGCCACAACTACTGAGCCTGTGCTCTAGGGCCCGTGAGCCACAACTACTGAGCCCACATGCCACAACTACTGAAGCCTGTGTGCCTAGAGCCTGTGCTCCGCAACAAGAGAAGCCACCACAATGATAAGCCCGCACACCACAACGAAGAGTAGCCCCCACTCGCAGCAACTAGAGAAAGCCCACGCACAGCAAGGAAGACCCAACACAGACAAAAATAAAATAAAATAAATTTATAAAAAAAAAAAATCCGTGTGATTGGTTCTCCCCTACTTACCTCAGATTTTGTGCTAAGCATATGGGACAGCAGATCTGAGTATTTAAATAAATAATACAGTGAAGCAGAACTTATAGAACAAATGCCACCTTCCTCTCAAATAAAAAGGCCTCATGGTTATTATAATAACCATTGAATTCTTACAGGAATTCTCACTAGGTAATTAATTTTGTGGATATTGCTATATATTTTCTCACCCTCAGCTTTCCTGGGAATATCTGAAATAACAGGTTTCTTAGGCTCTCTTTGGATTACAAATGATGGGAACCTGACTCAAAATAACTTAAGCATAAAAGGGAATTTACTGATGTGGTTGTGAAGTCCAGGACTAATTTTGGCATTGGCTTATTCCTGTGATATAAATAATACTTCATAATCAATTTCAAGCTACCAGTATGACATTACCAAATGTAGAGTTGGGAAGAAAGGTGCACAATTTACTTTTGAGAACCAGCTCAAGCCAACTCCAGCACACCTCTGCCTGTACGCTAGGCAGGTGATGTGTGCCAAAGCTACAGAGGTGAGTAGAACATGGTCCCTCTCCTGACACAGGGAATGAGAAGGGAAGAAGGGGCCACTCAACAGTTACGCAAACATTCATAAAGAGCTTGCCAGATGCCAGGCACTCAATTCCATTCTCTATTTGTTACTGTAGCTTAGTGTCTGAATCCAAACTGCTTGAGTTTAAACATCAGTATTATAATTTGTGTAGTGTTTGATTTTTGAGGAAGTTTCTTGACCTTCCCGTATCTCAATTCCCTAATCTATAGAAAGGGGGTAATAATAACATCTGCCTCGTAAAACTGTTTTGGGAATGAGATAAATTGATACATGTAAAGCATTTAGAATAATTTCTTATTCATGGGGAGTGTTCATCAAGGGTTCACTGTTCATAATTAGTATTGTCACTTTCTAATCCTAACAAAAGCCCTTTGATAAATGTGTATTATTATCTCCAGTGAAGAAACTGAGAGGTTAAGGGGCTTGCTCAAAGACAAATAATGCCGTTAAGCTGACATTTGACCCTGAGGAGTCTGTAAATTCCAAGTCTCATACTTGCTCTATATATTGCACAAATAACAATAGCACTGTTTATCATAAGTCCATTCTGAACCAGGAGCTTTAAATATATTTTCTAATGTCTCTTCACAATTGTACAATGGATTGGGGTTTTCTATTTCCATTTTACAGATAAGAAACTGAGGGTCAGAAGGGTTAACTAATTTTGGGGGGGGGGTCAACTTTTTAGAACGTTGGGTTTTTTAAAATTTTTTTAATTGAAGTATAGTTGATTTACAATGTTGTGTTAGTTTCAGGTTTACAACAAAGTGATTCAGTTTTTTATATATACATATATATATATAATCTTTCTTTTTCGGATTCTTTTCCAGAAGCGTTAGGCTGAAGATGGAAAGGTCAGCCTCCATCACTAGGAGGCCCCTGAAGGTTTCTGAGAAGGGGAATTATACAAACTGGCCTATGTTTAGGAAAACAAGCCTTGTAGCAATATGTAGGATAGACTGGAGAGATAAGAGTCGGGAGCCAGGAAGAAGAGTTACATGTTACTGCAATAGTTTATGCAAGAGATTATGAAAGCCAGAATTAGAGTGGAGTTTGAAAGCAAAGAGTAACTCTGAGAAATACTGAGAAATATCATTAACAAGATTATTCCCACTAATGAAAAAAACAACTATATACATAAGCTACTGGCGGCACATCAGTAACAACATTTTAATTCACCACATCTTAATTGAGCACCTACTAGAAGACAGGTGTTGTATTAATGACAGGAATATAAAGATAAATATGAAGGAGTTTCTGAACAAAATTTTTTCATTACTTACTATTTGCCATGTACTATTCTAAGCATTTTACATGCATTATCTAAATTAATCTTCACAACAACCCGATACAGTCATTACTATTATTTTCTCCAATTTACACATGAGGACATGAAAGGTCAGAGAGAAAAAATAACTTGCTAAAGGCCACATAGTTAGAGAACGACAAAGCCCACTGTATTCCTACTACCTAGGACGATCCACAAATAACCACATTAAAATAGGCAAGACATTCCTCTCTGGCCTGGGCAGGAACAGTAGCTTCTTAGCTGGTCTTCATGCTTCTGTTCCTCCCTTACCCATCTCTTCTTTACTCATCAGCCAGAATGATATTTTAAAAAACAAACATAGGTCACTTCCTTGCTTAAAACCTTACTGTGGTTCCTCACTGCACTTAGAATACAACTCCAAGTCCGTTCCTGGGGCCACTCAGCTCTGCCTAATTGGCTCTCATAGTCCAACAACACCCACTTTCTTGCAGGCTCTGGACTATTCTAAGCACTTTTCCATCTCAGGGCCTTTGCAAATGCTGTTCCCTCTACTTGGGCTCATTCCCCCCACCCCCATTCTTTACTAGCTAAAATTCTTATATATTCTTTTTTGGTTTTTTTTTTGTATGTGTTTACTCGTTTGTTATCTGAAGCACCATGCTGAGCCATGCTGGAGCCTAAGACAAGAGGAAAAATAATAACATTTATCCTGAAATTGAATGTTTTGATTTCTTGCTACATGGAATTTTTGCATTAATTCTTTTTAATACTGAATTAAAATTTGATTGATCTTGATGACTGAGTTTTTGGCATCCCCTTAAAACTTGCACCAGAGGCAAGTCCCTCACTCCTCTCACCCTTGTCTCAGCCCTGGGTATCGGTCTCCCACTAAACTGCTTCACAGGGACAGGGACCATGCTGTTTTGTTTACTAGTGCATCCACTCTGTGCAGCAGAGTGATTGGCACAGAAACAGCAACAAATGAAATTTGTTGAATGATTGAAATGAATGTTCAAATGTATCATCTTATTTCATCATCATAGTAACACTGTGTTTGGGTATTCTCTCTGGTTTATAGATGAAGAAACTGATGCTTAAAGATGTTAAGTCACCTGGCCAAGGTAGATACACAGTTAATTAGTACTTAGCAAAGCTGAAATTGGAATCCAAGCCTCTGACATTAGATTCAGGGTTCCCAGTTCACCAGACTCTACCCTGAGGTACATTCAAACAAAGGCTAGTACACATTTATCAAGGCTGTTGAAGGAAGAAGTTCTGAATTATATGGGAAGCTAGATTTCTTGATTTACCACTTCTCTTCAAATACTTAGTTTTCTTTAATTCTATGATGATCACCTTATAATGCAGCCCATGGGCTTTGACAGTGAATAGAACTTGGTAACCTCAGCATATTCATCTGCAAAGTAGGAATAAAGATACAGATCTAACTGACTTGTTTTGAGCATTAAATAAGATGGTATGTCAGTTGCCTAATACAGTGTTGCCATATAGGAGATACTGAATGTTATTAATTTTGATAATAATAAAAATAAACAACTTGGGTGAAAGAAGAACCCTGGAGTTTGAAAGTGAAATAACTTCTCCTTCCCTCTACTTCCATGGAAGGTGCCAGTTCTCTAGCTGGAAGAAGAGAATTAGACTCTTTATGTCACTTCTGTACTTCCCTTCCCGATGGGAGGCAGGTCACTTCACCCGTTCTGAAGTTGAGAGAGTTAGGCTCTGAGAGTGACAGAAATAAAACCAGAAACAAGATGTCCTGGTTTTCATTTAACACTCTGCCTCCCTACTTTTAAGTGGAACTAATTTCCAGTAGCCTCCAATCAAGCCTTTCCTGGCCCTTCTCTTCTAGTCAGCCAGATGACCTGATACTTGAGGGGGACAGGGAGGAGACTCCGTCTTACAGAGAAGGTCTCTCTGGTAAAAGCAGCATTATCTATAAAATATCTCCACATGGAGAGGAGGGAGAAGAATAATGTTTTATCTCCTGATGGTAAAGTCAGACAGAGTGTTTCACAGGAGAGGGTATGGTTTTAATCAGCTGGGGTTGCATATGGGAGCCCCCTGGCTCCTCTCCTTCACCTTTTCTTATGCCAGAATCTTACTCCAAAAAGGCTGAACCGGGCCAGTAATAGAATTATATCCAGTGCGATACTTGCCCCTGGGGTCAACTTCATAACCTCCACAATGGTGTGGGTCTCGTAGCAGACACCCAATAAATGCATGTTGAGTGACTGATAAAACCTAAGTGTATAATGGACAACTTTACACACATGCTCACAAATTTACAGTTCTCTGGTACGAGGCATCTGTCTTCAGATACTTTCTCCTTTGAATTCCCTTTCATGCTTTTTCTTTTACTTTCTTGGTTCATCTGTTTTGCCCCCTCCCATCTTCACATATGTGCGTGTGCGCGCACACACATGCACATACACCTCAAGATCAAAAAGATATAGAGGTATATTAGATCAATTTTATTTACACTAAAAGCAAACTGCAGTCTGACGGTGTAAGGTACCACGCCAAAATTTCCTATTCTGCTGCTGGTTCAGTTTTTATAAAAATGTTAGCAAGGCCTGACTGAATTTGCTCCATTATGTAGACAATTTAATATTCTGTATCATTTTAGAAGGAGTTGGTGAGGCATACTAGCTATTCAAACCTAAGTGAAGCACACAGAGGATCAGATTCTGAGACCAGAAAGTAAACAGAGGGGAAAAGGGGGAGAGAATAGGAATTGACAAGGGGTGGCAAGATAGACTGAGGGCAGAATGGGGCAGAAGCAGCATAGAGAGAGGGAAGGAAAAGGTAGGGTACTTACCTAGCTGCCATTGCTAAAAACAGTGTAATCTGATAGACAAGGCAAGAAACCCACCATGTATTATAGGTCACAGTGAATACACATACCCAGTAGACATGGGGATGTGGTGCAGGGTATTTAAGATAATGTGAAAGGATATATACAACAGGTGGGTAAACACAGGAATGGGGAATCCTATGTGTGTAACACTGAGGAGTCCCGATAAGTAGCAACCTGGAGATCTTCCAGTGGATAAGTAACTGTGCCCTAAGCCACAGACACTGGCACTTGATGTGGCGCTGACTGGTAAGAGCAAGGCATGCCCCAAACTTGGCAGAAAATTCAGTGTAGTTGATTATAAACATGGCCCTTTCACAATGTAAACTTTGCAGCTCATCCCATCAAGACGTCAAATCTATTCTCCATCCATTGATTCTCCACCCATTTGACTGTTTATCTTATTTTGTCCAACACGTTGCAAATAGATGCTTGAAAATAACTTACTCATTGGGACTTGTCTTCTCTCTTGCTGTTTTTGGAACCCCAGCCATTGCCACCATGTGAAGATTCCTAGGCTAACCCATTGAATGATGGGAGAGGTATGTCCCTGTCACCCTTATCACCCAAACCAACATACCTCTGCCCACCATCAGTAGCAGAATCATTTAGCTGATCAGCAACTGTCTGCAACACATGAATAGGCCTGGCCAAGACCAGCGGAAGAACCACCCAGCCAAGCCAAGTCCAAATTGCCAACACACAGAATTATACGCTAAATTAATGATTATTGTTTTAAGCCACTAAGTTTGCGAGTGGTTTGTTATACATTAAAAAATAACTGATATACAAGGGTATCAGATGTCACTAGTCCAGTGACTTGGGAACAAGAATTCAGTAAACAGAACTCAGTTTTGGGAACAAACCAGGAGGCCAGTAACAAGAACTTGAATAAATAGGAGCACAGGGAGATCAGCTCAGTGCTTTGTGACGACCTAGAGGGGTGGGATAGGGAGGGAGGGAGGGAGGCTCAAGAAGGAAGGGATATGGGGATATATGTATACGTATAGCTGATTCACTTTGTTGTACAACAGAAACTAACACAACATCGTAAAGCAATTTTACTCCAATAAAGATATTTTTAAAAAATGTAAATAGAGGAAGGGAGCTATCACCATAGATAACTATAGGATAAACTAGGTGTGGTAGACAGGGAGGAACCTAGCAAAATCTGTTTATTAAAAATACCTCTTTGTTCCATTAAAAAATAAATAATAAATAAATAGGAGGGCAGGGTCTTAGAAGCAGAAGCAAATTTTTCTGATTTTGGGACCTCACAGTTGGGCTGGGCAGCCCTAAAAGTGAGCATGTTTTAACATCATAATGTGGACTAAAATTTGCTAAGTGCCCCCACGGTCAGGTCAGGATTATTGCTAGGAACCTTGATTTTAAAATTTCCCAAGCCATCTGTTTTGTGCCTATTATACAGAGGGGGTATTTCATATCTTTTCCAAGCTCTTCAGATCCCAAACCACACTTTGTTTTTCTTACTCTCTCACCTCACGACCTTGTCTCCCGTGTCATGAAGAAAATAGAAACAACCAAATGAGAACTCAGTCAATGTTCTGCCACAAAATGTACAGACTTAAGCAACTTCATCCAGATTTGCCTCCATCTCCCCAACATGATGTAAGCAATCTTACCCATGCTCTAGATCCACCTAGAGGATTTGTGTCACTTATCTCCTCTCTTCTATATCTTCACTTCCTTTCCTTTTACTCAGTTTCTCCCATCAGAATGGAAATATTCCAGTAATTTCCATTGAAAAAACCCTCCTTTGTCCCACTTTGTTCTTGTGACCCCTTTACTTTCTTCCCCTTTACTTTCAGACTTTGGGGAAAAATGGCACACACTTATTGCTCCTATGTCCTCCCCTCATTCACCTTTTAACTTTGTTCGTTTTTTTTGCTTCTGCCCTCAACACTCCATGAAATTACTCTCATTCAAAGCTGGGAACCAAACTGTACCTGAAATATCCAATGACATCCACCTTGTTCTTCCTGATTACACATGGAAGTTTATGATAATCTGTCAGCCATCCTGGTTTTTCTTAATATATTGTCCTAGAAGTGATCCAAACTACAGGATGTCTGCTCAGTCAATTATTTATTAGGAATTATCATCCTTGGTTTAACAGTTGAAAGGGACAGACTACATGACTACAGCTGGATTCTGGTTAATGAGGGATCTGTATAATACTGAAGTTTTTTATGTCTGAGAAGTCATAGCCAGAGGTAAACTACTTTAAAGAAGGCCATATCAACACCATTAGTCCAAAAATAACCCATGGGCCTAAAGTCCAGGAGACCAGTACAGGTAGGGGGAGAAAGAGAAAGCTGCAGTCTAAGTTTTGTGTCTGGGAGTTAATCACATCTGGAAAGGGTCATGCAATAGGTTTTTTCCACTGGAACGTGGAACCTAGCAGTTGCAAACACTCACGCATGTCCAATTTTACTTGCCACCTTGCTGGTGCCACCCTGTTCTCCTGTTAACTCAAGTTCTTGTCACTGGCCTCCTGGTTTATTCTAGAGAAAACTAACTTGCAAACAAACCTAGCAGCAAGAGAGAAATGAAAATAGGGGGGTTGTTTCTAGCTTCTGCAATTCAGGAAAATGTGTATGTGGGGAATGGGAATGGCCACAGAATGCTAATAGACTATATCCACAAACAAATATTCCTAAATATTAAAAGCAGCACTCACAAAAAAGCAAATAGGCAAGGTCCTTTAAAAGCTATTAAAACAGGGAAATTTTCAGAAATTAATAGGCAGAACTGAAAGTAAATCTATAAGGTAAGTGAGTAAATGTAATGCACTGCTGTTACCTAATAAAAGAAAAAGTCTGTCCAACTGAATAACAAAGCAAAACTCAACATAATACTAAATACAAGACACACACCTAGAATAAATTTACTGGAAAAGACTGTGCAAATATATACTAGTTAGATGCAAGAAAAAAAGATCAAGGTCTAATTTTAAAACAAGATTAAATTCAAGTAAAAAAACATTAGAAAACAAAGAGCACTTTATAACATTAAATGTTCTATCAACAATAAATACAAAACAGTTATCATTATAGCGAATAATTTAACATCAACATCTTAAAGCAAGAACTATAGAAGATAAAAAGAGGAAATTGGTAGAAACAAACTAGTGAAGAGACTTCAATTAGCCCATCTATATAACTCTTTCACCATGACAGATCAAGGGCCTGTAAGACATTTCCCAAAATTAAACAAACATTATGCCATAAAGAAAACTTCAAAAATTCCCTAAGTGGGGCTTCCCTGGTGGCGCAGTGGTTGAGAATCTGCCTGCCAATGCAGGGGACACGGGTTCGAGCCCTGGTCTGGGAAGATCCCACATGCTGCGGAGCAACTGGGCCCGTGAGCCACAACTATTGAGCCTGCGCATCTGGAGCCTGTGCTCTGCAACAAGAGAGGCCGTGACAGTGAGAGGCCCACACACCGTGATGAAGAGTGGCCCCCGCTCGCCACAACTAGAGAAAGCCCTCACACAGAAACAAAGACCCAACACAGCCAAAAATAAATAAATAAATTTATAAAAAAAAAAAAATTCCCTAAGTGGATAATTTACAGATTACAATCTCTAAACACAATATAATAAAACTGGAAATTAACACCAAATCAGACCACAAAAACATCTTATTACCTGGAAATTAAAACTTAAAGAATTCTTAAAAGAGAAAACCCAAGTGCAAATTACAAAGAATTGAAACACCCAGAAATTCTTAAAATGTTACATATCAGAACTATGGAATAGCAAATAAAACAGGGCTTATAAGAAAATTCATAACCTTAAATATTTATATTAATGAATAATAAAGAATAAAAATAAGTATTTAACCTAAGAATTCAGGAAAAGAAAAACTAAATAGTGGGAAGCAGAAGGCAGGAATTAATACAGAAAAGGAAAAATTATAAGCTAGATAACAGATGATAAGTAGAAGAGAGAAAAGGAAAATAAATTCAAAGCTGACAGTTGGGGAAAAAACACAGTGGGTACCACTAGCTAACAAACTGAAGAAAATACACAGAGAAAACACCAAAATCACAAAATAAATTATTGTGAGTGACTAATCACAGACTTAGAGGAAAATAAAAGATTATGTATTCTTTGCTTAGTGTTATATAGACAAATTTAAAAACTTGATTGAAATGGACAGTTATCTAGAATAATATACATTATAAGATCTAACTCTAGAAGAAATGGAAAATCTAAACAATGTCCATAAAAGAAATAGAAGTTGTCAGTGAGCTACCCTGTCAAAAAATACTCTAGATCCAGATGTTTTTGTAAGGAAATTCTGCCAAGTATTTAAGGGTTCCTAACTGTTCCTGAAGGTAGAAAATGCATGCATTTTATTAAGTATTACATTGATATCAAAACATGTAAAAGATTGCCTAAGAAAAGGAAACTATAGACCAAACTAATTTATTAATATCAGTGCAAGAATCCTAAATGAAATATTAACAAATATAATTCAGGTGTTAAAGGACTAATAGCTAGATGAGATTTATTCAAGAAAGGCTGGAAGGTTCCATTGGAGTAAATCTAATATAATTTATTGTATTAGCATATCTAATGAGAAAAGCGATAATAACATAATGTTAACACTTCTCTAGTGCTTTCTATGTATGAGGCATTATTCTAAGCACTCTACATATATTAACTAGCATCCATATAAAATAAGAATCACTATTCTCTTCATTTCATAGATAAAGAAACTGCCTTTGAGAGGCATTAAGGAACTTCTCCAGAATTATACACTTAGTGATAGAAGCACTTTCTGGAACCCAAGCAGTAACTGACTTCAGACTCTATCTTCCAAAATATTAGGGTGCTCTGCCTCTCTTTCATCATTATCAAAGTTGCTAAAATACCATTTGACACAATTTAACATCTATTCCTGATTTTTAAAATATACTCATAAAATAGAAAGAGATGAATACTTCCTTAATATGAGGAAATATATATCTCTGTTCAAAACACTGGTTACACCTAATGGAGAAACCATTAGAAGCATTCCAACCAGAGTCAAGAAAACATGAAAGATTTATTCCTTTGATGCTATTGTAAATGAAATTGTTTTCTTAATTTCTTTTTCCAATAGTTCCTTGTTTATAGAAATGCAACTAACTTTTGTTATGTTGATTTTGTATCTTGCAACGTTACTGAATTATTTATTAGTTCTAACAGTATTTTGATAGATCTTTAGGTCTTTCTACATATAAGATCATGTCATCTACAAACATACAATTTTATTTCTTCCTTTCTGATTTGAATTCCTTTCATTTCTTGTTCTGGCCTAAGTGGTCTGGTGAGCACTTTCAGTATTGTTTTGAATAGAAGTGGCAAGAGTGGACATCCTCATCTTGTTCCTGATCTTAGAGGAAAAGCTTTAAACTTTTCATCATAGGGTATGATGTTACCTATGGGCTTGTCGTAAATGGTCTTTATTATTCCATCTATACCTAGTTTCTTGAGCATTTTTATAATGAAAGGGTATTGAATTTGCTAAATACTTTTTCTTCATCTACTGAGATTGTGATCTTTATCCTTTATTTTATTGCTGTGGTGTATCACATTGATTGATTTGCATATATTGAAACATTCTTGTATTCCAGGGATAAATCCTACTTGATCATAATGTATGATCCTATTAATATGTTGTTGAATTAATATGCTATTAATTTTGTTGAGGTTTTTTGCATCTATGTTCATCAGCAATATTGATTAGTAGTTTTCCTTTCTTGTAGTATCTTTGTGTGGCTTTGGTATGAGGGTAAGTGGCCTCATAAAATGGGTTGGGAAGTGTTCTCTCCTCTTCAGATTTTGGGAACAATTTGAGAAAGACTGGCATTAATTCTTTTTTAAATGTTTGGTAGAATTCACCAGTGAAGCTATTTGGTCTGTGTTGGGATGTTTTTCATTATTGATTCAATCTCCTTATTCATTATTGGTCTGTTCAGATTTTCTGTTTCTTCAATATTCAGTCTTGGTAGGTTTTATATTTCTAGGAATTAATTTTTCTAGGTTATACAATTTGTTGTCATATAATTGCTCATAGTATCTTTTATGATCCTTTGTATTGCTGTATTATCAGTTGTAATGTTTTCTCTTTCATTTCTGATTTTATTAAATTGAATCTTCTCTCTTTTTTTTAGTTAGTATAGCTAAAGATTTGTCAAATTTATCTTTTCAAAATACCAACTATTTCTTTCATTGATTTTTTCCTATTGTTTTTCCAGTCTCAGTTTCATTTATTTCTACTCTAATTTTTGTTTCCTTCTGTCTGCTAATTCTGGGCTTAATTTTTTTTTTCTAGCTCCTTCAGGTGTAATGTTAGGCTGTTTATATGAAACATTTCTTTTTTAATGTAGGTGTTTTTTGATATAAACTTCCCTCTTAGTACTCTTTTTGTGACAGGTAAAATACTTGTACACTGAAACTACAAAACATGGATGAAAGAACTGAAGAAGAAACAAATAAAAGGTAAGATATCCTGTGTTTGTAGATTGGAAGAATTAATATTGTTAAAATGTCCATACTACCCAAAACAACCTGTAGATTCAATGCTATACCCACCAAAATTCCCACCAATGGCATTTTTTACAGAAATAGAAAAAACAATCCTAAATTCATCTGGAATCACAGAAGACCCAGGATAGTTAAAGTGATCTTGAGGAAGAAAAACAAAGCTGGAAGCAGCACACTTCTTGATTTCAAAGTATTTTGCAAAACTACAGTAATTAAATTAGTAATGTACTGGCATAAAAACAGACATATAGACCGATGGAACAGAATACAGAGCCCAGAAATAAACTCATGCATATACTGTTACTAGTCTTTGACAGGAGTGCCAAGAACACACAATGGGGAAATGTTGTCTCTTCAACAACTGGTGTTAGGAAAACTGGATATCCACATACAAAAGAATCAGATTGGACCCCTACCTTAAACCATACACAAAAATCAATGCAAAATGGATTAAAGACCTGAACATAAAACCTGTAACTGTAAAACTCCTAGAAGAAAGCATAACAGAAAAGCTATTTGACATTGGTCTTGGAAATGATTTCTTGGATGTGACACCAAAGCACAGGCAACAAAAGCTAAAATAAACATGTAGGATTACATCAAACTAAAAAGTTTCCACACAGCAAAGGAAACAATAGAATGGAAAGCCAAGCTATAGAATGGGAGAAAATATTTGTAAACCATGTTTGATAAGGGGTTAATTTTCAAAATATATAAGGAACTCCTACAAATCAATAGCCAAAAATAAATAACTCAGTTTTTTAAATGGGCAAAGGACTTAAATGGACATTTATCCAAAGAAGACATGCAAATGGCCAACAGGTATATGAAAAAATGCTCAATATCAATATCATTAATTATCAGGGAAATACAAATCAAAACTACTCACATCTGTTAGGATAGCAAATAAAGGGTAAGTGTTGACAGTGTTGTGGAGAAATAGGAACCCTTGTTCATTGTTGGTTGGGGAATGGCAAAACGGTATGGAGGTTCCTTTAAAAATCAAAAATAGAACTACCATATTATCCAGCAATCCCACTTCTGGGTATGTATCCAAAAGAATTGAATTCAGTATATCAAAGAGATATTTCCAGTCGCATATTCTTTGTAGCACTCTTCATAATAGCCAAGATATGGAAAAAACCTGAGTGTTCATCAGTAGATGAATTAATTTTAAAAGTGTGGTATGTACATAGGATGGAATATTATTCAGCCTTTAAAAAAAGGAAACCCTGCAATATGCAACAATGTGGATGAACCTTGAAGACATTTGCTAAGAGAAATAGTGGTTGTCATGAGCTAGGGGGTGGGGGATATGGGGAGTTGTTATTCAGCGGGTATAAAGTTTCAGTTATGCTATATTAATAAGTTTTAGAGATTTGCTGTACAACATTAATAAGTTATAGAGATCTGCTGTGTGGCTATAGTTAACAATATAGTATTGTGCACTTCAAAATTTAAGAGGCTAGATCTCATGTTAAATGTTGTTATCACAAAAACAAAGGGACACAAGGAAACTCTGGGAGGTGGTGAATATGACTTTTACCTTAATTGTGGTGATGGCATCATGGGAGTATGCATATGTACAAACTCTTCAAATTATACACATTAAATATGTGTAGTTCTTTGTAATCAATTATACCTAAATAAAGCTGTTTTAAAAAAGAACAGAGGAGTACTCACTTCGGTAGCACATTTACTAAAAGTGGAACAGTACAGAGAAGATTAGCATGGCTCTTGCACAAGGATGACATTGCAAATTCGTGAAGTGTTCCATATTTAAAATAAAAACAGAACAGAAGAAAAAGAACAGAGGAGGATGCCCATTATCACCACCATTATTTAACATTGTTTGGAGGTAGTAGAAAACTCAATGAGACAACAGAAAGAAATTTGAGATGTAAAAATTAGAAAGGAGGAAGAAAGTTATCCTTTTGTGTAGATAGTAAATTCCAAGATAATACATTTTTAAAAATTATAAACAGTAAGATAAATTCAGGAAAGTGGTAGAGACCCCCTAGACCAATCAGTGTCCAGTCACATGAGTGACCAGACAGGAGACCAGCAGAACTGCCCAGCTCAGCCCAGTCCAAATTGTTGACCCACAGAGATGTGACCAAATAAAGTAATTATTGTTTGAAGCCACTAAATGTTTGAATGGTTTATTATGCAGCAGTAGATAACTGACATAGTATATGACAAATACTGTATATCAAATCAGTGAAGAAAAGATTCACTCTTTAATAAATCTATTTGGAGAACTGGATAGTCATATAGAAATAAGTTAATTTAGATACATACCTTATGTTTTAACAGAATTAATTCCAAGTGAAGAACATATTCAAATTAGAAATATGAAAGCATCAAGTACTTTAAGAAATCATTGGAATTTTTTATAGCAATGGAAGCATGAAGAAGAGCATTCTAACTACATACTAAACAGAAATCATAAAACGAAAGATTGATAAATTTAACAACACAAAAATTAGAACTTGGGATTTCCCTGATGGCACAGTGGTTAAGAATCCACCTGCCAGTGCAGGGGACACGGGTTCGAGCCCTGATCCAGGAAGATCCCACATGCTGCAGAGCAACTAAGCTCGTGTGCCACAACTACTGAGCCTGCGCTCTAGACGAGAGCCTGTGAGCTACAACTACTGAAATCCATGTGCCTAGAGCCTGTGCTCTGCAACAAGAGAAGCCACGGAAATGAGAAGCCCGTGCACCACAACGAAGAGTAGCCCCCCCTCACCACAACTAGAGAAAGCCCGCGTGCAGCAACGAAGACCCAACGCAGCCATAAATAAATAATAAATAAATAAATAAAATTTATTTATTTATTTATTTTTTTAAAAATGAGAACTTCCTGCATGGCAGAAAATCATGATGGGGAAAAAAGGATCAAAAGACAAATTATAAACTGGGGGGCGGGGGGGGATATTTTCTATACCTATCACAGACAAATGACTAATTTCATTACTAAATTTAAAAATCTCCTATAAAATCATTATTAAAAATGAATAGATCCAATAGAAAAATGGACAAAATGATTTTAATATACAGGCCACAGAAAAGGAAATACAAATAGCTCTTAAATATACGAAGATAAATTTTTAATAATGGTAAGAAAGATGTTAAAGATGTTAAAGATTCACTACTATTCTATAATTTACTTAAGTTATGCAAAGGGCAAAGTTTGATAGTACAGTGTGCTGGTAACTGGAAAAATAGGCACTTTCTTTAGGACTATAAATTGATAGGAATATCCATCAAAATTATAAATGCATACAGAATTTTATTTCTTGAGATTTATCCTATATAGAATGATTTGCATTGTATGAAATGTACGTTAAAAGTTAGTAATTTCAGCATTTTTCTAATTGAAAAATATTGGAAAAGACTTCATCACTAGGAGCCTAACAAAATAAATTATGGTATGGCCTTAAAATTGAATATTTTTTAGCCATAGAAAAGAAAAGGGAAGCTCCTTATGTACTAATTAGAAAGATAAATAAATCTATTTTTAGAGATAAAGCAAAATAAGGAACATTCCAGAATGGTACTTATGGTCATGACAAAAGAGAGATTTTATTCACATATATGCTTGATTTATATATATATAAATATATATTAAATATTTATATATCTATATTATATATAATGTCCTGGGTATCCTTGGGAGGCTACTGAAGAAACTAGTAATAACTATTTACAGGGATGGAACCGTGTAGCTGGGGACCAGGGACAGGAGGATGAATTTTCACAGTGTACTACCTTATGTTTCTTGATATTTTTAACCACGTGAGTGTATTATCTATATAAATTTTTATTTAAAGAAAAAAACTATATACATAATATATAATAAATATGTATATATTTTTAAAATGGAGAGAAGAAATATGAAAACAAAAGTAAGATGCTCTTGAGTAAGAATGATAGGTTGGGTGGGAGGATTTATCTTTCTCTGTGTCAAGAGTTTTAGAAAGATAGAATTATTAAGGTAGCATTGTATTGCTTCAGAAATTAACAAATGGATCAATGGGCCAGAATAAAGAGTCCAGAAAAAGATCCACACAGATGGTAATGCTTAAACTATAACAGAACTAGCATTGCAGATAAGTGGTGCCCATATAGAAAAAAAAAAACAAAACCTTGAAATTGGATCCCTATCTCCCATTATATAAAAAAGTCAATTCCAGATACACTAAAAAGAAAATTTTCATGATGTTGGGATAAAAGACTTTTTTAGGAGGACAAAAATATGCAAGTCAAAAGGGAGAAAAATGATACATTTGGCTACAATAAAATTAAGAACTTTTGTTCATCAAAATTCAAAACATAAAAGTAAAAAAATCAAGCCACAAATACACACACACACGCACACACACACATACAATCTATGAATCAATAAGTAAAAGACAAATCAAAAATGGCCAATGTCATGAACAAACATTTCACAGAAGAGGAAATACAAATCACATAAATGACCAATAAACATGTGAGACGATGTATTTTTACTAATCAAGAAAATACACATTAAAACCACAATGATATACCACTTATGCTCAACAGATTGTCAGAAATTAAGTTGACACTGACTTTGACAAATCTTTGGAAAACTGAGAACTCATATACTGTGGTAGCAGTGTAGTTTGGTACAAACACCATAGGACAAAATTCAGCATTATCCAGCAAAGTTAAAGGAGTTCATACCCTACAACATAACTATTCCACTCCTGGGTACACATCCTTGGCAAACTTGCCTATATTGTAACAGGGCATGTGGAAAAGAATGTTTGTGGCAGAATTATTCTTAACAGCAAAAAACAAAATGAAACACACCAAACAAACAAAAACTAGCAACCACCTACATATCCATTTACTGAAGAATTTAAAAACAAATTGTAGAATAGTGTATAGCAGTGAAAATGAGTGAACTATCCAACAGCTGATAATGTAGATAAACTGCACAATGTTGAGCCAAGAAAGTTTCAGATTAGTATGGATTTCTAAAAATAGTCCCCAACTTATGATAGTCTGACTTACAATTCTTCAACTTCACAATGGTGCAAAAGGAATGCACATTCAGTAGAAACCATACTTTGAATTTTGATCTTTTCCCGGGCTAGCGATATGTCATACAATAACTCTCTCGTGGTGCTGGACAGAAGCAGTAAGCCCTCAGTTCACTGTCAGTCTAGCGATCATGAGCGTAAACAACCAACACACAACCATTCTGTTTTTCACATTCAGTACAGTATTCAATAAATTACATGAGATGTTCAACATTTTATTATAAAATAGGCTCTGTGTTAAATGATTTTGCACAATATAGGCTAAGGTAAGTGTTCTGAGCACATTTAAGGTAGGCTAGGCTAAGCTATGATGTTCACAGGTTATGTGTATTAAATGCTTTTTTGTCTTAGGATATTTTTGATTTATGATGGGTTTTTGGAATGTAACTCCATCATAAGTTGAGGAAGACCTGTAGCAGGGAAGGAGACTTGATGTGATTTGGGAAGGGAGCAGAAGCTTTAAAGGAATTGTTGACATATTTTTTTCTGAAAGTTTATACTCTTCTATTTCCCCCACCCTGCCAGCCCCTGGTAACCACCCTTCTACTTTCTGTTTCTGTGAGTTCACCATTTTTTTTTTTTTTTAAGATTCCACATATACCATGTGATATTTTTTTCTCTGTCTAGCTTATTTCATTTAGCATAATGTCCTCCAGGTTCATCCATGTTGTCTCAAATGACAGGATTTCCTTCTTTTTTAAGGCTGAATAATATTCCATTGTATATGTCTCTCTATATATAGAAATATAGAGAAACAGTCCACCCTTGTATCCACAGGTTCTGCATTGGTAGATTCAACCAACTGAGATATTCAAACAACAACATCAAAAATACCCGAAAAAAATTCCAGAAAGTTCCAAAAATCAAAACTTAAATTTGCCACATACCAGCAACTATTTACATACTATTTACATTGAATTTACAGCTATATACATAGCATTTACATTGTATTCGGTATTATAAGTAACCTAAAGATGATTTAAAGTATGCAGGAGGATGCACATAAATTAAATGCGAATTCTATGCCATTTTATATAAGGGACTTGCACATCCATGGATTTTGGTATCCATGGGGGGTTCCTGGAACCAATCCTCCTCAGATACCATGGGACAATGGGACAACTGTATATGTACGTGTGTGTGTGTGTGTGTGTATATATATATATATATATATATATATATGTGTATATATATATATATATATATATATATATAAATATATAAAATATGGTCACATTTTCTTTTTCCATTCTTCCATTGATGGACCCTTGATCAGTTTCCATATCTTGGCTAATGTAATAATGTTGCAGTGAACACGGGAGTGCAGATATATCTTCAAGATCCTGTTTTCATTTCTTTTGGATGTATACCCAGAAGTGGGATTGCTGGATCATATGGGAGTTCTATTTTTAATTTCTTGAGAAATCTTCATACCATTTTCCATGGTGTCTGTACCAGTTTACTTTCCTAAAACAGTGCAAAAGTGTTCCCTTTATTCCACATCCTTGCTAGCATTTGTTATCTCGTCTTTTCGATAATAGACATTCCAACAGATGTGAGGTGATATCTCATTATGGTTTTGATTTACAGTTCCCTGATGAAGAGTGATGCTGAACACTTTTTCTTATACCCGTTGGTCATTTGTATATCTTTAGTGGAAAAATGTCTATTTAGGTCATTTGCCCATTTTTAAATTAGGTTATTTGGGTTTTTTTGTTTTTGTTTGTTTGTTTGTTTGCTATTGAGTTGTAAGAGTTCCTTGTATATTTTTGATATTAATGCCATATTGGATATGTGCTATGCATATATTTTCTCCCATTCCATAAGCTGTGTTTTCATTTATTATTATTTAATGTTATTTTTGCTGAACAGAATATTTATATGTGCTATCAGTAGGGAATGGAGCTGTCATCCTTAAGCACCAGATGACAATATGTGAATTTTATTCTATGGGAAATGAGGGAGTGATTGGAACTTTTGGAAGCATGTTATAATTGGGGAAATTGACCCTGGCAGCAAATATCTTCTCCCATTCAGTAGGTTGCCTTTTCATTTTGCTGATGGTTTCCTTTGCTGTGTAGCTTTTTAGTATGATTTAGTCCCAGTTTATTTTGGCTTTTGTTGTGAAATATATTTATTTTTAAGTTGAGTGAGGGATACATGGTTTTTTAAAATTATTATTCTTTAAATAACATATATATATATATATATATATATATATATATATATATATATATAAATGGTCACAAACTGTTTTTTAACATTTAATGGCAGAATAAAATTCCCAGGAATTTATTAACTATTAAAGTTATGTGATGGTCCTGTATAGGACTTAGACAAACCAAGAAAGCCAGATGGTAAATATTTGTACCTAGGATTGTATGTAATAAAGTAATTAGCTAGCAAATTTTATTATCAGTACACAGCTCAAATCCTGACATATAATAAACATTCTATATATGTTTGTTGGATGAATAGATGAATAAAAAGTAGGGACTGAAAATTCTTGAGCTGGGCCTTTAAAACTATAGGCTTCATTTTATTACTAATGGGAGATAAGGCTTTAAGAAAAGATGATGGAATGCTTTGAAAATGTGCCCTGTGGTATATAGGCCACTAAAACTACAGAATAATAAAATGTTTATAATTGGAGGAAATTATGGACATAATGAAAACAACTCATCAATTAACTTAATCTGGCAGCCTTGTAGCCCCCACACAGACATACAGCTTAATAACTTTATTCATAGAGAGCAGATTAATTTTAGGAGTATCCTGTGAGAAAATTCAATCTTCATAAGAAAATACTTAATCATATTCCTAGAAATACAGCTCTCTTATGTAGCATTTAGTATTTTATATGTATAAAATGCTGTCAGGTACTTTGATACTTTGTATCAATTACTTATAAAATTTCAATGATCATATTCATTGAGTAATAATTGAGGAAACAAAAAACAAAGACAGTAGACTGTCTACTTTGTCTACAACTTATTATGGAAATATTCAGCTGAGCCCACAGACTGTACTAAAATAACAGAGTTAAGTACTCACAATTAAGTGATCTGTGGTTCAGGATATACCATATGTGATCTGCTTAAATTAACGTGAAGCTTTTTTTTTTTTTTTTTTTTTTAATTTATTTTTGGCTGTGTTGGGTCTTCGTTTCTGTGCCAGGGCTTTCTCTAGATGCGGCAAGAGGGGGCCCTCTTCATCGCGGTGCGCGGGCCTCTCACTATCGCGGCCTCTCTTGTTGCGGAGCACAGGCTCCAGACGCACAGGCTCAGTAATTGTGGCTCACGGGCCCAGTTGCTCCACAGCATGTGGGATCTTCCCAGACCAGGGCTCGAACCCGTGTCCCCTGCATTGGCAGGCAGATTCTCAACCACTGCACCACCAGGGAAGCCCTAACGTGAAGCTTTAATGCCCAAGTGATTCATTTAACAAAGGGAGTAAACTAGAGGAAATGTGTCAGCGGGTTCTGTTATGATGTTGTTCCTACAGCCATCTCCCATGTGTTTTTTTTCTCCCCAGGCTCTTCGTGTTCCTTTGTTGTTTTGGTAGCTGTCCACCATATATTGTACCCTCCTAGAACCAGGCTTTCCTGGCAACACCCCAGGCAAACAAACCTACTATTCCTTTTCCTCCCATCCTTAACAGAACTTTCCCATTTCATACCTAATCCCTCAGTAATCTGATAGATGGCTAATTTTTATCTTCATTATTGATAAAGTCATATTTTTTTTTTGGACTTATGGTAGTTTAGCGTGTCATCTCTCCCAGGAATATTACCATCTTAATAGATGATGGTCAATGATTAGACACATTATAATGTGGATTAGTAAACTTTCTTCCTTCTCTATCACTGCTAAAATCCAGTATCGTTCCTCAGCTTTCCTGAGATGCACGTTTCCTACCTATCACAAATATGATTCACATTCTAGATAATCACTTTCAAACACTACAATTCCTAGTATGTGCTAGAAGCAGATATTCTTCTGTAGGGGAAGCACTTAATAGTTGACAAAATGTTTGTACTAACTCTTTGGATTCTGGCAACTCTCATATTTGTATATTATTTTCCTGTGGTGTCAAGGACTGAATGCTCATTTTCAGGGCTAGTCTTTCTTATGGCAGAGGAGTTATGATCCAAGGATGCAGGAATGTCCTCCCTGCTACACACACAACTCCCTGTTTGCCCTTTCCCTGTAACACCTAAAATGTCACACCATTAGAAATTCTTTCCTTTAGGCTGAAAGAGAAACACACTTAAACAGATTTCTTGGTATTGATGGAAGAGGTAGCTCCTTGTTTAGTCATTATAATCTAAGTATTCATTATTTGATTGTTTTCCCACAGGGCAGTAGCAAAGTCTCCCAAGGAAATATGTTACAATTGAGGGACATTCACCTGGGAATGGCTGAAGTTAAGTTTCAAGTATGGAGCTCTGCCCAAGGAGGCCACTCTAGTAAAAGCATTGAGCAGGGAGATTCAAGACTAGCAAAGGAGGCAGGAGACAATCTGCCACCTTGAAAGGCTACCAAAGGAAGGGATGTACTGCTGAATAGCCTAACATAATGGCCCCAAAGGCTGATGTTTATCTGCTCTACTGTTAGACCCAGTGTCTTCCTGTTCACCTGCTCAATACTTCCTAGGAGTTTAGGAAAAAGGAGAGTATCCACAGTTTCAAGGGGTCAAATGACAGCCCAAAGAAGGTTAAAAATTACTTTTAAAAAAAGTAAAGGGATGCAGAAACAAGTTTTAATACCAGGAGACAGGACAAAGAATAAGGTGTGAAAGGTGTCCCTGTTATAGTTCATTTCAGAGTTCTTCATTCTGGCAATTACCTATGTATTGAGGAAGCTCTAGTAGAAGTTATGGTGCCAGGTAGTGAGGAGAATGAAGAGAAGTATAAGACATATGAATATCTGATAATGCATGAATATCAGTGAATGGTGGAGACAGTGGATACTACAGTAATTGAAGAAAGAGAATTCTTTGGGGGCACATGTGTTTAATGGAGGAGTAGACATTTGAGTAGAACTTCAAAACTGCTTGAAATTATGTTAAGAGGAGGCAAGAAATCAATCTGGAAAAGGGAAGTAATAAAGCCAAGGCAGGGAGGTAGTAGAGCACAAGCTTTCTTCAGGAGGCAGAGTAAGCTGTTGTAAAGTGGTAATGGTACAGGTTCTAAGACCATGTGGGGTCAGAATCTACTGCATAGGTCAAATTCCAGCTCTCCCATTGGTGACCTTGAGCAAGGTACATAAAACTTCTTTGTGCTTCAATATTATCATCTGAAGAGATAATAACAGTACCTATCTCATAGGAATACTGTAAGAATAGAAAGAAAAAATATACATGTAAAATGCTCAGTACAGTGACAGATACATCAATTTAATAATTTTACTTGTTATTTAATGTTATTTTTGCTAATACAAATACAAATACAATATGTTATAAATAATTAAATACAAATACAATATGTTATCAGTAGGAAATGGAGCTAGAAGGGCAAGATTGCTCCTTAAATGACACATGACAATATGTAGATTTTATTCTATGGGATAGCCAAAGCAATCCTGAGAAAGAAAAACGGAGCTGGAGGAATCAGGCTCCCGGACTTCAAACTACACTACAAAGCTACAGTAATCAAGACAGTATGATACTGGTACAAAAACAGAAATATAGATCAATAGCACAGGATAGAAAGCCCAGAGATAAACCCACACATGTATGGTCACCTAATCTATAACAAAGGAGGCAAGAATATACAATGGAGAAAAGGCAGTCTCTTCAATAAGTGGTGCTGGCAAAACTGGACAGCTACATGTAAAAGAATGAAATTAGAACACTACCTAACACCATACACAAAAATAAACTCAAAATGGATTAAAGACCTAAATGTAAGACCAGACACTATAAAATTCTTAGAGGAAAACAAAGGAAAAACACTCTTTGACATAAATCACAGCAAGATCTTTTTTGACCCACCTCCCAGAGTAATGAAAATAAAAACAAAAATAAGTGAATGGGACCTAATGAAACTTAAAAGCTTTTGCACAGCAAAGGAAACCATAAACAAGACAAAAAGACAACCCTCAGAATGGGAGAAAACATTTGCAAACAAAGCAACTGACAAAGGATTAATCTCCAAAATATACAAACAGCTCATGGAGCTCAATATCAAAAAAGCAACCCAAATAAAAAATGGGCGGAAGACCTAAACAGACATTTCACCAGAGAAGACACACAGGTGGCCAAGAGGCACATGAAAAGATGCTCGACATCACTAATTATTAGAGAAATGCAAATCAAAACTACAATGAGGTATCACCTCACACCGGTCAGAATGGCCATCATCAAAAATCTACAAGCAATAAATGCTGGAGAGGGTATGGAGAAAAGGGAACCCTTTTACACTGTTGGTGGGAATTGATACAGCCACTCTAGAGAACAGTATGGAGGTTTCTTGAACAATTAAAAATAGAACTACCATATGACCCAGCAATCCCACTACTGGGCATATACCCTGAGAAAACCATAATTCAAAAGGACACGTGTACCCCAATGTTCATTGCAGCACTATTTACAATAGCCAGGACATGGAAACAACCTTAATGTCCAACGACAGATGAATGGATAAAAAAGATATGGTACATATATACAATGGAATATTACCCAGCCATATACAATGGAATATTACCCAGCCATAAAAAGGAACCAAATTGGGTCATTTGTATAGATGTGGGTGGACCTAGAGTCTGTCATACAGAGTGAAGTAAGTCAGAAAGAGAAAAATAAATATTGTATATTAACACATATATGTGGAATCTAGAATAATGGTACAGATGAACCTATTTGCAGGGCAGGAATAGAGACGTAGATGTAGAGGATGGACATGTAGACATGGGGGTGTGGAAGGGGAGGGTGGGATGAATTGGGAGATTAGGTTTGACATATATACGCTACCATGTGTAAGATAGATAGCTAGTGGGAACCTGCCATATAGCACAGGGAGCTCAGCTCAGCTTGGTGCTCTATGATGACCTAGATGGGTGGGAGGGAGGTCCAAGAGGGAGGGGAAATAGGTATACACATAGCTGATTCACTTCATTGTACAGCAGAAACTAATACAACATTGTAAAGCAATTATACTCCAATAAAAATAAATTTATTCTATGGGAAATGAAGGAGTGATCTGAGCTTTTGGCAGCATGTCATAATTGGAGAAATTTACCCTGGCAGCAAGGTGCTCAGTGTGTTGTAACTGCTGGATGGAAAGGGAGCTTAGAGACTAAAGGAAAAGAGATTGAATGGAAACAATGGCTGCAGCTGACACATGGGTTAATATGGGACTGAACTAGGAAATGACAACAGAAGTGAGAAAGCGGTTATAGACTTGAGAGACATTGTGAAAGAAGGAAGGAGGGTGTGTGGTGTCTATTTGGATCTAGAAAGGAAACCAAAGTTATATCTGATATTTTGAGCTTCAATGGCTAAGACTAATATGGTACCATAATAAAAAAGCAGAAAACCAAGATGAAAAATTATTTAGGGAAGAAGAAGGAGAATAATTAGTTCAAAAACTGTAGCATCTAAGTGAAATGTACTCAAGGCAGCTGGAGATGCAGAATGAGAGTTCAGGAGAGAGCTTGGACTGGAGATATGTTGACTTCCAAGTAATGGTAGAGAGAAGATTGACAAATGACTTCTCTGCAAACAAAAATGTCAAAGTAAGAGCCGTCACTAATGTCTGAACCTCGGGGATTGTGCAGATTTGGGCTTTGGAAGAACAGCATTATTCTTTTTGCTGTGATTGTGCTGTTATAGAACTATTAGTAATGAGGCATAAAATCATATTTTTCATTCACTTATTCTTTCATTCATTTGTTCATTTATAAATATTCATCATACTATTTTTAAGGTTTCTAATGCTCAGTAACTAATTGCTAAGTGAATGAAATCCATGATAGTATAAAATCCTACATAAGAGCTTATCTGACAGTCCTACAGACTATCGTCACCTTTGGGGTGAGCATTGCATGGAGATTTATCTGACATCAGGGCCCATAGCACCTTGGCCTTGCACATTCAGGCTGTAACTTTGGAGAAATCTCAAAGCCCTTTTAAAAAGCTTCTCTTTTCTTTATGACCAAGCACTTTCATTCAGCATTTACCAAAATTATTTTGACTCTTCCGTTTTGTGTAATCAGCAACCAGATTTGGAGTGTGAGGCAGACAGACTGCCTCTAAGAGCCTTACTTTGGCAGCACATGTGCCACAACTCACCCTTACTCACTTTGGATGGGGTAGCTCCCTAGTGGGACAGTGCTTTCCATTTTAACACTATGAATAGAGGTTGTCAGTAGCATAAAATCACCAACTAAACACTGCAAGGTAGCTCACTTCTTTAAAACAAAACCTTACGCTAATTGTTCTTAAGTGCCTAAGCCACACAGAGTCAAAGAGCACTTTGTACCCTTTTCTACCTCCCAAGACCTACCCCCATCCTTTCTCCACCATCTCCATGACGACCTCTAAAACAAGCCGTTACAATCCTGACATGGCACCAGGCTGACACCTTGGGCTGGGATTTAATTTTGAGTTATAACCGTGTTAGGAAAACATATGATGTGGCCGTTTGCTTACAGAAAGAGGGGGGAAATCATAAAACCCTCTTTTTTTATGAGCTGTCGCTTGATTCGTTCCTGGAGCCCCAAGTAGCAAGCTTCTAAATCAATGTGTGCAGCTGTTTGGGCTTCTTGGAGCCCAGCAGGTGTATTGCTCAGCTCGACTGCCATCTCCCTACACTCACATAACAAATAATAACGTCTTACACACACAAGCCATCCATCAGAGTTACTGCTGGTCCCTGAGAGGCTTCCTTCCCTCTTCCCTACAATCCTTTATCCTCCTCCTTTCGTTCTTCTCTCCTTCTTTTTTTTTTTTTTCTTTAACAGTAGATATACTCCATCGATGGATTTCTTTGTCACACTTTCTAGATGCCTTTAATTGAATAACCTTTGACCCTTTTGGCAAGAGGAGAAAGGGAGAAGAGCAAATCCACCAGTGTTTATTTGTGTTTAAAAAATAAAACAATAGAAGTATTGTGACTAGTGAAATCAATTAGTCTTCTTAAGCAGTAAAGGCCCACATCTGGTGTGACTTAAGTTAATGTAAGGGAAAGGGCTGCAGAGGCCCAGAGACCTTGCGTTCTCATTTCAACAGGTGACAGAGAAGGCATAAAAGGCTAATAATATACTACAAGTGCAGAGACAGTGCTATAAATACTGGAGGGCTTGCCTAGAAGGTAAAATCCTTGCTTGCCCATGACAACCAAACAAATGTTCCCTCTTAAGGCTGACCATCGACTTCAGGGAACTGAAGGGCTGACTGCCAACTTGAGAGTATTCCAAAGGGTTAGCAAGCCCGTTTCCCACGTAAACACAGAGATAAGAGCTGGAACTCCTGAGATTTGGTGGTGGGGCAGGTGAAGACAGATTTGACAACTTGTGGACTCTCTGATCAGTGTGGGTCAATTGAAAGAGGGTGGTGGCAATGCCAGGCATGGTGATTATTCCATAGTGGAGGCTGCTGGGTGATTCAAACGTATGACTCAAGTCTTGACCTTCTAGTTGGGTTGTGAGATTTAACAAAAATTCAGGGCACCCAGTTAAATTTTAATTTTAACTAAAGAATGAAAAATTTTATAGAATAAGTATATTCTATGCAATTTTTAGACATGCTAAAAATTTGTTAGCTGAAATTCAAATTTTACTGAGTGCACTGTACTTTATCTGGCAATCGTACCTTCTAGGAACTTGTATTTTTTAATTTGATGCCTTCCCCAGTGTTCTCTATGTTGTGTAATGAGTCAAAGTAAGAAATGGCCATAATAAAAGCAAGACTGCCTTTTCTACAAAATCACTCCTCGTGACAACACCCATCAAATTATCTAGTATCCTTTGAATAAGAATTCATGGGATAAATCCCTTTTGAAATTTATTTTAAAAAATAAGTGTCATTCTCATCTAAAGAGCAAGTCTATATTCCTTTATCATAAATGTCCTTTTTGCCTTGATTCCTAAGGAGCTTGGAACTTAAATTACTGCTTCATTCCAGACATCATTTTGGCATAGGTCCATTTTTCACAAAGTGTGTTGTACAGAACACCATGAAAAAAACATGTAATGGTGTCACTCTCTTGGAATTTTGTACTACTTTTTAGCAAATAAAAGAATCTGGGGAATTTTGCAGTAAAAAAAAAGAAATATGTCTAGCTTTTCTTCACCCAAAATTCGCTTAATTTCTTTGATTACAGAACAACCTTTCAAGAAATACCTATTTACACCCAACAGAACTAATTGAGTAACTTAGTTTGACAAATGCTGGCTTAAGGTTTTGATATATTTATTTTCTCCTCAGTCTACATGATTTCACCTTCTACTTAAATATCAACTGTTTTGTTCTACATGTATTATAAGCCATCTCAAGTCTTTCTTCAAAGTATGCAACAAATAAATTATAAACAAGTAAATAAATACCCTGAGGTGGTTGACGTGTATCACGTATACAGTACACAAAATACTTATGAAGGACCTATGACTCAGAACATTCAGAAAATTTTTGTCTTTAAAGAGACCTCTTTCCCTACTCATGAATGTGAGGGAGCCACTCTCCCAAAACAACTTTTCCTTTTCTTTCTGCCATTGGCTCCTGCCCCATGATAACCCCTCACCTGAGTGGGGAGATTCATAGGGTCCTGGAACTCCCTGTGTCTAGTCTTTCCCAGGTGTTACCTTTTACCCCCCACACAGCTAAGTTTAGTAGGACCCCAGGCTTGGGAGTACATTGCATATGTAGTACTTGAGGACCCTTCAGGGATAAAGGGGGTGGGAACTATGTGAGTTATTGTTCTAACAGTCTCAATTATTAACTTAGCTCTCAAGCAAGACCCCCTTGGTACCTACCAATCATTCCAGCACAATATAAATCTGTTTGTCATAGAGAAATCTCATTCCAAGGGAGAAAGACTCTCTTATTTATTCCAAGGCTGATGGCAGGTACCAAGGACCTGGACTGATAGGATAGTCCATGAGTATTTTTATTTTTATTATTTTCTTAGACCAGTTTCCAACAGCTGGTTGCCAGTTGCCCCCTAACGTGGACACATAAAAGCAAAGACTCCAGCACTGTGCCAGCCAGGATCAGGGAAGAAACACAGCTCTCATAAATCAAGGCTACACTGTTCTACAGCTTTAGCTCAATGAAGTGCATGTGTATGGGATAAAGGGGACGAGCTTTGACTGGCGGAAAAAAGAGTGCTCCTCCCCCACGGATAAGCCAGCACCAGTTTGGATAAAGCTTTTGTCATCTGCTTAGTCTCTCTGCACCAGTCAAATCATTCAGTCAAGACCACATGTTCCCATGGGTAAAAATTCCTAGACCCTAGTCCTGGTTCTGTTTTAAGTGGAGCCTGATCCCTATTTCAGCTTCAGAGAGGGTAATCTCTCAAGAAAGCAGAGTAGAGGATATTTGAGCATGGTTCATTCCTGACCTGCTGGATGGCAGTTCACTAGAGACAGTGAAGCAGATTTGGGGCTGGGCTCTAGAAGGAAGTATCTAAGGAGAGGGAAGACAGAAATAAAAGGGGGAAAGTGGAAGGAAAAATGAAAAAGATACAAGCACCTCCCAAAGGCTGACCTTCCATTTAACACAGAGGAATAACTTTTCAGGAACCAACTCATGTGACAAACAGAAGACATCATAAGCTAAGTCCAAGTCTCAAGATAAACTGTGAGAATTCAAGAGACCAGAACAAATGCCACAGGGACATAGGAGATTTCAAAATTGTTCAGTATCTGCAAAGCAATCAATGTGATATACCACATTAACAAAATAAAGAATAAAAATCACATGATCATCTCAATAGATGTAGAAAAAGCTTTTGAGAAAATTCAACATCCATTCATGATAGAAACTCAACAAAGTTGGTATAGAAGGAACATACCTCAACAAAATAGAGGCCATTTATGACAAGGCATCATATTCAGTTGTGAAAAGCTGAAAGCTTTTCTTCTAACATAAGGAACAAGACAAGTGTGCCCACTCTCACTTCTATTTAACACAGTGATGGAAGTCTTATCCACAGCAATCAGATAAGAAAAAGAAACAAAAACATCCAAATTGGAAGGGAAGAAGTAAAACCATCACTATTTGCAGATGACATGATACTATATATAGAAAACCCTAAAGAGTCCACCAAAAAAAACTATTAGAACTAATAAATGAATTCAGTGAAGTTGCAGGATACAAAATTAATATACAGAAATCTGTACACTAATAATAAGCTATCAGAAAGAGAAATCAAGAAAACAATCTCATTTATTGTACAAGCAAATCAAAAAGAATTAAAATACCTAGGAATAAATTTAACCAGGGAGGTGAAAGACCTGTACTCTTAAAACTATAAGACATTGATGAAGGAACTTGAAGACAATACAAATAAGTGGAAAGATATCCATGTTCATGGATTGGAAAATTAATATTATTAAAATGTCCATATTACCCAAAGCAATCTGCAGATTTAATGCAATCCCTATCAAAATACCCATGACATTTTTCACAGAACTGGAACAAATAATCCTAAAATTTGCATGGAACCACAAAAGACTCTGAATAGCCAAAGCAATCTTGAGAAAAAAGAACAAAGTTGAAGGTATCATACTCCCTGACTTCAGACAATATTACAAAGCTATAGTAATCAAAACAATATGGTACTAGCACAAAAACACACAGATCAATGGAACAGAATAGAGAGCCCAGAAATAAACCCAAACTGATTTTTAACAAAAGTGACCCCACTTATTGCTGGATGAAAATGACCAGAAACATGCCAGTAGAATATAGTCAAAGAAGAATTTACCAGGGCATTCCATCTTTAGGTTATTGCTCAAGACTGCTATACTTAAGACCGTCCACTGGCAAAGCATTCATAATTCTTCAGCAAAACATGTACCCCCGCCTAATCCCCAGAGCTAGAAATATTGGTCAGGAAAATGTGGCCTTGAAACTAAAAGGGCCTAGACGCTAATGTTGGGGAGAAATATTAACAAATTCAGTGCAGTACATAATTTAGTCATTCATTCACATGTGAGGGTCAATTCTGTGCCAGGTGGCTGTGCAAGGTGAAAATCCAGACCCAACATTCCTGCCACCTTCCAACCCTATTCTAGCACAGATACATGACTGGAGGATGTCAGACTGGGTTCCCTCAAAGAGTAGAAAGCAGGGATCATCAGACTCTAAATGGAGATTAGAAATCACGTAATTAACATTACTCACTTATATTTTTAGTGCCTCAATATAATCATATTCCGCTGGAGTAGTCAGGATGAACCATGTTATTATCTCCATTTTACAGCTGAGAAAACTGAAGCTCTGAACAGTTAAAGGACTAGCCAAAGGTCACCCAATCTCTAAGTGACAGATACAGCCCGACTTCATCACCCAATACCACCTTCCCAAAGGGCCTTTTCTTCTTTAACTGGTTAAGAAGGTCAACCAAGGCTCTTTTTATACCTTCATTCCTCCACTGCTTTTGTTCCCACCATCTATTCTCTGCACTGACCAATGGAAAACCATCTGCCAAAGGAACCAGATGTTTATACAATTACATTAACTAACATTACCCTCCCAAGGTGAACTCCCAAACCCAACAGCTTTCCCTGACTTGTGGGTGATCCTAAAAATAATCTTGATTTTAAAACACAGTGGAAAAATTAAACCTATAACACATACAAGCCTTTTCTTCTATGCTATTTAAAAGGAAACTCTACCTCATCAGCCACAGGCCAGAGCCTAAAAGGCATGGCATGGGACAAAATTTAATTATAAGTAGTGAATTTGATAATAGAGAAAAGATAATAACATAAAGGTAACTGATGTAAGTGTAAAAAAAAAAAAAAATACCCAGGAGTCTTTTTAAAGAGACAGCATCAAAATTAAATCTTTCTATACCCAGCTTCTCATCTTAAAAAAGAAAACAGTGAATAACTGACAACCTAAGATGTTTTATACTAACTTAAGATGTGGAAAAATATTTAAAAGAAATATTTCTTCTAATTAAAATTGGAGCAAATTATTTTTATAATTAGTAAAAACATATTTACATGATTTCTCATTGTAAAATGTAGATGATCATGTATGTTGCTATTCTTGAAAGTCGGATGAGAGGTAGAGGTCCTGGAAGGGGTTTTCATACCCTTAGAGAATTATAGAGCACTTTGCTTTACTTTGCATTGCCACTATTGTTATTAGTTGTGTTTGATTATGGAATCTACTAATTTACCATTCTACTCTATCTATTCTCACCTCTTAAAACTTCAGTAACTAAAGTCTTCTGTGTATTAGAATAATTCAGAGGTCTGTAGGATTTTAACAACAAAAATATGAGAAAAGAGATATTGTAAATCTACTTCTGTCATATTTTTATGACAATATTCATAGATGATTATTTTAGTCCACCTCCTACACAGTTTCCTGAACTTCTCATCTCCAATGATATTGTCTCCCACCCTACTTTAGCCACTCATACATGTTCATCCCTATATTTTGTCATTAACAATAAGTGCACACACATATAATCTCAATTTTAAATATATTACTCTCTAGTCAGTATCTCCTATCTCTCCACCTTATTTACTTTAGTACTCTGATTCTTGTCAGTTCTTCGATTTTTCTCAAACAAAACAAAAATTATTCTTGCATGGTTTTTAGTACCTTATGACCTCACCTCCTTCATACCCTAGTTTAGATATTGTGGTTCATCATTATAATCACTCTGTTGCAATTATATACACAACAGGATAATACACCATGACTAAACTGGATTTATTACAGGAATGTAAGGTTGGCTTAACATTTGGAAAGCAATCAGTATAAACTCACCATATTAATAGAATAAAGGAGAAAAAACATACAATTATAAGAGTTGTGGAAAAAAACTTTTGATACAATTAAGAATCCAATCATGATTTTTTAAAAAAAATCAGCAAGAAGTGAACTTCTTTAATCTAATAATGTATATCTACCAAAAAAATCTAGAAAACATTATTTTTCATGGTGAAATATTAAAAGATTTTTTTCTGAGAACAAGGATGGGAGAAGGCTGTCCATTCATTTATTCCTATTCAACTGTCCTAACCAGTGTAACATGACAAGAAAAAAACTAGAGGGAGGACTTCTGCCTATGATGGAGCAAGGAGCTCTGCAAATTATCCCTCAAAAAAATAACATAACACTGGACAAAATTGTCAGAAATTTTGATTAATGGCTCTTGAAACTGAACAAAGGCAATCAACAAACTTAGAAGTGTCTGTTCATGAAAAACTACTTAACATTGGGTAAGAACACTGGGAATATGTGCCTTACTTAACTTGGAGCTGCTTCCATCCCCTCTCCAGTTCAGCTGGCAAGGTAGTTCCCCAAGAGAAAGGCTGGCCCTGAAGCCAGCAGATTTTCTGTTGCTGGGAGCTACCCTCCTTTGGAGGCATTGTCAGGAAAAGTGGAAAACTCAGTAGGTAATGAACAGAGAAGGCCTATAACTCTACTAGCCTTTGGTCACAGACTCTGTTGGGATAAGGGGCAGACTAGAGGACTAGCCAGAAACTTAACAGGGGGATCCTTGAAATGTGAAAGTGATAGAAGGGCTTGGTAAACTTTTCATATATCCTGGCTGACTGCTCTACTGTGTGCACACAGGGGAGATCTGACCTGAAAGTTTCTGGAGGTAAATAAAAGCTGAGGAAGGCCTGAAAACTGCTTGAACTTTGAATGTAAATACTACCAAACCTATACACAGATTCATTGAGAGAGGGTAGAAGACAGTGCTGGAGATGTTTGAGTAAAATTTCTTTTCACTGAACTCTTTAGAAACAGTAATGATCCCTAGGAAGCAAGGCTAACATTTGAAAGTAAAAATACAAAAATAAACTCAGCAGAAACAACAGCAACTGCACATTATGGGAGTGACAGATTCCACAGATCAGGCAAGTTACATGAAAACAAAATCATCCACAAAGCAAAAAAGAAAAAAGAAAACAACAGCAACAATAACAACACTCAAGGGAAAAAATCAGAACCCAGAGGTGCTAAATGTTGACTTTCAACAAGAAATTATGAGACATGTGAAGAAATAGGGAAGTGTTACCCAACTTAGAAGTACTCAATAAAACTGCTTCTGAGTATGTCCATATGTTGGATTTAGGAGACAAATATTTCAAAGCAATTATTATAAATAGTTTCAAAAACTAGTTAAAGGAAAACATGTTTTAAAAAACAATTGGAAATTCTATAGGTAAAAAGTGCTAAATCAAAATAATAATTCACTACACAGGCTCAACATTAGATCTGAGATGGCAGAAGAAAGAATCAGTGAACTTGAAGATAAATAGAAATTATCCAACCTGAATAAATATATCTTTTCTCTTTTATTCTGTTTCTTTAAAAGTAAAAAAATAATAAAAAGCCTTAATTATAACACTTTATTGGTGGGTTTGTAACAGATATAGATGTAATATTCATCTCAATAGTAGCACAAAATCCTTAAAAAATGATTTTTTCATAAAACTTTAGCTAGATTAATCAAGGAAAAAAAAAAGAGAAGATAAAAATTACCGACTTCAGGAATGAAAGGTATATCACTACTGCACCTACAAAAATTAAAAGGTTTATAATGGAATATCATGAACTACATGCCAACAGATTAGGCAATTTATATGACATGAAAAAACATACAACTAATTTTTTAAATTTAATTTAAATTTCTATTATAGAAATTTGAAATCTTACCACAATTTAAAGACCAGTCTTAAAATGGCTTCACTAAATTATTTCAAATATTTGAGGAAGAAAAAAAAATTTGAATCCTACACAAACTTTTACAGACAATAGAGGAGAAGGAAACACTTCCCAACTCATTCTGTGAAGCCAATATTACTCTGATACCAAGGCCAAAGATAACACAAATGAAGAAAAGTACAGACTAATATCCCTTGTGAATATAGATACAAACATCTTTTATAAAATAGTAACCTGAATACAACATATAAAAAGAATTATGTAACATGACTAAGTGGGATTTATTCCAGGAATGCAATGTTGGTATATATAATTTGAACATCAATGTAATTCACCATATTAATAGAATAGAAAACAAAGAACACCTGATCATCTCAATAGACACAGAAAAGCCATTTGACAAAATTTAATCTTTATTCATGGTAGATGCTCTCAACAAAACAGGAAGAGAAGGGAACTGCCTCAACTAGGAAAAAAAAAAAAGAAGACATCTATTAAAAAACTTATAGCTAGCATCATTCTTAATGATGAATGCATGAATGCTTTCTCTCTAAGATCAAGAACAGGACATGGATGTCCATTGTCACCATTTCTCTTCAACATTGTAAAGGAGGTTCTAGCTTATGCCATATGATAAGAAAAACTAATAAAAGGCAACAGTATTATATAGGAAGAAGTTAAACTGTCTTTTTTCACAGATTATATGATATTCTATTTAGCAAATCTGATGGAATCTGCACAAAAAGTTAATAGAATTAATAGGTAAGTTCAACAAGATTGCAGAATGGAAGATCAATGTAAACAATAAATTAAGTTTCTATATACTATCATTGAATAACTGGAAATTAGATTAAAACAATTTCATTTATAATATTAAAAAATAAAATAGGAATAATTTGAACAAAAGAAGTGCAAAACTTATACACTAAAAATTATAAACCACTGCTGAGAGAAATTATCTAAATAAATAGAGAAATATTCATATTCATGAATTAAGACAATATTGTTAAGATAGTAATTTTCCCTAAATTGATCTATAGTTTTAATGCAATCCCAATATAAATACTAGTGATTTTTTTTTTTTTAGAAAACGATAAGCTGGTCTTAAAATTTATGTGGAACTGCTAAGGATCTATAATGGCAGAAACACTTTTGGAAAAAGAAGACCAAAGTTTGAGGACCCACACTACCTGTTTTCAACAGTCATTACAAATCTTCATGGATTAAGACACTGGGGTTTGATGAAAGGATAGACACATGGATCAATGGAACAGAACAGAGTGTAAAAACAGACCCACACATCTACGGCCAACTGATTTCTTACAAAGGTGCCAAGGGAATTCAGTGAAAAATGAAGTCTTCCCCACAAATAGTGTGAAATAATTGTACATCTGTATTCAAAAAAGAAAAATGAATCTTGAACCATACTCCACAATATATGTAAAATTTAACTCAAAAATGGATCATAGATCTAAATATAAAACCTAAAACTATGAAACTTCTAGAAGAACAGAGGAGAAAATTTTTGTGACCTTAGGTCAGGCAAAGATTTCTTAGACCAAAAAAATCATGAATCATAAAATTAAAAATGGATAAAATAGACTTCATCAAATTTAAAAAGTCTCTTTATTTGAAAGACACAGAAGAAAATAAACAAGATAATTCATAGGCTGGTAGAAAATATAATATACATATAAGATAAAGGTATATAAAGAACTCTAAAAAAGCAAAAAATAGGGCCTCCCTGGTGGCACAGTGGTTGAGAGTCTGCCTGCCAATGCAGGGGACACAGGTTCGAGCCCTGGTCTGGGAAGATCCCACATGCCGCGGAGCAGCTGGGCCCGTGAGCCACAATTACTGAGCCTGCGCGTCTGGAGCCTGTGCTCCACAACAAGAGAGGCCGCGATGGTGAGAGGCCCGCACACCGTGATGAAGAGTGGCCCCCGCTTGCCACAATTAGAGAAAGCCCTCGCACAGAAACAAGGACCCAACACAGCTAAAAATAAATAAATAAATAAATAAAAAAGCAAAAATAACAAAACATCATTAAAAATTAAAATGTTGGAACAGATACTTCACTAAAAATGAGGTACAACTAGCAAATAAACAAATGAAAGATGATCAACATCATCATTATTAGGGAAATTCTTATTAAAATCACAATTAGATCCCAGTTATTTGAATGCTGGTGTGGATACAGAGCATTGTACACTGCTGGTGAAAATGCAAAATGGTTCAGCCATTTTGGAAAACACTTTAGTAGTTTCTTATTAAGTTTAATATAAACTACTATACAACTCATCAATCTCTCAGATATTTACTCAAGTGAAATGAAGATATAAATCCATACAAAAACCTGTATGTGGATGTTTAGAGTAGATATATTTATTAACAATTGTCAAAAAAGTGGAAAAAACAAAAGAAAACAAATATTCATCGGCTGGTGAATGGATAAACTATGCTACATTTACTCAATGGAATATTGCTTAGCATTAGAAAGTAATGAAATACAGGTATTTTTTTTTTTTTTTTTTATAAATTTATTATTTATTTATTATTTTTAGCTGTGTTGGGTCTTCGTTTCTGTGCAAGGGCTTTCTTTAGTTGCAGCGAGCGGGGGCCACTCTTCATCGCGGTGCGCGGGTCTCTCGCTGTCGCGGCCTCTCTTGTTGCGGAGCACAGGCTCCAGACGCGCAGGCTCAGTAGTTGTGGCTCACGGGCTTAGTTGCTCCGCGGCATGTGGGATCTTCCCAGACCAGGGCTCGAACCCGTGTCCCCTTCATTGGCAGGCAGATTCTCAACCACTGCGCCACCAGGGAAGCCCGAAATACAGGTATTTTTGAAGCATACATGAATCTCAAAAGCACTAGACTAAGTAAAAGAAGTCAGATTCATATACAAACTACATATTGTATGATTATACAATAATATATTAATATAATATTAATGTATTAATATTAATACATTAATGTATTAATATATTAATGTATTAATATTAATACATTAATGTATTAATGTATTAATCTAATATTATATTATATTACATTCTCACAAAGGCAAAACTACAGGGATGGAGAACAACATTACCAGGGAATGGGGCTAAGGATGGGGAAGTGACTATGAAAGGGAACATGGGAAGTCTTTGGTGTGATGGGAAAATTCTATATCTTGATAACGTGATAGTAAAGGAGGTTACAAAATTGTATGCCTTGTCAAAATTCACAGAAATGCACGACTGAAGTGGTGGATTTTATTGTATGCAAATTGTACTTAAATAAAATTGGCTAAAAAGTAATCTGTGAGTGGAATGAGATTGAGTGGGGAAATTTATGAAACAAGATTGGCCATTAGTTGATCATTGTGGAAGGTAAATGAAAGGATGCACCATTATTCTGCTCTGTCTACATTTATATGTTTATATATATAGTTTTTTATAAAATCTGCAAACACAGTTTAGTCTTAAGGAACTATTGTTTAAATTAATGATAAAAATAACAAGGAAGTACAGTACAAGTCAATCTACTGAAAATAGTTAATGACAAATGATGAATTACCATTAAGAATTATGGGTAGATGTAAGTTGTTAAGTTTTGGGTTGAATGGTAAGTTCAAGTGTATGTATTCAGGTTTTTTTTTTTTTTTTGGCCCCAACTCACGTGGCTTGCAGAATCTTAGTTCTCGAACCAGGGATTGGACCCATGTCCTCAGCAGTGAAAGTGCGGAGTCTTAACCACTGGACCACCAGGGAATTCCCTGTATTTAGTTTTTATTTTTAAAAAATAACATTAAAAAGTACCACGCACGTAGCAATGATGATGGTGTGTCATGAATTATAGTTGGCAACAAATCCAATTTTACAGTGAGATTTTCAAACATGTACTATAATTTTTCTCCCCTGATCAAAAAACTTCAGTGGCTTCGGATCCCATTCAGAGTAAAAACCAAAGTTTCTTCAAGGTTCTACATAATCTAGGCCCTAGCTAACTCGATTTTACCTACTGTTTCTTCATTCTCTTCAACACATGCTGGCCTCTTTGCTATTCTTCAAACACACCAAACCACCTTGCCATATTAAATCTTGCTGCACATGCTGCCTGAAACTTTCTTTATGTAAGCCAATGGCTTGCTTCTTCGCCTCCTTCTGCTCTCTATTCAGGTGTCCCTTTATCAGTGAGCACTTCCCTGAACACACTATATAAACTAGAACAAATACATGAAAAAAGCATTTTTGCAATGTCACTCATCTTCTTAACCTGATCAACTCCCACTTTATTAACTAAAATTCTACCTACATTTCCTTTAGCTGCCAATCAGAAATTTACCCCGTTCATATTAATTTACCATCTTCCTTAACAAAAATAATGACAAGGAATTAATTTTTGTTATTAAATCCTCTGGTCCAATGGTAGTAACTTAACCTCAATACACAACTCTCTCTGGTTCTTTTTTTTTTAACATCTTTATTGGAGTATAATTGCTTTACAATGGTGTGTTAGTTTCTGCTTTATAACAAAGTGAATCAGCTATACATATACATATACCCCGTATCTCCTCCCTCTTGTGTCTCCCTCCCACCCTCTCTATCGCATCTCTCTATGTGGTCACAAAGCACCGAGCTGCTCTCCCTGTACTATGCAGCTGCTTCCCACTAGCTGTCAATTTTACATTTGGTAGTGTATACATATCCATGCCACTCTCTCACTTCATCCCAGCTTACCCTTTCCCCTCCCCATGTACTCAAGTCCATTCTCTACATCTGTGTCTTTATTCCTGTCCTGCCCCTAGGTTCTTCAGAACCATTTTTTTTTCTTTTAGATTCCATATATATGTGTTAGCATACGGTATTTGTTTTTCTCTTTCTGACTTACTTCACTCTGTATGACAGACTCTAGGTCCATCTACCTCACTACAAAAAACTCAATTTCGTTTCTTTTTATGGCTGAGTAATATTCCATTGTATATATGTGCCACATCTTCTTTATCCATTCATCCGATGATGGACACTTAGGTTGCTTCCATGTCCTGGCTATTGTAAATACGGCTGCAATGAACATTTTGGTACATGACTCTTTTTGAATTACGTTTTTCTCAGGGTATATGCCCAGTAGTGGGATTGCTGGGTCGCATGGTAGTTCTACTTTTAGTTTTTTAAGGAACCTCCATACTGTTCTCCATACTGGCTGTATCAATTTACATTCCCACCAACAGTGCAAGAGGGTTCCCTTTTCTCCACACCCTCTCCAGCATTTATTGTTTGTAGATTTTCTGAGGATGGCCATTCTGACTGGTGTGAGGTGATATCTCATTGTAGTTTTGATTTGCATTTCTCTAATGATTAGTGATGTTGAGCATCTTTTCATGTGTTTCTTGGCAATCTGTATATCTTCTGTGGAGAAATGTCTATTTAGGTCTTCTGCCCATTTTTGTATTGGGTTGTATGTGTTTTTGATATTGAGCTGCCTGAGCTGCTTGTAAATTTTAGAGATTAATCCTTTGTCAGTTGCTTCATTTGCAAATATTTTCTCCCATTCTGCGAGTTGTCTTTTTGTCTTGTTTATGGTTTTCTTTGCTGTGCAAAAGCTTTTAAGTTTCATTAGGTCCCATTTGGTTATTTTTGTTTTTATTTACATTTCTCTAGGTGGTGGGTCAAAAAGGATCTTGCTGTGATTTATGTCATAGAGTTCTCTGCCTATGCTTTCCTCTAAGAGTTTTAGAGTGTCAGTCCTTACATTTAGGTCTTTAATCCATTTTGAGTTTATTTTTGTGTATGGTGTTAGGGAGTGTCCTAATTTCACTCTTTTACACATAGCTGTCCAGTTTTCCCAGCACCACTTATTGAAGAGGCTGTCTTTTCTCCATTGTATATTCTTGCCTCCTTTATCAAAGATAAGGTGACAATATGTGTGTGGGTTTACCTCTATGGGCTTTCTACCCTGTTCCATTGATCTATATTTCTGTTTTTCTGAAAGTCCAGATTGTCTTGATTACTGTAGCTTTGTAGTATAATCTGAAGTCCAGGAGCCTCATTCCTCCAGCGCCATTTTTCTTTCTCAAGATTGCTTTGGCTATTTGGGGTCTTTTGTGTTTCCATAGAAATTGTGAAATTTTTTGGTCTAGGTCTGTGAAAAATGCCAGTGGTAGTTTGATAGGGATTGCATTGAATCTGTAGATTGCTTTGGGTACTATAGCCATTTTCATAATGTTGAATCTTCCAATCCAAGAACATGGTGTATCTCTCCATCTGTTTGTATCATCTTTAATTTCTTTCATCAGTGTCTTGTAGTTTTCAGCATATAGGTCTTTTGTCACCGTAAGTAGGTTTATTCCTAGATATTTTATTCTTTTTGTTGAAATGGTAAATGGGAGTGTTTCCTTAATTTCTCTTTCAGATTTTTCATCATTAGTGTATAGGAATGCAAGAGATTTCTGTGCATTAATTTTATATCCTGCTACTTTACCAAATTCATTGATTAGCTCTAGTAGTTTTCTGGTAGCATCTTTAGGATTTTCTATATGTAGTATCATGTCATCTCCGAACAGTGACAGCTTTACTTCTTCTTTTCTGATTTGGATTCCTTTTATTTCTTTTTCTTCTCTGATTGCTGTGGCTAAAACTTCCAAAAACTACGTTGAATACAGTGATGAGAGTGGGCAACCTTGTCTTGTTCCTGACTTCAGAGGAAATGGTTTCAGTTTTTCACCATTGAGAATGATGTTGGCTGTGGGTTTGTCATATATGGCCTTTATTATGTTTAGGTAAGTTCCCACTATGCCTACTTTCTGGAGGGTTTTTATCATAAATCGGTCTTGAATTTTGTCGAAAGCTTTTTTCTGCATCTATTGAGATGATCATATGGTTTTTCTCCTTCAATTTGTTAATATGGTGTATCACATTGATTGATTTGCGTATATTGAAGAATCCTTGCATTCCTGGGATAAACCCCTCTTGATCATGGTGTATGATCCTTTGAATGTGCTGTTGGATTCTGCTTGCTAGTATTTTGTTGAGGAGTTTTGTATCTATGTTCATCAGTGATATTGGCCTGTAGTTTTCTTTCCTTGTGACATCTTTGTCTAGTTTTGGTATCAGGGTGATGGTGGCCTCGCAGAATGAGTTTGGGAGTGTTCCTCCCTCTGCTATATTTTGGAAGAGTTTGAGAAGGATAGGTGTTAACTCTTCTCTAAATGTTCGATAGAATTCGCCTGTGAAGCCATCTGATCCTGAGCTTTTGTTTGTTGGAAGATTTTTAATCACAGTCTCAATTTCAGTGCTTGTGATTGGTCTGTTTATATTTTCTATTTCTTCCTGGTTCAGTCTCGGAAGGTTGTGCTTTTCTAAGAACTTGTCCATTTCTTCCAGGTTGTCCATTTTATTGGCATATAGTTGCTTCTAGTAATCTTTCATGATCCTTTGTATTTCTGCAGTGTCAGTTGTTACTTCTCCTTTTTCATTTCTAATTCTATTGATTTGAGTCTTCTCCCTTTTTTTCTTGATGAGCCTGGCTAATGGTTTATCAATTTTCTTATCTTCTCAAAAAACCAGCTTTTAGTTTTATTGATCTTTCCTATTGTTTCCTTAATTATTTTTCATTTATTTCTGATCTGATCTTTATGATTTCTTTCCTCCTGCTAACTTTAGGGTGTTTTGTTCTTCTTTCTCTAATTGCTTTAGGTGTAAGTTTAGGTTGTTTATTTGAGATGTTTCTTGTTTCTTCAGGTAGGAGTGTATTGCTATAAACTTCCCTCTTAGAACTGCTTTTGCTACATGCCATTGGTTTTGGGTCATCATGTTTTCATTATCATTTGTTTCTAGGTATTTTTTGATTTCCTCTTTGATTTCTTCAGTGATCCCTTGGTTATTTAGTAGCATGTTGTTTAGCCTCCATGTGTTTGTATTTTTTACAGATTTTTTCCTGTAATTGATATCTAGTCTCATAGCGTTGTGGTCAGAAAAGATATTTGATACAATTTCAATTTTCTTAAATTTACCAAGGCTTAATTTGTGACCCAAGATACGCTCTATACTGGAAAATGTTCCGTGAGCACTTGAGAAGAAAGTGTATTCTGTTGTTTTTGGATGGAAAGTCCTATAGATATCAACTAAGTCCATCTTGTTTAATGTGTCATTTAAAGCTTGTGTTTCCTTATTTATTTTCATTTTGGATGATCTGTCCACTGGTGAAAGTGGGGTGTTAAAGTCCCCTACTATGATTGTGTTACTGTTGATTTTCTGTTTTATGGCTGTTAGCATTTACCTTATGTACTGAGGTGCTCCTATCTTGGGTGCATAAATATTTAAAATTGTTATATCTTCTTGGATTGATCCCTTGATCATTATGTAGTGTCCTCCTTTGTCTCTTGTAAGCGTCTTTATTTTAAAGCCTATTTTGTCTGATATGAGAATTGCTACTCCAGCTTTCTTTTGATTTCCATTTGCATGCAATATCTTTTTCCATCTCCTCACTTTCAGGTTGTATGTGTCCCTGGGTCTGAAGTGGGTCTCTTGTAGACAGCATATATACAGGTCTTATTTTTGTATCCATTCAGCCAATCTATGTCTTTTGGTTGGCGCATTTAATCCATTTACATTTAAGGTAGTTATCGATATGTATGTTCCTATTACCATTTTTTAAATTGTTTTGGGTTTGTTATTGTAGGTCTTTTCCTTCTCTTGTGTTTCCTGCCTAAAGAAGTTCCTTTAGCATTTGTTGTAAAGCTGGTTTGGTGGTGCTGAATTCTCTTAGCTTTTGCTTCTCTGTAAAGGTTTAGATTTCTCCGCCGAATCTTAACGAGATCCTTGCTGGGTAGAGTAATTTTGGTTGTAGGTTTTACCCTTTCTTCACTTTAAATATGTCCTGCCACTCCCTTCTGGCTTGCAGAGTTTCTGCTGAAAGATCAGATGTTAACCTTATGGGGATTCCCTTGTATATTATTTGTTGTTTTTCCCTTGCTGCTTTTAATATTTTTTCTTTGTATTTAATTTTTGATAGTTTGATTAATATATGTGTCTTGGCTTGTTTCTCTTTGGATTTATCCTGTATGGGACTCTCTGTGCTTCCTGGACGTGATTGATTGACTATTTCCATTCCCATATTAAGGAAGTTTTCAACTATAATGTCTTCAAATATTTTGTCAGTCCCTTTCTTTTTCTCTTCTTCTTTTGGGATGTGTTTAATGTTGTCCCAGAGGTCTCTGAGACTGTCCTCAATTCTTTTCATTCTTTTTTCTTTATTCTCCTCTGCAGTAGTTATTTCCACTATTTTATCTTCCAAGTCACTTATCCGTTCTTCTGCCTCAGTTATTCTGCTATTCATGCCTTCTAGAGAATTTTTAGTTTCATTTATTTTGTTGTTCATCGTTTGTTTGCTCTTTAGTTCTTCTAGGTCCTTGTTAAATGTTTCTTGTATTTTCTCCATTCTATTTCCAAGATTTGGATCATCTTTACTATCATTACTCTGAATTCTTTTTCAGGTAGACTGCCTATTTCCTCTTCATTTGTTTGGTCTGGTGGGTTTTTACCTTGCTCCTTCATCTGCTGTGTGTTTCTCTGTCTTCTCATTTTGCTTAACTTACTGTGTTTGGGGGGGTCTCCTTTTTGTAGGCTGCATGTTTGTAGTTCCCATTGTTTTTGTTGTCTGCCCCCAATGGCTAAGGTTGGTTCAGTGGGTTGTGTAGGCTTCCTGGAGGAGGGGCCTGGTGCCTGTGTTCTGATGGATGAGGCTGGATCTTGTCTTTCTAGTGGGCAGGACTGCTTCCGGTGGTGTGTTTTGGGGTGTCTGTGACCTTATTATGATTTTAGGCAGCCTCTCTGCTAATGGGTGGGGTTGTGTTCCTGTCTTGCTAGTTGTTTGGCATAGGGTGTCCAGCACTGTAGCTTGCTGGTTATTGAGTGGAGCAGCATCTTAGCGTTGAGATGGAGATCTCTGGGAGAGTGTTTGCCATTTGATATGATGTGGAGCTGGGAGGTCTCTGGTGGACCAATGTCCTGAACTCAGCCCTCCTGCCTCAGAGTCAAAGGCCTGACACCTGGCCCCAGCACCCAGACCCTGTAAGCCACACGGCTCAGAACAAAAGGGAGAAGGAAAGAAGGAAGGAAGGGAGGAAAGAAAGAAGAAAAGAAAGAAAGAAAGAAAGAAAAGAAAGAGAGGCAAAGAAAAAAAGTTATTAAAATAAAAAATTTAAAATAAAAAAAATTACAAAGTAATTAAAAAACAAGGAGAGAAAGAAAGAAGAGAGCAACCAAAGCAAAAAACAAATCCACCAATGATAACAAGTGCTAAAAAACTATACTAAAAAAAAAAGCAAAAAACAAAAAAATCAGACAGATCCCTAGGACAAATGGTAAAAGCAAAGCTATAGACAAAATCACACAAAGTCCACCATCTCAATTTTGGGATGATTCGTTGTTTATTCAGGTATTCCACAGATGCAGGGTACATCAAGTTGACTGTGGAGATTTAATCCGCTGCTCCTGAGGCTTCTGGGAGAGATTTCCCTTTCTCTTCTTTGTTCGCACAGCTCCTGGGGTTCAGCTTTGGATTTGGGCCCGCCTCTGCGTGTAGGTCGCCTGAGGGCATCTGTTCTTTGCTCAAACAGAACGGGGTTAAAGGAGCAGCTGATTAGGGGGCTCCGGCTCACTCAGGCCAGGGGGAGGGAGGGATACAGAATGTGGGGTGAGCCTGCAGCCGCTGAGGCCAGTGTGACACTGCAACAGCCTGAGGCGCAACATGTGTTCTGCCGGGGAAGTTGTCCATGGATCACGGGACCCTGGCAGTGGCTCGCTGCACAGGCTCCCGGGAGAGGAGGTGTGGATAGTGACCTGTGCTTGCACACAGGATTCTTGGTGGCTGCAGCAGAAGCCTTAGCATTTCATGCCCATCTCTGGTGTCCGCACTGATAGTGGTAGCTCCCGCCCATCTCTGGAGCTCGTTTAGGCGGTGCTCTGAATCCCCTCTTCTCACGCACCCCAAAACAATGGTCTCTTGCCTCTTGGGCAGCTCCAGACTTTTTCCTGGACTCTCTCCCGGCTAGCCGTGGCGCACTGGCCCCCTTCAGGCTGTGTTCACGCCGCCAACACCAGTCCTCTCCCTGCGATCCGACCGAAGCCCGAGCCTCAGCTCCCAGCCCTGCCCACCCCGCCGGGTGAGCAGACAAGCCTCTCGGGCTGGTGAGTTCTGGTCGGCACCGATCCTCTGTGCGGGAATCTCTCCACTTTGCCCTCCGCATCCCTGTTGCTGCGCTCTCCTCCGTGGCTCCGAAGCTTCCCCCCGCTGCCACCCCGCAGTCTCCGCCCACGAAGGGGCTTCCTAGTGTGTGGAAACCTTTCCTCCTTCACAGCTCCCTCCCACTGGTGCAGGTCCCATCCCTATTCTTTTGTCTCTGTTTTTCCTTTTTTCTTTTGCCCTACCCAGGTACGTGGGGGTGTTTCTTGCCTTTTGGGAGGTCTGAGGTCTTCTGCCAGCATTCAGTAGGTGTTCTGTTGGAGCTGTTCCACATGTAGATGTATTTCTGATGTATTTGTGTAGAGGAAGGTGATCTCCACGTCTTACCCCTCTGCCATCTTGAAGGTCTCCCTCCTCTCTCTGGTTCTATCTCATTTCTGGCATCAACCTACTCAGTACCTACTCCATACAAGGCAATGTGCTGGGAGATGAAAGGTTTTTTGGAAGAGTAAGGTATGAATAATGTCTTCCAGAGTTTATAGTCCAGTTTTTGGAGGTAAGAACTTTACACATATCAAGAGAAATAACAGCACCAGAAAATGGTGTGAAAAAGGAGTGTTAATTAGGGACTGAGAGTTCAAATGAGAAAAAAAAAATCACTGGACACTTGAAGCTAAGTCTTCATAACGGAAAGTGGGTTTTGGCCAGCTTCTGAAGAATGTGTATAAGGGGGGCAAGTTGAAGACAGTGGTATGACTAAGTGGCAAATATGAAATGTGCAAGGTGTTTGGGAGACATGGTTTGAGTGATGGATTTGGGTAAGATTACAGTGGCAGATAAGGCCTCAATGTCAAGTTGAAGCTCTGCATGAGGCAAAGGGTTTCCTGTGCTTCAAACAGGCAAACTGGAATATGCAGGAACTGACCATGTATGTATGTGTCTATTTATGCCTGTGTGTTCAGTTGTGTATGTGCATGTCAAATGAAACACAATGTGGAATAGCTGCTATTTGCTTATTACTTCATCCTTCCACTCTGCTCTTTCTTACAAAACAACTAAAAAGTAACGAGAATTTTTATGTTTTGCATTACTTTACATTTTGGGCAGCCTATTTTGTATTATTGCTGGGTTCCCATTTAAACATCCATTTACATTAGCTGTTGGGTTAGTAACTGTTCTCCACATAAAGTACAGACATATTTATGTAGCTGCTGTGTGATTTATTAACTCGTTATGCTATGTGAAACACAATTAGGCACTCCTACTCAGAGAATTTTATTTGCTCTGTGTTCTGGAATAAGAACGAGGGTTTGTGTATTTGTTTATTTTTCAGATACATTTTTCAAAACCCCCAATGCTTTTTTTATGAGTTAGAGCCATTAATGAGAGTAAAATCAACACAATGTAGCTATATAAATTCTGTCTAATAGGGCCCTTTCCATCCAGAGGGGAAGGTGGAAAAACATGAATTTGGCTTATTCTATGGCCTAAGTTAGGAAATGAAGGCTTTGTTAACACAGGAAAGGAAGGGAAGCCCCAAGCCAGGGCCTCCCTGAGGGAAATATCTTGTTGCTTCCTGGGGTATGGCTTCCTGCAGCCGCTAAGTTGTTAACACAAGTGCTGCTGTTCATATCTGCAGGCCCACAGAGTGGCTGGTGTGGGGAGGGTGACTAGAGATGGTTGGAAGGTGATCAGGAGTGAAGGGTGGAGCCTAAGTTCTTCTCTAAGTGTTAATGCAGATAAGTGCTCTCCAGTGTCTTTCCCACCTCATTATGCTTCTAGTTACGAAACTCTTGTCAAAGAGTGGAAGCTGTGGCCCACAGACCGCCATCTTTGTGTCAAGTAGAATTAAGAGGCTGTCCCAGCAACCACATGAGAGCAAAAAAGCTTGCATGCAGGGACAGACATGGAAGGAATCAGATCCCAGGGGCCTCAAATGGTTACTATCAAATGGTTAGTAAATAGTTAGTAAACGGTTACTCAAATGGTTATTAAACTAGGTTACATCATTAGCCAAGGCAGAAAAACAAAATTCCTTCTCTCTCTCTGTCTCCTCTCTCTAAATATACATATACACATATACTGCATTATATATAGTACGTATTATATGTGTATATATATAATATATATTTAATAGATTTTTTATATCAGTAACTCACCTAATAGCAAATAAGCTTGATCATGAGATTTATCCCTTTGAGGTATCTTAGGAAAGGAGAGGGGTGGGAAGAGACTGAGTGGAAAGAAATACCCAGGAGTCTGTCTGGTGTAGATTTACTAGGTAAAAGCAGTAGGGAAAAAGCAAACTCAAAGGCATTTGGATTTAGGGGAGCAAAAACGTTTTTGACTGTGGAACAAATACTGCTTTTCTGACCTATATTCTATCATACACAAAACAAAACAAAACAAAAACGTAAGCTCTCCAACAATGGCAGGCCACAGTTCCTGGCATGATGCCTGACACCTGGCAGGTCCTGAACAAGTGTTAATCTCTCCTTCTCCCTCTCTTGTACATTAGTATGTATAAGTATGCCTCCAAAAATAAGTACACTTACTACATAAAGTCCAAATTTACACAAGCGATACATTAGATGTTTTTATTTACTTTATAAAAGTATTTCTGTTTTCCTTAGCAAATTGATTAATAATTTGAACTATTATTCAGCTTATAACTATCTGATCTGTACATATTTCAGGGACACACCAGTTACATAAAGTGAGACAGAACTATAGACATATTTTCCAAATGTGAGTAAATCTAATTTTGAATAGTTGAATCAGATATTAAATTTCCTTGGAGAGTTGGTTATTCGAAAGGGCCCCAAGGTGAATTCTTTTGGTAAAGCATAAACTCTTTCTGAATAGTGAAAAATTTCTGTGAAACTTGATGACAACTTCTCTTGGCCAAAAAGAAGTGTTTGTCAAGTTTCCCAACAGTGGAGTCTAGGCAAAGTTCAGAGAGCAGCTCAGGGAGGGTAAAGGAAAGAACAGGTTATGGGAGGGGGTTGGGCACATCATCAAGCAAGTCTGTATGGATTTCTAACCTTGGCTGAAAGATGGATGCATGGTTTCCAAACACAAAATCATGCATGCTTGTATTTTTTTATTTTTCAGATTTTGACATTGAATTTTCTTCATGCATGTACCAGCTGCATTTTAGAAATTGAAAATGCAGTATTGACTAAACCTGGAAAGTATTACTTATGAAGCTTCACATTACATATGAAGGCAAGATAAATTATACTTAAAACTGTGAGAGAAGATGTAGGCACTCAAAGGAGTGTGTAGCTTGAGAAAGAGAGAAAAAGGGACAACAACCCCCTGAGAAGTATCCATAGTTAAGGCACAGCAAAGGAAAAGTAGACTGAGAAGGGGTGGTCTAAAAGGAGGAGGAAAACTAGGAGAGTGCAGTATCACAGGAAGCTAAAGAAAGCCTTCCAAGGAGAACATGGTCAGTCAGGTTAATTGCTGCAGATAAGTCAAGTTAGACAAAGTTTGAGAGGTATCCTTTACACTTAGCAATCGTGAGGTCATTGGGGACCACTGACAAAACAGTTTCAGTGTGGAAGGAGGATGGACCTGGCAATAAGTGACCCATGCCTCTGGAACTTCAGCTGTCCCAGAGAGGCTGCTGATAATCAACTAGTGGCTCTCACATCAAGACTGGACTTGAAGAGAAAATAGTGTGTTGCTATTTAAGAGAAGAGCAATGTGCCCAGAGAGATATAACAGACTTGGGCACAGATGTTTTCTTGTGGTAAATACAAAGATAACTTTGCATTTTTGACTTAAATGGAGCATCTCAACTTGCCCACACAGAATTTTTCTTGTAAATAAATTTTATACTTTTCTCAGTAATCAAGCCTGAATTTCTTTGTTACTACACATGCCAGTAACACCATGATAATCTGAGACTATCTGTAGACAATGCTTAGTTCTAGTCTCCTCCAACAGTTTCTATGTCCTTGTCACTTGAGAATTCCTAAACCTATATTAATTATATATAAGCATTGGTGGTTCATTTATTCACCATTTATTTATTTAACAAGCATTTATTAAAAGGGATCACTGTTTTGGACACTCTGGGAGATAACCAGGATGAGTAAGGCATGTATCTAAACAACCTGCCAGATGAAATAAGTAATAAATAACTACACATACGATAGAATTAAATACATGTTATAAGACGAACACAAGCAAACTCTTAGAAAAATGTAAACAAAAGAATAACTAGAGCTAATGCAGGGTGTGGAGGGTTAATTCCAAATGTTTCAAGTAAGAAGATGTGTCAAGGTGCCCTTGGGTTTCCCCTCTCTCTTTCACAATTCTCATATATCTTATTTCACAAATCTTTAAATATTTGCAGCTCTTTTTTGCAATCACTTTCCAAACTTTTCAAATCCCAGAGTCTAATACCTGGCCTATTGTAAATGCAAAAATTAATGTATAATTGTTTCTCAAGTTAATGCAATATCATGTAGTGTTTGGTGAGCACTGGTATGTAGGAATGGGGTCAAACCCTTTGTCCTGTGACAGTGAATGCTATAGGCTGTGTTTGAGGTCAGAACATATGATGCTTCTGATGAATAGGCAGGAACAGTTTGCTTCTAGCCTCCCGGTCATGCTGGGAGAGTTTCCAGACAGCACCTCCAAGAGTGTGCATATCCTGTTTCAGCCGCAAAGGTATCACCATTAATACAAACATCACTGACAACCAAAAGGTTATGCAAAACTGCCCAACATGGCTTGGGAAGTCAGGAAAGTTGATTAACTGTTATTTCCTGATCTATAAATCATCAATTTTCAACCTCTTTATGTGCTATCCATAAAATATTGGCTGTGGGCCTTTGTTATACAAGGACATCTCATTTTGAAAATGACCTTGTAAATAATAATTAATATGCTACAGTGAAAGAGTATCCTGTATCCTGTTGTAAAACAGACAAAATTGAGTCACATATTTTAACTGCTTTATCCTGTAGTTAAGGAACAGGCTACACATGTGTATGCCTGTATGTCCTATTCAGCATTTCATTAAGGCTTCGCATCTCAGAATGTTCATTTGAATTAGCTTGCCAATAAAGTTCCTAAAGTTATGGACTAATAATAACAATGCTAATTAAAAATAATAAGGGATTATATATGCAGCACACTTTCAAGTGATAAAAAACTTTCATACTCATTATCTCATTTGTTTCGCATAACAATCAGTTAGGAAAGTGTATCATTTTCCCTACTTAAAAGATGAGGAAATTAAGATTCAAAGAGAGTAAGTTTCCCAAGATCACACCACAGATGACGACAGAAATGTGACTATATTGCAGGAGCGATGACTTTTAGTAGCATTCTGTATGGTTGTTTGAGGACTTCTTTTTTTTTTAAAATAAAGGTGAGATTCATGGACTAATAAGATTGGCATCACCTTGGAGCCTGTTAGAAATGCAAAAATCAAGGCTGTAAGATTTATTGCTAACAATATACAAGGTTCCTTTTGCAACTGGGGTTATGATACATTAACAGAGATGCCATATATATATATATATATATATATATATATATATATATATATAAAAATAGCTTTTTGTTATGGCATAAGGAAATGCACTGTGGTCAACAGAAGTTGCTGAATGTTATTCAGATTTGGAATTCCATGTGAAAGTCTAAGGAAATACATGAAATATACACTCCATTAAGAGACATAAAATCTGATTTTATCTCTGCCACTGATTTCCCATTTGACTTAGAGAAAAATCATAAAATCATAAGGTGAGAAGGTCATCTAAATTATCAAGTATATGTATTTGCATTTTTTATCCTGTTAACTTCTAAAAGGATTTGACTTAACAGATTGAAATGCCAGAAGAACAGGACATAAAAAGAAAACAGATACTATAATAATTTTTAAAAGACCTTTAATGCATTGATGTTTTAACCAATTCCAATATTTGGGCATTATCTCTGGCTCTAAGTTTTTTGGGAGAATAAAAACAAAGAGAGAAATGTATGCATAGGCTTTTAAGATCTCTCACCCAAATTACCCAAGAAACCTGGGCACTTATTTATTTTAAAAGAGTCAATCCTGACTGCAAATGCCAGACAGAGAAAGAACTGGATGTCTACCATGTTCAGTTGCCATTGCTTCTGCTGCTGCAGACTCATGGTCTGATGAGTTTTTATTCATGGCTGTCTCCTTCATTGGTTAGGCAGTGTAACATGCTTGAGAATCATAAAGTTATGGCTGTGTTTAGTTTACACACCTGAGCTTAGCCATTCTTCCCAAAGCATGTCAGTTGTGTGAGGGTGTTTGGGCCTAGGGAAGGTTCTAGCTTTAGACACAAGCTGGGCCATTACTACTTCTCCTCCAAAAACCCCAGCCAAAATCAGACTCTTCCTTCTCTCCTTAAGAATTTATCTTTTGGGTCCTTAATATACTCTTCTTCCAGTGACTCTTAATCAGGTTATTCCTAGTAGTAACACTGAACCTCAAAGGAGTCTCTTTTCTTTTCCCTCCAGAAAGATTTTTGACTCTATGTATGTTTACCCACTTCCCTCCCCAAGACTCAGCATTGTGTTGTGTACCAAGAAATATTGGGAGAAGCTATTGCATGAGACTTTAAAGGACCATTTAAACCATATTCCAGGAAAACAAAGAGCTAATAGACTTATATTTCATTCATTTGTACAACAGGCCTTTATGAGTGCCTCCAATCTGCCAGGCACTGTTCTAAGCTCCCAGGAAGCAGCAGTGAATAAATCTGACCAAGTTTTTGCAACCACAGAGTTTACATTCTAGTGAAAAGATGAACAGAAAACAAACATCAAGATATTCAATGGCAGGCAGTGAAAGGTATTTTGAAAGTAAAGCAATGGGCTAGAGAATGAGACAGGTTATTTTAGATAAGAGTTATCACAGAAGGACAGTTTCACATTGGGCAAAGTGAGGGAGTAAGCCATGTAGATTCTGAGAGAAGAAACTTACAGGAAAACAACATGTGCAAAGCCCTGAGGTCTGTGCATGCTTGGCAAGCTCAAGGAACAGCAAGGAGGCAGTGTGTTTGGAGCAGGGCAAGCAGCAAAAAAGTAGCAGATGAGGTCAGAAAGACAGTCAGTGGTAAAACATGTACAGCCTTGAAGACCACGGTAAGAAGTCTGGATTGAATTCTACATGAGATGGGAGGCCTTTGAAAGGTTTTGAGCAGAAGACTGACACAATCTGATTTGTGTTTTAGAAGAAAAAACCCTGACTATTGTGTGGGGCACGGGGTGAGGGTTGGGGGGTAAGAGTGGAAACAGGGAGAATAGTGTCATTAAAAAAAGAGGACTAATAATTTGCCTTTGGATTTAACACAAAGGAGCTTATTAGTGACCTTGATAGGAGCAGTTTTCATTAGGCTGGTGGAGACAAAAACTTTTTGTACAGCCCTCTGCCCTGTGCTTACATCACGAACTGGCTTTGAGATTCGAGTGGAATTCGTTCATTCAGAATGGCATTTTTTTTAATTGGGCAATTACTATGTGCCAGAGACTATACTTCTGACTAGAGATACCATCAATTAATGCAGCATTAGTTCTTATTTATCACCAGGTAGGAAAGACAGACATGTAAAATGATGAATTATAAGCCAATATAATAAACAATTATCTTCTTGTTGGAATGAAATGTAGATAATAGGAGCTTAATCGCTTTTCTTCATGGGTGTTTAACCCATCTGAAAACTATCAGAGCCTTAGGAAACACATCAAAACATATTCTTTTCTCCCTCAATTTGTATAAAATATTTTTAAAAAGAGAACCTAAATTGTTAAATAGTTTTACATATAGTAGTCTCACATTTGAAAGATGGTTTTCTTGTTTTCCAATTATTGGCTATTGTCCCATCCCGTTCACACAGGACTTGTATGGGTGATGTGGTTTGTTTTCATTTCCTGGAACAGAAGAGAAGGAATGTAAAGGATGAAAATGGGAAAGAACTGTGCTATAGAAAAGACCCTTACAAATCTAGGCCAGGGTGTTTATGTCACCAAAAACAGAAGAACCTAATAAACGAAGCAAAAGGACATACTTGAGTGACCACACTATAACCCCTTCAAATAAATACCGTGACTGGATTTATCTGAATGCTTCGTGTGTGCAAGGGTCTGTGCGTGTGTGCACATGTATGTATGCTTGTGTGGTCATACAATTTAATAAGTGCAGCTGTGTTTATTCAACTCTATAATATTCCACATATACATAGAGCAAACCTGTGGCTAGAGATCATTCATAGCTTCATGCTTGGAAAGAGTATAAGTAGAAAAATTGTACAGCCCGTTAAAACCAATTCACACTAGCTCATGCACGCATAAATGCAGGGAGATGCTTTAAGTAAATTTACAGCTGAAATCACTGCTTTGAAACCTGAAACTAATGTTTCAACTGAATAACTAGATGTAGTCCATTCAGAAGCACTTCTGAGAATAGTCAACCACATGATTAAAGGGACTGAAAAATCACATTTACATGAAAATGTTAAGGAAACTGGGATTATATGACATGGAAAAGAGCAAAGTATGAGTGATAACTTACTGTTTTGAAATATACGAAAGTTATACTACTGAAGACAATATCCCATATTTTCTGACAGTGGAATAGAAGAGATACATATGGAATTAGATAAAGAGAATTTTGTCTGGCAAGAAGGTTTGTCAGATACTCAACTGCATTACAAAAATAAAGACTGAGAATTTTTTTCAGTTCAACAGATATTTTTAACACATAAACAACTATAAAAATACTGAAATTCTCTCCAAGAACTCACTGTCTTTTCTCAAAACCTTATTTCTCTGTCTTGGCACTGTGGTGAAGCATGGAAAGCAAGGATCTCCTGACGGCTGTGAAAGTAAGAAGCCAGGCAGAAGAGAGAACTGACAACTCTCATGTTGGCTAGTAAGCTGAAAAACTGGTGGGAGTATAACATGGGACAACTCGGAAAACTCTTTGCGTTATTATCAAGTTAAACATGCATTTAAACAATGACCCACCACGTATTTACCTGTGAGATATGAAAACATATGCTCACAAAAAGATTTGTGTAAGAATGTTTATAGAAGTTTCACTCATAGTGGATAAAAACCGGAAACAACCGAAACGTCCATCAATAGGTGAATGGATAAACTAATTGTGATATATTCATATAACCTAGTACTACTCAGCAATGAAAAAGAATGGACCACTGATGCATGCAGCTGCATGGATGAATCTCAGAATCTCACACTTTTTAAAAAATATTTATTTATTTGGCTGCGCCAGGTCTTAGTTGCGGCACACGGGATCTTTGCTGTGGCATGCGGACTCTTAGTTGCAGCATGCATGTGGGATCTAGTTCCCTGACCCCCAGGGATTGAACCCAGGCCCCCTGCACTGGGAGGGCAGAGTCCCAACCACTGGACCATCAGGGAAGCCCCTCAGAAACATTTTTTAAGTGAAGGAAACCAGACACAAAATAGTATGCACTATACAATTCCATTTACATTAAGTTCACAAATATGTAAAAGTAATCTACAGTTATGGAAATCAGAGTGGCAGTTGCCTATTAGACGGGGTGCGGATTGATGGGGGTAGGGAACAGAAGATAACTCTTTGTGATGATGGGTTATGTACACAGTATACATTTGTCACAACTTATCAAATTTTGCACATAAAATTTGTGCATTTTGTTTCATGTACATTTTACTTCAATTAAAAAAAATTCAGTGATCAAAACCCTCCAATGACATTTCATCTCACTTAGAATTAAATTCAACTTCTTTTTCACAGCCTCTAAGGCCCTCACTTTCTGCCAGAGCTGACTTATGATCTATTTGCCCCTTGCACACTCCTTTCCAGCCTCAAAGGCCTCCTTATTATTCCTTGAACATGTGGGCGTGCTACTCCTGCCTCAGACCTTACACTGCCCTTCCTACTGCTAGGAACCCTCCTCCTCTGTAGATCTATAAAACCAGTTCCCTCTCTTTATTTAAATCTTTGCTCAAATGCCACCTCATTAGACTGTGCTCCCTAAAAACCCTTTCTGAAATAGCAGCACCTGTTCCCAACACACACACACACACACACACACACACACTCACTCACTCATCTCGTCACTCTTTATACATTTCCCTTTTCTTCAAAGCACATATCAAACCCATACATTGTAGTATATATTTATTCATTTTTTTGTCTTTCCTCCATAGAATGAAGAGTTCTGTAGCCAAGACCTTTTTGTTATTCACTAATGCATTCCCTAGTACTTAGAAAAATATCTATTATGTAAATATTCAATAAATATTTGTTGGATTGTATGGTAGCTCTATTTTTAGTTTTTTTAAGGAAACTCTATACTATTCTCCATAGTGGCTGTACCAGTTTACATTCCCACCAACAGTGTAGGAGGGTTCTCTTTTATCCACACTGTCTCCAGCATTTATTATTTGTAGACTTTTTGATGATGGCCATTCTGACTGGTGTGAGGTGGTTTTGATTTGCATTTCTCTAATAATTAGCATTGTTGAGCATCTTTCATGTGCCTGTTGTCCATCTGTATGTTGTCTTTGGAGAAATGTCTATTTAGATCTTCTGACCATTTTTTGATTGGGTTGTTTGTCTTTTTTTTTTTTTAAATGGGAGACTCTTTTTTTTGGGGGGGGTTATTTATTTATTTTTATTTATTTATGGTTGTGTTGGGTCTTCGTTTCTGTGCGAGGGCTTTCTCCAGTTGCGGCAAGTGGGGGCCACTCTTCATCGCGGTGAGCGGGCCTCTCACTGTCGCGGCCTCTCTTGTTGCGGAGCACAGGCTCCAGATGCACAGGCTCAGTAGTTGTGGCTCACGGGTCCAGCTGCTCCGCGGCATGCGGGATCCTCCCAGACCAGGGCTCGAACCCGCGTCCCCTTCATTGGCAGGCAGATTCTCAACCACTGCGCCACCAGGGAAGCCCGGTTGTTTGTCTTTTTGACATGGAGCTGCATGAGCTGTTTGTATATTTTGGAGATTAATCCCTTGTTGGCTGCATCATTTGCAAATATTTTCTCCCATTCTGTCGGTTGTCTTTTCATCTTGTTTGTGGTTTCCTTTGTAGTGCAAAAGCTTTTAAGTTTAATTAGGTCCCATTTTTTAATTTTTGTTTTTATGTCCATTACTCTAGGTGACAGGCTCTATGTTCTCTTCTAGGAATTTTATGGTGTCATGTCTTACATTTAAGTCTTTAAGCCACTTTGATTTTAGCTTTGTGTATGGTGTGAGGGAGTGTTCCAACTTCACTGATTTGCATGTGGCTGTCCAGCTTTCCCAACACCGCTTGCTGAAGAGACTGTCTTTTCTCCATTGTATATTGTAGCCTCCTTTGTTGAAGATCCTGGGCATATATCCAGAAAAGATGAAAACTCTAATCCAAAAAGATGCATGCATCCCAGTGTTCATAGCAGCACTATTTACAATAGCCAAGACATGGAAGCAAACTAAGCGTTCATCAACAGAGGAATGGATAAAGAAGATGTGGTATATATATACAATGGAATATTTTTCAGCCATAAAAAAAAGAATGAAACAATGCCATCTGCAGCAACATGGATGGACCCTGGAGATTATCATACTAAGTGAAGTAAGTCAGAATGGGAAAGACAAATATCATATGATATCACTTATATGTGGAATCTAAAAAAAATTATGCAAATGAACTTGTTTACAAAGCAGAAACAGACTCACAGACATAGAAAACAAACTTATGATTACCAAAGGAGAAAGGGGGTGGGCGAGGATAAATTAGGAGTTTGGGATTAACAGATACACACAATACTATATATAAAATAGATAAACAGCAAGGTCCTACTGTATAGCACAGGACCTATAATAAGCTATAATGGAAAAGATTTTGAAAAGAATATATATATATATATAGTATATATATACACACACATATATATAATGTAATATATATATACACACACACATATATATAATGTAATATATATAACTGAATCACTTTGCTATACACCAGAAACTAACACAACACTGTAAATCAACTATACTTCAATAAACATAATAAATAAATAAATAAATAAATAAATATTTATATATTTGTTGAATGGATAGTTAAGCAAAGGTTAGGTAGGTGATGTGTATAGGAGATACAAACATCAGTGGGAGAACAAGCTAGATGTGTCAGCTATCGATTGTTGCATAACAAACCCCTCCAAAACTAATGGCTGAAAACAACAACAGAAGTTTTGCTCACGAATCTGTAATTTGGGTAGGGCTCAGCAGGAACAACTAGTCTCTGTTCCATGCAGGGTCAGCCTTGGTGGCTTGACTAAGGGAAAAAGGATGCCCTTTCAAGATGGCTCACTCACATGTCAGCTGGGAGCTCAGAGAGCTACAGCCATCTGTTCTTCCTCATACGGGCATGGTGCCAGAGTTCCAAAAGCAAGCATCCCAAGAAATGGGAAGTTGAAGCATCACTTCCACGCTCTTATCAATATACAATGTAAGTAGTTACAGAGCCCAGATTCAGTGAAAGGGAATATAAGCCATACCTCTTGATGGGATGAGAGCTGAAGAAGTTTATGGTCATTTTTTACAACCACCTCACAAGGTGATCTTTTAGGGTATGTTCCACCACCCTGGGATTTATAATTCTGTGATTTGTTTTGTTGTAGAGTTTTTCAAAATTCATTTGCGGCATTACTTAACATTAAACCAAAACCATAATATGATAATTCAATAGCTAATTATATTAATATTAAAGTTCTAATTATGTCCTAGATACAGTGTTAAAGTGTTTTATATACTATATCTCATTTTTTTAATTTAACAAACATGTATATAGCACTTGCTATATACTAGGCACTGTTCTGGTGCTTTAAGGATAAAACTTAATTTAATCCATGTAACAATCCCATAAATTAAGTGCTATTATTATCCTCATGCTACAGATTGGGAAGCCTATGCAAGAAAAGATTAAATACCTTGCACAAAGTCACACAGCCACTGAGGATGGAGCCAGGATTTGACCCTGCAGTCCGATCCCAGAGCCTATACCCTTAACCACAGTGTCATGCTATCTTTCTCTTAATCCACCCAGAAATCCTATAATGTAAGTACTCTTGTTATCTCCATCTGACAGAAGAAAAATTAAAGCTTAGAGCAGTTGTCATCTTCCCAAGGTCTGTCTACCTACACGTTCCCAGCGTTGCCCCAGTATTTTATACATTGCTTCTCTCCTCACAGCAATGTTGCAAGATAGATGTGTCAAAACTGAGAATGAAATGTTAAATAACATGCTCCAGGTTCACATAGCTAGCAAGTATTAGAGCTGGGGGTTAAACTCAGGTGTACATGGCTGCAAAACCAGGCTTCTTTATTTTGCATTGCCCTCATCTTCAGGAGCAGGGAAAGAAGGGAGGAATGGAGCAGCTGACACTAAGGGAAGAGTATTCCCTTCCATGCTGGGACTCCTGGTTAACCTCTGAGAGGGCTTGCAACAGAGATGGCCAGAGGTGACAAGAGATCTACAGATGATTAGGAAAGGTTTCTGGATCTATTGTTAGATTGTAAATGCTAGCTTCATATTTTTCTCTCTCCCTTGGAGAAATAGTTTTACTTTCCTTTCTCTGCTCTAGGGCATGACCTGTTTTTCAGTGCAGCCATTGTCTTCAACCCAACTGATAGAGGAGGAGATGAAGTGATGAAAGTCCATCTACCCAGGGACCTCTTGTGGTTTAGTCAATTAATTGTTGGTCCTTTGGGGAGAGGGGAGTGGATGAAGAGTGAGGAGCAAAGGAAGAGACAAGAAAAAAAGAAATCAACTAATCTCCTGGACCTGTCAGGCTTCCTCTCAGTTTTTCCTATGAAGGTGTCCCTTGTGGCCCATTTAGAGTCATTTACCAAAACATTTTCAGATTTCTTTGATTTTAACATCTGCTTTCCTCTTTCTTCCCTGCACAGTCCTATGCTTCCGGGATACATGGCAGTCAGCCTTTGATCTTGGTGCCTCTGGTTAGCTGCATGCTGTAAGTTATCCCTCCTCAAGCTAATTCTGGGCAATGATGAAATCTACATCCCTTCCTTCTTCACCCTCTTTATCACAAGCCTCCCATCAAGTTTGACATGAGTCAGACCAGCTCTCCCATGGGGTCTCACAGAACTCACTAATTCTTTATAAATAACAGGGACTTCAGTCTATACATAGTCCTGGAGTTACTGTGTTAATCCTATAAATCAGCCATCCTAGAAAGTCATAGTGGTCCCAAAGAAATTAGATTATCAGCAAATAAGAAGTTTAGTATAATTTTCAAGCTTAATTAGGTTAGGTACAGCATTTCTCCATGTTATTTGCATCATCACCATTACTATCATTACTTGATTTCTGTCAACTTCAAATTTGCTATGATACTGATTTAAGTGTGGGAAAGGCTGGAAAATACATTAAGGACAAGCTAATTTGGAGAAGGCTAACTTGAGAGTGAAAAGGTTAAATTGTAGAAGCTTTTAAAAGAACACAATTGTAATAATAAGGCTTATAAAATTATTCCAATTATCTATGTTCCTAAGAATATTTATATAATGGAGATAAGGATGATTTATAATGAACTTTTAAATGTAAACATTTCTTCAAAATATTTTCTCAGATAATTTAAATATTTCCAGGTGATATTATCTATCACATAGCATGTGTATTCAAATTGTTCTTTAATGATAGCAAAGAAAAGGTAAATGTTAGACCATTCCCTAGGCAAATAATCACAAATTCTGAGTAATGGAAATTTTATTGTACTACTTTTCTACCCTCTGGGGAAAATACAGGTAATATGTAAAACGTTTCTTCTAGTGAATAGGAATTCCTTCCTATATTTTCAAATTATTTATTATTATAAGTTTCCCACAGGAAACCATGTCCTGTTACTATTAATTCTTGATATCCAAGTGAATTTTTCATCTTGTGACTTTCCCAAGGCCAACATACACTTCAAATTACATTTTAGTCACAGATTCTGTCTACTCTGTAGCATGTTTCTGGTAGTAGTTCTCCATCTCCTAGCTAGTACAGAAGCTTATGGAAACATGCAATGTAATACCAGACTGAACTAAACAACAAGTTCTAAAGCATTTCACTTTTTAATTATCTGGCATTTAGGGGTTACCCATATCATGCCCCTTTCTATATAATTAAGAATAAACTGTATTAACCTATCACGTTAGAAGAGGGCAATAGGAAAGTGAAATACACTGTTCCTGTTTATATGATTTGCTAGTAATCAAAAGTGAAACACACGCACACAATCTTGTATTAAAAAAACAGATAATAATGTGTTTTTGGCTGAAATTCTCAAAACATAAGAAGACTGTGGAACCAAGAAGGTTGGCTTTTTTAGATCAATGGTTTTTAAACTGTTCTGTGGCCACTAAATTTAGCTATGTTCCAAGAACTGAACAGAATCTAGGAAGCAGAGGCAAACTGAGGCACGAAGAACCGGGGAAGGTATTCAAAGGTAGAGGTTCTTAGTTGGATTTTGGAAGCTGGTGGAGAAGGGTGAAGTTGGCAGAGGGAAGGGAGAGCAACAGAGACAGATATCTGTCTTAGGCAATGGTGATCAGCACTTGCTCAGAGCAGACTTCCTCCCCACTGGCAGATGTTTTCAGACCTTCTTTGAGGCAAAGAGCTACCCTTACAGAACCTGGGGTGGCCTGTCCCAGGCAGGGGTTCAACTTTGCTGACTCCATCACATGCTGCTGATGGCGAAGGGTGAAGGCCCTGGAATGCCTGTCTTTGAGCCTCATCCCTCTTCATGACTCCTCAGGGAGAGCTGTCAGTGGGACGTTCCGGGCCATAAAAAAATGATCCTCTTCCTGGGGACTAGATTATTTCACCTGGAAAACCCAAGCATTCTTTCTTCCTGCAAGCATTTGTCAATGGGACAGGACCTATTGCTCTCCAGAGTGGGGATGGATCTGCCCCCTTCACTGCCTGGCCCCTGGAGCTTTGAGATTCAGCTGCCGGGCATAATTGCAGTCTCTGCTCTTCCCTACTGCCCATATCCCCAGCAGTGCCTGGTCTCTTAGAGCTACAGCCTATGCACACAATTCTAAGAGAGTTGCTCTCTGAGACAAATACTCTCAACCTTTCCTGCCTACTTCCAATGAATCAATAAACCTAACAGCTGCTGTTTACATAGCACTTACCTTTCAGGGAGCTCAGAGCAATTTCCAGTAACAGACTCTAATCCTCCCCCAAGGTCTGGGTGGTAATAGGTATTAATACTATTCCCCTGAATACATAAGAGGAAGATTGAGCCAAGGAACTTGTAATTGTTTGCTGAATATTGCCTGGTCCTTAGATGGTTCATTCATTCAACTATTTTTTTTCCAATTATGTCCTTGTCACTGCATTGTAAGGCATTTTCACATCTATTAACTCATTTTTTTCCCAAATTTTCTCAATGATAAGAATCACCTGAGGCTCTTGTTAAACAAATAACTTCGCTGACCCCTGTCGTGGACATTCTCATTCAGTGGGTCTGCGATGGGACCCAGGAATTTGTGTGTTTCTCTGAGTGATTTTTTTCCCCTCCTTTTGTGAAGTAGAACATTCCAGATGATTATTATCATTAGGAAAGTTTGGGAAGCATTATTCCATTTAATTTTCACAGTAGCTGTGTGTGATATTATTATGCACCTTTATTGGAAAATAAACATGTGATCAGCATATCAGTATAGAAGGCAGAGACATAAAATCTCAATTACTTCAACTCTAACTCCCACAGACAAGAGGTGATAGTTGATTAGTTTCTTATATTTGCTGGATTTTCCCAATCACACTTTCTCAATAATTAAGAACCGAGCTACTCATCTGGGGTTTGAGCTATTACATAATTCCTGCCTAGACCTGTGCCATATATCAGTGCCATGAGAACTCCCTATTAAAGACTGTTCAAAATAGACCCTTTTCACTTTTCCAAAAACATGACATTTCATCTACAAGTTTAAGCTCATCTTCTGAGCTCCCCCTTGGACTTCTGACCCATCCTTATTCCATTGTTGTCATTACTGTTTTCTCCTTCCTCTCCTCTCCCCCTCCTCCTCCTTCCTCTCTCCCTCCCTCCCTTGCTCATTCTGACTATTCTTTCTCTTTATGAAATACTTCCAAGTCTCCTTTCTCTGTCATAACTGCTCTGTGACCACTGATAGCGCTGCACAACTCCCACCCACAGCCCTAAAGACTTATTCTTGAGGCCTTGGGCAGAATTTCTGTCACCTTCATCCTCCAGAGGGATCATCAATTTGTACATGATCCTGGAGATCCCAGAAACTCAGGAGCTCTTTCCCTCTGTGGTTTCCAGAGCTCCTGTCACCTGCAGATGCTAGGCTAGGGAGTAGTCCCAGTTCAAGCATGGCACTCACAAGCAACATCTCACATCTAAATGAAAAGTGTAACGATTAATTCAACTGCTCTTATGTGGTCTATAATAATTTAATGTCTGGTGTTACATAAATCCACTGATACGCTGATAAACTGTTTCTCTGGGGGAAAAGAGGAGAGAAGAGGAGGGGAAAGAGAAGAGATAAGAGAAGGGAAGAGAAGAAAGAGAAGAGAAGAGAAAAAGAGAGAAGAGAAGGGAAGGGAAAGGAAGGGAAGGGAAATGAAACAAAATAAGAGGAAGAGGAAGGGAAAGGGGAAAAAAAGCCCTGATTTGTAGCATTTGCAGATTTCAGTAGTGTAAATACTGTCATGATGGCCAATTTCAAGTTACCAAAGATTTAACAACCATCTTTAAAAAAAGCCTGAATATTTAAGAATCAGTTCTCATGAGCTGGTGTGAACCAGCTCTAGCATACCACTGTGTAAGTCTGACCCCAGAAAAAATTAAATCATTTCCCCCCAGATCTTCTAATGCTTTCCACCAGATACCCTATATACTAGTACACAAAGATTATTCACTACTCCCCAAACATGCTCTGTGCTATCCCACCTCTATGCCTTTTCATCTTGATGGTCTATTTTCCAGGGATGCCCTTTTTCCTCATTTCTTCAAGGCCCATCTCAAATGCTTCCTGTTCCCTGAATCCTCATAGCATTTGATCTGTCACTCTCTTATGACACTTAAAACTTTATCTTGTATTAGAGCTGTTTTTATTTTTTTAATTTGTGTCCTGTACAATTACTGAATAAAGGCTCTCTGCACTGTCCCTGTATTCTCACAGCACTGAGAGCAATGCCTAGTGCAGAGCAGGCACTTAAAGCCACATTAACAACCATCTATCACATGCTTCTAATGCAGCAGGCACTGCTGTATCCCTGAGGAACAAACACTTCTGTGTTTGAAGAACTAGAGAACTTAAACTGTGATTCTGTGGGGAAATTCCAGAACCAGATAGCCCACGTAAGTCGACCACTAACACAGTGTATCTAGAACAAGTTGATGACTTCACTAAGTAGATAGCTTCCACCCAGGATCATTGGAACAATTAATCTAAACATGGGTTCAGCAACATTTTCCTATAAAGGACCAAAATGTAAGTATTTCAGGCTTTTGAGTCCATAAAATCTCTACCAAAACTACTCAACTCTGCTACTATAGTGAAAAAGCAGTGATAGGCTTTATATAAACAGAATGAGCATGGCTACATGCCAGTAAAACTTTATTTATAAATACAGGTAGTGAGCCAGATTTGGCCCACAGGTCCTAATTGGCCAACCCCTGGTCTAGATACTTGAAAGCTCTGATTTCCAAACTGCCATGTGAATTCTTTTGTTCATTTTCCTTTTGGTGTCAGTGTTCCTTTTTACTAGCTTCTAACTTAGCCTATCATGATTTTCTTACTAATAATACTTGCTTACGTGTAGGCTTTATTAGAGATAATCATCACTCTAAATGTAATTTAGCTCATCCAGGCATTGTTTGTGCAGCCAATTTGAAAAACAGTATAAAGATATGTTACACTGACTCTGCCGATAGTAGCACAACTTATAGATAATACATAAATGTAATAAAATGTCCTTGCAATAGAAATTGATACAGATATTAGTGGGATTCACCTATGACTGTTGTCATGATAATACCTACAGATAATATATTTAAGTTCCATTAAGGTTGACTGTATCTCTTATAAAGTACCTGAGTTCTTTTTCCTATGGTGAAATCAGCATCTTTAATGCCAACTCAGAACCAAGACTAATCATTCTGTGGCGCTAGTAGATCATTCCTAGTGTATGACTCTCCAACACCCCCAATGGACTATTTCTTACAAGAAGTGTGCATGGACAAAACCCTTTCCAAGAAAGTGAATAATAATTGGTGAAAGGTTCCTAAGGGTAATGATTCTACTCATAGAAGCTGGAAAACTTGAGATGGTCATCAAAAATGAATTTTTTACTTTGGCTGCCCTAGTAAATAATGCAGCTCTTGCCCTGGGTGCACAACTGACCTTTTAAAATTCCTTTGCCCAAGTAATTATGGAAAATAATATAGCCTTAGACTTTAGTTTGGCAAATCACGGGAAATATGCACCATTTCTAATACTTCTTATTGTACCTGGACTAACAAAATGGGTTAAAATAAAAGGCAACTTGGATATCTAAGGAAGACCCAAGGAGCAAAAGCCCAAGGAGTCGGATTGTTTTCTTGGTCAAATCTGAGAAGTCTTGGATTATTATTTGAAAGGGCCTATTGATTCCTTCTTACAATATTTTAGTTATATTGTTTGACACACAATTGTTCAGTATATATTTTCCAGAGTCTTAAATATTTCCATGCAGCCACTGTCCCAACAGGTGATTGACCAAATAACGAAAAACAAAGAGGATAAAACCATGCTGATCAACTGTCAACTGAATTTTATATATCTGCAAACAAAACCTCATCTTCAAGGAGAATTAACTATGGTGAAATATGAGTAATGCTTGAAGTCTTTCTTGAAGCTTAGCTAGGAGAGGACCCAAAGGATGACTGAAAAAAATGTAACCTTTCCTTACTCCTAAAAGACCAATTTTCTATAGCAAGGATGACAGGTAGCCACCAGAATAAGTTTTAAACCTGCTTAATCAATGAATAAGAGTTCTATAGCCATGGAACCATCAGAATTGGTTTTAAACACTTAATCAAATCAAAGTCAACTTGTTTTAGTGAACACACTTCTGTAAGCCAACCAATTAATAAAAGCCCCTTGCTCCTGAAGGCCAATCAGGAATGAGATCATTCCAACAACTTGCTTCTGAGTGCCATACAATCAACAACAGTCTCCCCCAAATAACCACACTTCTACAGTTGACACCAACTTATTTATAACCATGAACTTCCACCAATCTCTGAACTCCATGCTTCTTAAAATCCTTATGTATGATCAACAGCCTTCCCTCCTTAGAGAAACTGCAACTGAAAAGCGAGTAAGCAATAAATTCAGGATTGTGGACTTTTGGTTTTTTTGTTTGTTTCATCACCATTTTGAGTGCCCATTTCATACTTTGAGAAAATGGAGCAAGATAACAAGATGAAAAGGGCATTCCAAGTACTAGGGATAACTTGGGAAAAACACAGAGACACAAAAGTACTTGGTGGGTTCAGGAATATGGAGCCCTTTGTAGTAGCTGCTTGGCATTGGAAAGATCAACCGACAACCACATTTTGAACTTTGGAGACCAATATGAAGAGTTCATATTTTATCTGCTAAGTGTTGAGAGTCCATTGAATATTTTAAGGTGGAGAGTACTATAATTAAATATGAGTTTTAGGGGCTGAAAAATTCAGTGCCAACATCACTGGATGAAGTGACCATGGCATATTCAATATCTATAATAGAGACAGAATCTACTGGGTCTTATGACTTACTGAATGAGATAGGTAAGGAAATTAGAATCAAGGAGGATATTTTTCACTCAAATGATTTATTAGAAGGAAGGAAGGAAGGAAGGGCGGAAGGGAGGGAGGGAGGGAGGGAGGAAAGGCCAGAGGACTGGGATTGTTTTCTTGGTCAAATCCGAGAGACCACTTCCATGCATACCAGTTTCACCTTCGTGACTTCTTTTTTCTTCAAATCAGTGTCAAATGTTCTATCTAACCTTATTATACCAAGATTAAAATGTAGGTTAAGGGGAAAGTTCTTCACACATTTGGCCTAAGCTTTCACTACCCTAAGACTGACTTTGGGCCCCAATAACAGTGAAAAATTGCATTTCCATTTGATCTGGGTTATCTGGACAATGCTTCCTTTCCATGTACATTTCCTACTGAGACTGTAATACCTCACCCTCAATATTAGTCTGCTAGGACTACCACAAAAAAAAAGCGACTGTGTCACTTAAATGACAGAAGTTTATTTTCCCACAGTTTGGGAGTCCAGAAGTCTGAGATAAAGGTGTCAGCAGGAAATCAATCAATGTGATACACCATATTAACAAATTGAAGGATAAAAACCATATGATAATCTCAATAGATGCAGAAAAAGCTTTTGACAAAATTCAACACCCATTTATGATAAAAACTCTCCAGAAAGTAGGCAGAGCGGGAACTTACCTCAACATAATAAAGGCCATATATGACAAACCCACAGCCAACATCATTCACAATGGTGAGAAACTGAAACCATTTCCACTACAATCAGGAACAAGACAAGGTTGCCCACTCTCACCACTGTTATTCAACATAGTTCTGGAATTTTTAGCCACAGCAATCAGAGAAGAAAAAGAAATGAAATGAATCCAAATCAGAAAAGAAGTAAAACTGTCACTGTTTGCAGATGAGATGATACTATACATAGAGAATCCTAAAGATGCTACCAGAAAACTACTAAAGCTAACCAATGAATCTGGTAAACTAGCAGGACACAAAATTAATGCACAGAAAAATCTCTTGCATTCCTATACTCTGATGATGAAAAATCTGAAAGAGAAATTAAGGAAACACTCCCAATTACCATTTCAACAAAAAGAATAAAATACCTAGGAATAAACCTACCTAAGGAGACAAAAGACCTGTGTGAAGAAAACTATAAGACACTGATGAAAGAAATTAAAGACGATACAAACAGAGGGAGAGATGTGCCATGTTCTTGGATTGGAAGAATCAACATTGTGAAAATGATTATACTACCCAAAACAATCTACAGATTCAATGCAATCCCTATCAAACTACCAACGGCATTTTTCACAGAACTAGAACAAAAAATTTCACAATTTGTATGGAAACACAAAAGACCCCGAATAGCCAAAACAGTCCTGAGAAAGAAAAATGGAGCTGGAGGAATCAGGCTCCCTGACTTCAGACTATACTATAAAGCTGCAGTAATCAAGACAGTATGGTACTGGCACAAAAACAGAAATACAGATCAATGGAACAGGATTGAAAGCCCAGAGGTAAACCCACGCACATATGGTCACCTTATCTTTGATAAAGGAGGCAAGAATATACAATGGAGAAAGGACAGCCTCTTCAGTAAGTGGTCCTGGGAAAACTGGACAGCTACATGTAAAGGAATGAAATTAGAACACTTCCTAACACCATACACAAAAATAAACTCAAATTGGATTAAAGACCTAAATGTAAAGCCAGACACTATAAAACTCTTAGAGGAAAACAGGCAGAACACTCTATGACACAAGATCCTTTTGACCCACCTCCTAGAGTAATGGAAATAAAAACAAAAATAAACAACTGGCCTAATGAAACTTAAAAGCTTTTGCACAGCAAAGAAAACCATAAACAAGACAAAAAGACAACTCGCAGAACGGGAGAAAATATTTGCAAATGAAGCAACTGACAAAGGATTAATCTCCAAAATATACAAGTAGCTCATGCAGCTCAATATCAAAAAACAAAAAACCCAATCCAAAAATGGGCTGAAGACCTAAATAGACATTTCTCCAAAGAAGATATACAGATTGCCAACAAACACATAAAAGGATGCTCAACATCACTAATCATTAGAGAAATGCAAATCAAAACCACAATGAGGTATCACCTCACACCAGTCAGAATGACCATCATCAAAAAATCTACAAACAATAAATGCTGGAGAGGGTGTGGAGAAAAGGGAACCCTCTTGCACTGTTGGTAGGAATGTAAATTGATACAGCCACTATGGAGAACAGTATGGAGATTCGTTAAAAATCTAAAAATAGAACTATCATATGACCCAGCAATCCCACTACTGGGCATATACCCTGAGAAAACCATAATTCAAAAAGAGTAATGTACCACAATGTACACTGCAGCACTATTTACAATAGCAAGTACATGGAAGCAAGCTAAGTGTCCATCGACAGATGAATGGATAAAGAAGTGTCACATATATACAATGGAATATTACTCAGCCATAAAAAGAAATGAAATTGAGTTATTTGTAGTGAGGCGGATGGACCTAGAGTCTGTCATACAGAGTGAAGTAAGTCAGAAAGAGAAAAACAAATATTGTATGCTAACACATATATATGGAATGTAAAAAACAAAAAAAGAATGTTTCTGAAGAACCTAGGGGCAGGGTAGGAATAAAGACACAGATGTAGAGAATGGACTTGAGGACACGGGGAGGGGGAAGGGTAAGCTGGGATGAAGTGAGAGAGTAGCATTAACATACATACACTACCAAATGTAATATCGATAGCTAGTGGGAAGCAGTTGCATAGCACAGGGAGATCAGCTCGGTGCTTTGTGACCACCTAGAGAGGTAGGATAGGGATGGTGGGAGGGAAATGCAAGAGGAAGGAGATATGGGGATATATGTATACGTATAGCTGATTCACTTTGTTATACAGCAGAAACTAACACAAAAATATAAAGCAATTATTCTCCAATAAAGATGTTTAAAAAAAAAAGGTATCAGCAGGGTTGGTGTCTTCTGAGGCCTCTCTCCTTGGCTTACAGATTGCTGTCTTCTCCCTGTGTCTTTACAGGGTCTTCCCTCTCTATATGTCTTTATCTCTTTTTATAAGGACACCAGTCATATTGGATTAGGATCAACCCTAATGACCTCATTTTAACTTAGTCACCTCTTTAAAAACTCTTTCTCCAAATAGTCACATCCTGAGGTACTAGGGGTTAGAACTTCTACATATGAATTGTGGGGAAAGGAGGAAAAACTCAGCCCATAACACCCTCCAAGTCCTGAACCAGCACCTAGCATGTTGCTGATCGTCAGAAAATGGATAAAATCTTTACTGGTCAGATAAATTTGTCCAGGAAAGCAGGAGTAATAAATAAAACGGTGGCCTGGGAGAGATGTTCAAGTGAAGGCTGAGTTTAAATTCCTCCTTCTGGGGTGAATAAAGCTGAGCTTTGGTCTGAGAGTGTGGCTAGAAGTGTGAGCTGGGAAGGGAGGTTTGGCCTTGGCTCTCCTGTGGACTTGCTGTGTGGCCTTGGGCATTTTAATGGCCCCACATCTCAATTTCCTCTTTGGCAAATGGGGGCAGGATATCATCTTTCATTCCCAGGGGCTGTGACAGTGAATTAAGGAAAAGGCAGAGTCTTTGGGGTCTCTTAGTGAGAGAAACTGAGCTAGTAGAAGGTTTGACCACACAGGCCAGGTAGCTTAAACAGTCTTCGATCATTACATGTTCAAGCAACAAATTTTCAGACATGATTTCAAGCCTGCAAGCAAGTATTTTTGGAGAATTTAGAATTACCCACTGGGATGTTTTTGTGCCGTAGTCCACTGAGAGATCTGACTTTAAAAGCTTTTCACTTTGGCCTTTGCTTAGCTTCGAACACAGGTTTATATTTAGACCTGCTGTTTTATTTTCTTGCTTAGAGTTTAGGGCCTTAGGAGTCTCAACAAGTTCTCTCTGTCTTCTCTGGGGTTTAAAAAGTCTGAAAACAAAATAAAGTCTCTGCTTGGAGGCTTTTCTTGGGCTGGTTTTAAAGAAAAAAGCTGGGGGGATGAAGCAAGGGGAGAGTTAGACCCTAAATTATTTGGTAAACACAAGCACTATAAACTGTGTAATCGTCCAGCCTTTCACCTTCTTTGACCGTAAGGACAGTCAACCCAAGGTACATTTCCTCTTGTGTATTTCTGTGATTCCCTGGCAAATTGTTCTGATGGCCTTATGTTCCATGGAGATCCTTTTGAGACTGATAGTCTTCTGAGATTCACCACTCAGGGCCTGAGCAAGAGAACACAGTTGACTTCTTCCATGCTTTATCTGAGGGTATAATCCTATCCCCTCTTGAGAGCTTAAATCCAAAACACAGAACACCTTTTGGAGATTCCAGTGCATTCTTAAATGATACCTTCACCTCTTCCTTCCCTGCACGATTTCCCTCTCTCTAATCCTTCCTGAGTTTCTCATTTTCTACTTTCTTCTCATCTTTCTTTTAGGTCACCAGACTTATAACTCCGGGCTTACTCTCTCAGTATATCATTGCTTATTGGAAAGAATGCTGCACATAGAGAATTAAAAGACTTGAGTTCCAAATCCCACTCTACGTTATACCAGCAGCATCACCTTAGGCAAGACACTTTATTGCTTTAGGCTGTAACTCCCACATCTGTAAAATGGGGATAACAATAATGCCTGACAGTTTTATTGTGAGCAGCTCATAAAATAATATATGTGAAAGTATCTGGGAAAAGGCACTCAATACATTTGACTTCATATTAACCAAGCCTCTGAATAAATCTCAAACTTGAAAAGCCTCAGAATCCTAAACTGTAAAATGAAAATAATTATAGCTACCCTGCCGTCATCATGATTAATCATGGGGATTATGAGATGAGATGTATATAAAAAGCTTCATAAATTAAAAATCATTGAAACAATGTGAAGTATCACTTTCCCACTGCTTCTTCACAGGGTAGAGGATGACAGCTCATGATCAGCCTGTGTGATGCCGTTGAGGGATGTAGTCAGAAGTCAGTATTGCCCACTTGTTCTGGTTCTTTTCTCTCTCTGTCTGTCTCTGTCCCTCAGGATGGAATGCTATGTTGAAAGACTCTCCTTTTCTGTCTGACATGATTTCTTTCTGCACTACAGGCTGTTCTCCAAAGTGAATAATGACAATGCCATGTCTTCAATGAGGCAGAACACCAACACTAAATTGTGTCATCGCTTCTCTCATGCTGTAAAGTAGCATGTGGTGGGCCCAGGATCCCAGTCAGGGAATGGCCACCCTGGTGAGTTGGACTGATACGGCCTGTTGAATCCATTGCTCAGATCCCTTGGCAGTCATTTAATATTATTACTTTCCCTCCTCTTCTTGGAATTGTGCTTCCTCCTGTCTCCATATGAAGCATGAGTGAACTGGGAGAAGGCTGGGAAGGCGAAGAGGCTCAAAACAAGAGCAAAAGATGATAATGATAACAACTCACATTTGCAAAGTGTTTTACAGTTATAATGCCCTTTAAAATATATTGTTACATATGGTTCTTACTGCATAAACTCATGCAAATTATTTCACTTCCGTACCTCAGTTCCTTATCCATAAAATGGTGGTAACGCCTACTTCATAAGGTTGTGAGGGCTGAACAGTAATGTATGTAAACAGTCCAAAAGTATGTCTGGAACTCAATCCCTCATTTATTTAATGATATTTATAGAATGTCCACTATGTCTCAGATACTGCGCTAGGAACTGGGGACAGATCAGTAAATAGGACACTTAAGCCTCTGACCTCATGATGCTTACACCCTAGTAGCATATAGTAAATGTGCACAAACTCACGCACACACAAATATAGCAGATATGATTATTAACAGAGACATGAGAATTGAGAGGAACAAATAATTTAAAGAGAGGGTATGAAGATAGAATTTATTTGGGCTAGGAGATCAAATAGTATTGAGGGGAGGGGAAGGACAAAACGGATTATTCTCTAGGTTCTGGATGGGTCAAGAGAAAGGTGGTTCCATACACAGAGATAAGGACTGTGGAAGGAGAGACAGTATGGGTATGTGGTAGGCAGCCTCTATAATGGCTCTCAGATCCCCTCGCCTCCTGGTATACATCCCCTCCCCTGAGTGACGGAGTAAGGGCCAGATCTTTCAATGACAAAAGTGTTGGGATGTCACTTCCGAGATTAGATTACAGAAAACGTTATGACTCCTGTCTTGCTTCTCCTTTTTTACTTGCTCTCTGTCTCTCACGCTCTCTCTCTCTCTCTTTCTCTCAACGCCCTCACTTTGAGCAAAGCCAGCTACATGTTGTGAGTAGCCCATTGCAGAGACCGGCATGGCAAGAAACTGATGTCTCTAGACAACAGCCAGTGAGGACCTAAGGCTCTCAATTCACACGAGTGAGCTTCAAAGTAGATCTTCTGCGGCCTACCAAGGTAATGAGCTTGCAAGTGGATCCTGGCCGACACCTTGATTTCAACCTTGTGAGAGACTCTGAGTCACCTAGTTAAACTTTGCCCATATTCCTGACCCACGGAAACTGTGAGATAAGAAATATTTGTTGTTTTAAGCCACTACATCTTGGGGTAATATGTTTGAAAATATTATGCAATAAATACCTAATACAGAGTGTGAAGATAATGAGTTCACTTTGAGATTTTAGTCTGAGGCACATAACGACCATCTAAGAGTTAGCCAACAGGCAGTGTGATATGTGGGTCTGCAGTTCATTTCCCCAAGAAGGGCAGTGAGAGCAGAAGCTAGACTTCAGTGGATCAAGGAGTGATGAGAGGTGGAAAAGTTGAAGACAGGGAGACTCCTCTTTCAAATAGTGTGACTTTCAAGGAAGAGGAGAAATACTGTGCCAGCTTCTTCTCAAGAGATGGAAATAAGGAGTTCAAGGAAAGCTTTTTGTTTGTTTTTTAATTACATATTTAAGTAGAAACAATTTATTCGATTGGTGAGAGGTGAGAATATTTATGTTGAGGGAGAATTGCACCAATTTAGAAAGAAAGCTAGAATGTAAAGGAAAATGACAGGATAATAAATGAAACAAGGTTCTAGATAGAACAGGAGAAGAAGGAGTGAAAAGAACTAGTGAAGGGATTACACAGAGCCCAGAGAGAAGTGCATTTGTTTTCTTCTGTTACATAAATTACTGCAAATGTAGCAGCTTGAAACAACATACATTTATTATCTCACAGTTTTGGGGTCAGGAGTCCAGGCATCGGTTATCCAGGTCCTCCCATCAGGGTCTCATAGCCTGCAATAAAGTGTCAGTTCCTTTCTGTACCTTAGAGTCCTCTTTCAAATTCATGAGGTTGTTGGCAGAATACAGTTGCTAGGGTTGTAGGACTGAGGTCTCTCTTTTCTTACTGGCTGTCAGCCAGGGGTTGTTTTCAGCTCCTTGAGGCCACCTTCAGTTCCTTGCCATGTGGCCCTGTCACAGACTCTCACACAACATGGCATCTTACTTATTCAAGGTCAGCAGAAGAATCTCTCAATCTCTCTTTAGTCTGCTAAGGTGGAGTCTTATATAATGTGTGTAATCAGGGGAATGACTTTCCCATCATCTTTGCCATATTCTATTGGGTAAAAGCAAATCATAGGTTCTGCCTACATTCAAGGGTTCCACCTACAGGAGCATAACTCATTGGGTATCACTTTGGGGTATGTCCACTTTAGGAAGTGAGAATAGTTAGGGATACAATAACTCATTTGGCATGGACATTTGCTGGAAAGTTTTTTTTTCAAAGGGATGTTCAGATGAGCAACTCATGATAGCTAATGTATGCAGCCCACTCTCCTGGACATGCAGTTATTACGGTGCTGAAAAGGCATCCTCCTTTTGCCCTAATGACCCCTAGTGGCATTACTTCAGTTAGGCAGGGCCATGCCTTTGTAATATCCAGGTCAAGGGACAGGCTTGACAATGAGTTTGAGAAGACACCTACGTTCCAGTTAGTAATTCTATTCAGAGAGACAAATTTGTAACACAACAATTCTGAAAATAAGGAAAAGTGCTGCCTGGAGTGCAGTGGCTCTAGAGAGACCTCATATAGTGTGAAATAAAGACTAGAAATCAGAAGTCAAACTGAGACTATGCACCAGCTATCTGTGTAGACTGAGACAACTCACTACTTGACTCTACGGCTCCTTTCTCATTTGTAAGATGATGCTCTTGAAGTATAGTGCTGGTTTCCAAGTGATACTTTTCAAACTATAAATCACCTTCTACAGAGGTGCTTTAGAATTTCAGCAAATGAAAGGGTGTTTTCCACCAAACAACAAAGATTTCACTTATTGGTTCATTGGTTCATCACTTTATTTATCTATTTGACATTTCAGATTTCCTATGTAATTCTATAGAAAAGGAGGTTGAACTCCATTTAATTTCTCAAAATAAGTGTGAAAATCACGAAGGTAGTTAATCTCTAGGGTCTAACTCTGATCCTCTTTGGCTCTATGAGAGACTGTGCATAGAGATTTTTTTTTCTTTTTCTTTTATTGTGGTAAGAACACGTGACATGTTTTCTACCCTCTTATAGATGTTTAACTGTACAATATAGTATTGTTATCTATAGTCACAGTGCTGTATAGCATCTCTAGAAATTGTTCATCTTGCATAACTGAAATTTTAAACCCATTGGTGAGTACCTCCCTATTCCCCCTTGCCCTCAGCCTCTTGCAACCACCATTTTATTCTTTGCTTCTATGAGTTTGACTATTTAGATACCTCATATAAGTGGAATCATGCAGTAATTGTTCTCCTGTGACTGGCTTATATCACTTAGCATAATGTCCTCAAAGTTCATCTATGTAGCTGCATATCTCAGTATTTTCTTCTTTCGTAAGGCTGAATAATATTCCATTGTATGTGTATACCAAAAATTTTAATCCATTTAGGACATTTAGGTTGTGTCCATATCTTGGTTATTGTGAATAATGCTGCAATGAACATGGGAGTGCTAATATCTCTTTGAGATCCTGATTTCAATTCTTTTGGATCTCCTCTACCCAGAGGCAGTATTGCTGGATCATATGGTTGCTCTATTTTTAATTTTTTTTAAAGAACCTCTATACTGCTTTCCATAGTGGCTGCACTATTTTGCATTCCAGCTAACAGTGTACAAGTGTTCCAATTTCTCCATATACTCACCAACACTTAACTTTTTTGTGTGTGGTACTGCCATAAACAGAGGCATATAGACCAAATGGAACAGAATAAAAGCCTGGAAGTAAATCCACACATATATGGTCAACTGATCCTCCACAAGGGTGCCAGGAATATAGAGTAAGGAAAGGAGAGTCTCTTCAACAAATGGTATTAGGAAAACCGTATATCCACATGTGAAAAATGAAATTGGAAATTTACACCATATCAAAAAATTGAGCTCAAAATGGTTTAAAGACTTAAACATACCCTCAAATTATAAAACTCCTAGAAGAAAACACAAGAGAAAAACTTCATGACATTGGTCTTAGCAATGATTTGTATGACACCAAAGCACAGTCAACAAAAGCAAAAATGACAAGTGGGACTACCTCAGATGCAAAACCTTCTGCAAAGCAAAGGAAACCATCAATAGAGTAAAAAGCAGCCTGTGGAATGGGAAAAAAAAATTTGCAAACCATATATCTGATAAGGGATTAATTTCCAAAATATATAAGGAACTCCTACAGTTTAATAATTTTTTAAAAACCTACCCAGTTAAAAAATAGCCTAAGGACTTGAATAGACATTTCATCAAAGAAGACACACACATGGATAACAGACTTATGAAAAGATGCTAGACATCAATAATCATTAGGGAAATGAAAGCTAAAACCTCAATGAAGATATCATCATCATCTCACACCTGTTTCGATGGCTATTATGAAAAAAAAAAAGGACAACAACTCTTGGTGAGGATGTGGAGAAATTGGAACCCCTAAAGAGACTTAAAACTAGTGCTCTGGAGTCAGAATGTTCTTGGGTTGAATTCTCTCTCCACTACTGTGGGACCATGAACAAGCTACTTAATTTCCCTGAGACTCTATTTCCTCCTGAAGGTAATAACTGAATCCCCTACACAGGGTGAATGGGTGAATGTGAAGATTTATTCACAGAGTTAAGGTTAACTTGTCTGAGACTTATTCCCCCACAGCCTGGCTCCCTGAAAAATTCAGTGGAAACCATTTCCATACAGTCAAATGCTTAAGGTAGTTAATGCTGACAGAATGTTGAGGGAGTGAATCAAGTTCCAGTTTTTAAGTCATAAAAGCTACAACCCCAGTGCCTTAATCCCAGTCCCTCATCACACCCTGGAGAAAGGGAAAAGCATATCTTTTCAGTAAATGGCTCTGGTCAACTGGATATACATATTGAGAAAAAAAAAAAAAAGAATCTTAACCCCTATCTCAGATCATGTTCCCAAATCAGTTCCAAATGGATTGCAGGTCTGAATGGGAAATACAAAACAATAAAGCTTTAAAACAATAGAATATCTTCATAATTTAGAGTAGGCAAAGATTTCTTAAACATGTTACAAAATGCACTAGCCATAAAAGAAAAAAAATAATTTAGGCTAAATTACTATTAGAACTTCTACTCATTAAGATACTATTAGTATAATGAAAGGCAGCCCACAGAATGAGAGAAAATATTTTAATAAGAAATACAAGAAACAACAACAAAAAAAATGGGCCAAACATTTGAACAGCCACCTTACCAAAAAATGATGCAATGCCAATAAATACACAAAAAAGTTTTCAATCTCATTAGTCATCAGGGAAAAGCAAATTAAAACCACAATTCTATAGATACCTATCCTGGCACCATGCATTCCTTGCAAAGAGAAGGATGTGTAGTGTGGGTGAGACCCATCCAAAACACATTGCAGAGTGTCCTTGGACACAGACAAAGTGAGCTCCAAGCCTGATGCCTTCCTTGACTCTGCTTCTACCCAATTTCCACATTCATTTCACACACTTACTGTATACCTACACTGTACAGGGCACTGGGTACACAATGGCCAATAAAACAGACATGGTTCTTGCCTTTGTGAAGTCTAGTGAGAAACCTAGATGATCAACAAATAAACACACACCTGAATATACAAAGGGTATATGCTATGATATAAAATAATAGTTACTGTGAGGATAATAAATGAAGATTTTGAGCAAAGGCCATAGAGGAAGTGCTGTTTAAGCTGAGAGGTGAAGGTAACAGTAGAAAGGCCTGTCAGGTAGAAGTGATAGCATAAATCCTGAAGGGCAGTAAACATGGGATTAGAATAGCAGAAGTAGGAGCAAGAAGGATATCAAAGGTGAGTTAATAAGGGTAAGAGGAGCTGAAGCTATACATGGGGGCAAGGGTCATACAGGCCTTTGTAGACTACTTGCAGCTTTGAACCTTACGTTAAGTGCAATGGACGCTAATATAGGTTTTTAGGCATGAAAATAATATAGTCCAATATAGATTTTTTTTTTTAAAAAGACGCTTCTGGCTTCTGTGTGGAAGATGAATTGAATGAAGGGAGCAAAAGTGGAAAACTGGACACCAGTTAAGAAGATACGTCCATTGTTCAAGTGGAAAATGAGAGGAGCTGGATCAGGAAAGTGGCCCCAGAGATGGAGAACAGTGGGTGAGTCAAATGATACTTTGGAGATAGAGCCACCAATTCTATGGATCGGGGACATCTGAGAAGAGGGATTCATGTTTCTAGTTCACAAAAGAGGACCATTTCAATGAACATGATTTTTCTAGTCATGCATAGGATCTGAGATTGTTCGGGGACAGAGCAAAAACAAGCCTCATCTCTTCCATTTCTGAATTCTCTTCTTCTCTACTTGGGCAAAGGTGGGGGTCAAGCTCCAGCTCTGTGACCGTTGGACATAGTTGTTTTCCCTCTCTTGTAAAATCCTCTGAAATCATTCCAGATACAATTCCTAAAACATTCCAGTGTTAAATGTGTGTGCTTATATCTAACCTGAATCTTTTCTGTTGTAGGGGTTAAATTCAAGTTTCCTGTTGGAAAATGGCTTTCTTCTTCTCAGCAGGAGGCAGTGTGATATTTCTGTAGAAACCTCAGAACCTCACTTCTCACCTTCTCCTCCCAAGGCCTCTGTGCTGAGAATCCACTTTTTCTCCCATACGTGGAAGTGTAGGGAAAAAAGTCCGTCTTCCTTAGACTGCTTCTGAGGAGGCTATTAAAAAGACAGCTTTACAGGACGTTTATAGTGTTCCTGATCCTAGAGGGCAGGCCTGCAGGGCCTGGCAGGGGAGAGTGTTTGTGTGTGTTCTGGATGAAGCTGCTGTCTTCAAATCCAGATGGCCCATGATGTCACTGGAAAAAAACCCTGAAACGTGCTATAAGAAAGAACTTTTTTATAGCTCCCTGTGTAATGTTCCTATACACTGGGCTTGAGATGGGGAAAAAAGGAACTGAAAGACTTTCCTACTCCTCATGGCCCTGCCCAACTGTCACTCTGGGCTGCAGGGAAAGGAAGGGCTGAAGGAAAGTAAGGGTTTAGGTGGGAAGAGGGGAAAAGGGCAAAAGATAAAGGAAGTTGAGTTAATCCTCTCTCCTTTATACAGCCTCTATATCTTGGCACCATGAACTTACCACACTTAGACACGGCTCTTGTTTATATATTGACTCCCCTACTAGACTTTGTTTGTGAACAGTGTTCCCGCCTTACTTATTTCTGTAACCTCAGAATCTGAAGCAATGTTTATTACATAATAGATATTCAATAAATGTCAAAAGAATGGCGTTCTGCATTGGAGCCACATTATTAAAGACCATAACAGAAAGAATCAGGAGAAAGAAAAGAAAGAAACCAAAATTTATTGGTTGTTTTATATGTGTCACATGTCATAATAGACACCTTTGGATACATTTTCCTTATTGCTATTGTTTGAGATAAAAGTCAATAATCCCGGGGCTTCCCTTGTGGTGCAGTGGTTGAGAATCTGCCTCCCAATGCAGGGGGACACGGGTTCGAGCCCTGGTCTGGGAGGATCCCACATGCCGCAGAGCGACTAGGCCCGTGAGCCACAATTGCTGAGCCTGCGCGTCTGGAGCCTGTGCTCCACAACAAGAGAGGCCGCGATAGTGAGAGGCCCGCGCACCACGATGAAGAGTGGCCCCCACTTGCCGCAACTAGAGAAAGCCCTCACACAGAAACGAAGACCCAACACAGCCATAAATAAATAAATAAATAAATAAATAAATAAATAAATAAATAAAATTAAAAAAAGATCCTGCGTGCCGCAACTAAGACCCAGAGCAGCCTAAATAAATAAATATTAAAAAAAAAAAAAGTCAATAATCCCACTTTACAGAAGAGAAAGCAGAAGCTTAGAGAAGGTAAATAATGTGTCCAAGGTCAGGCAGCAAGTACAGCCAGCATTCAAGCCCAGGTCTGACTGACTCCAAAGTAGTTCCTGCTTGTATGGCCTGCCTTTCCCAGGAAACTACCACTCTACGTTCTTCTCTACCTCAAACATAAAGCAGACAGAAAAGTAGGCCATGAGTGGGAAGAAGTGGGCTGGGAATGTGAGTCCTAATTCAGTATGCATTACAAACAGATTCTGCTGAAACATAGTGTTTGGATGCTTTTAGGAACACACAGTTGGATTTCTTATAATTTTCTAGCTATTTCCCACCGAACTAGAAGTAAGTTCCAAAGAGCCTAAGTTACTCAAGTCGGCTTGAGTATAATGGCTTATATAATGAGAAAATATGGCTTACAAGGAAAACCATTCCCTACTTAGATTAAGGATGACTCAAATAAACTTTGATATTTTAGCTTAAAAAATAGGGGTGGTGGAGAAAAGGACAGGAAAGAAATGATCAAGAATGACTCTGCAAAATATTTTGTAATCAGATGAGAAAAACTCCCCTCCTAGATTTTATTCCCTCACCATTGAACCTTACATAAGCAAATGTTTGGAGGTAAGAGTTGGGGTAAGTTTTATATCTTGCTAATATAAGCACATAAGACTTTAGAACTGAAAACTCTTTTGAGTCTTAAGTTTAGACTCTAAACTTAAATATCTAAGCCAACTGCTTCACTTCATCTCCAAGAAGACCTGGCCCAGAAGACAGATGATAGAGAAACTTGCCAGACTCTAAAGCAGGTTAATGTCAGAAGTAGCATAGAACCCAGGGGTTGGGTCTCCCAATTAAGAGATCTTGCCACTACATTAAGAAAACATATAAGACAAGTTCAGGAAATCAAGATGGCAGAGTAGGACACTGAGCTCACCTCCTCCCATGAACACATCAAAAATATGTCTACATGTGGAGCAATTCTCACTGAAACTAAAGACTGGCAGAAAGACTCTCCTACAACCAAGTCTGTAAAGAAAGATCCATACAGAGTCAGGTAGGAAGGGAGGACAAACTATCAGGTCAGAACCCATGCCTGCAGGAGGGGACACAGAAGAGGAGAGGGATATCACAAGTTTGGAGATCCTCCTTGGGATGTGAGTGGTTCTAACCACATATTGGGCACCCAAGCCCTAATACCAGGAAGACAAGTCCCCTTGGCTGGTTTGAAAACCAGTGGGGCTTAGAGGAAGGCTGTAAGAAACTTAGACTCTACTAGTGATGAGCACACACATGCTTGCTTACTCCCAGGAAAAAAACACAGGAAACAGATTGAAACTGCCTGGGGCTCTGGCCAGTTTCCTGGAACTTCCCAGCATGCTCCCTGGCCCCTGCCAAATACCCACCACAGCCCCAACTCCAGAACAGATCCCCACTAAGGTGAAGGTTGCTGTTGCTGAGGAAAGTGCACACTTGGGGAAATGGAGCAAGCTTGGACAATGCACTGCATCTGAATGGGGTGAGGGTGGTCATCACTGGTACTCATGGAGCCAGTGGATTGGGACGTATCTTGGCCCTGAATGGCATGGTGGAATTGTCCCAGCAAGCGCCCCAGCCCACACTGGGTGCCCGCTCCAGCCCCTTTTTCCAGCACTGTTCCCCTCTGAAGCAAAGGTGTCATTACTGGGAGGGGAGAGAGCACACATTTAGAGAGAATGGAACCACCTCAGGCCCAACCCTCACGGCTTCTACTCTAGCACATTGGGACCCAACCCTGCCCCTGATAGGGCAGTGACAAACACCAAGCATAGAAGAAGCCTTCACTCATACCTGGTTCTGGCTGTAGCCCCTCCACCTCCAGCCTCACCTCCCACCAAGGTGATAGCTGTCAGCACACACTGGGAGATGTGACCCATGCTCACTTCAGATCCAGCTCTCCCACCAGAGCCACTGGACACACACACACTGCATAGTGATGCTCCCACACAAGGACATGCCTTCAAGACCAGGATAGGTAACTGTTTAACCTAATTTCATAGAGACGGAGAAAGTTAAACAACATGAAAAGACAGAGGAATTTGTTTCAAACAAAAGAACAAGAAGAACACCCTGAAGAAAACCACTAATGAAACAGAGACGAACAATTTATCAGATAAAGAGTGTAAAACACTAGTAATAAGAATACTAACTAAGGGACTTCCCTAGTGGTCCAGTGGGTAAGATTCTGTGCTCCCAATGCAGGGGGCTGGGGTTTGATCCCTGGTTGGGGAACTAGATCCCACATGCATGCTGCAACTAAGAGTTCACATGCTGCAACTAAGGAGTTCACATGCCGCAACTAAAGAGCTCGTGTGCCACAACTAAAGATCCTACATGCCACAATGAAGATCCCACGTGCCACAACTAAGACCCAGAGAAGCCAAAATAAATAAATAAATAAATAAATTTACTATTATTTTTAATGAAGCTTTAAAAAAAAAAGAATGCTATCTGAACTTGAAAAAGAATAGACAAATGCAGTGAGAAATTTAATTAGGAACTAGAAAATAAAAAAAGAACCAATCAGAGCTGAAGAATACAATAACTGAAATGAAAAACACTAGAAGGAATGAAAAGCAGACTAGGTGATACAGAACAATGCATAAGTGATTTGGAGACAGAATAATGGAAATCACCCAATCAGAACAGCAAAAAGAAAAACAAATTTTTAAAATGCAGACAATTTAAAGGATCTCTGAAACAATGTCAACTGTACTAACATTCCCATTATAGTGGTCCCAGAAGGAGGAGAGAAAAAGGTCAAAAATATATCTGATGAAATTATGGCTGAAAACTTCCTGAACCTGAAGAAGGAAACAGATATCCAGGAACAGGAACCATAGAGAGTTCCAAACAAGATAAACCCAAAGAGACCCACACCAAATATATCATAAGTAAAATGGCAAAAGTTAACGAATTTAAAGGTGGTAGAGAAAAACAGTCACATACAAGAGACGCCCCACAAGGCTACCAGCTTATTTTTCAGCAGAAACTTTGAATTCCAGAAAGGGAATGGAATGATATATCTAAAGTGCTGAAAGGAAAAAAATCTACAACCTAAGGATGCTCTACCCAGCAAGGTTATCATTCAGTATTGAAGAGATAAAGAGCTTTTCATACAAGCAAAAACTAGAAGAGTTCATCAATACTAAACTGACCCTAAAAGAAGTGTTAAAGGGTCATTTTAAGTGGAAAAGAAAAGGCTACAACAAGAAGTAAGAATTTATAGGAAAAGAAAAATCCCACTGGTAAAGGCAAATATATAGTAAAGGCAGTGGATCAACCACTTAAATAAACTATTACAAAGATTAAAAGAAAAACTGTAAAATCAATTATAACTACAATAAACTGTTAAGGTATAGGCATGAAGATGTAAAATGTAACATCAAAAACAAAATGATGGGAGGCTAAAAATGCTGATCTTTTAGAAAGTGTTTGAACTTAAATAACTATTAGTTTAAAGCAAGTATGGTTTAGGTTGATATATATATACTCCATAGTAACCACAAATCAAAAACCTACAATAGATACACAAAAACTAAAAATGAAGGAACCCAAATGTAACACAAAAGAAAATCATCAAACCACAAGGAAGAGACTAAAATAAGAGAAAAAGAACAAAGAAAAACTACAAAAACAACCAGAAAACAAATAACAAAATGGCAATAAGTACATACCTTATATGTTATCAACATTATATTGATATATTATCAATATTATATTGATATTGATTATATTATATCAATAATCACTTTAAATGTCAATGGACTAAATGCTCCAATCAAAAGACATATGGTGAGACTTCCCTGGTGGCACAGTGGTTAAGAATCCGCCTGTCAATGCAGGGGACACGGGTTTGAGCCCTGGTCCGGGAAGATCCCACATGCCATGGAGCAACTAAGCCCGTTTGCCACAGTTACTGAGCCTGCGCTCTAGAGCCCACAAGCCACAACTACTGAGCCCATGAGCCACAACTACTGAAGCCCATGCACTCTAGGGCCCGTGTGCCACAACTACTGAGCCCACGTGCTGCAACTACTGAAGCCCACGCACCTAGAGCCCATGCTCCGCAACAAGAGAAGCCACTGCACTGAGAAGCCCATTCACCGCAAGGAAGAGTAGCCCCCGCTCGCCACAACTAGAGAAAGCCCATGCACAGCAACGGAGACCCAACACAGCCAAAAATAAATAAATAAATAAATAAATTTATTTATTTAAAAAAAAAGACATAGGGTGGCTGGTTGGATTAAAAAACAAAGAAACAAAAAACCCAAGATCCATCTACATGCCACCTACAAGAGACTCACTTCAAAGCTAATGAAACACACAGACTGAAAGTGAGAAAATGGAAAAAGATATTCCCTGTAAATAAAAATGTAAAGAAAGCTGGGGTAGCAATACTCAGACAAAGGAGACTTTAAAAAAAATTCTATTGTAAATGACAATAAAGGGCATTATATTGTATAATAATGAGAGAGTCAGTACAAGAAGAGGATAGAATATTCATAAACATATATGCACCTAATATAGGAGCACCTAAATATATAAAGCAAATATTAACAGACATAAGGGAAGAAATTGACAGTAATACAATAATAGTAGGGGTCTCTAACACTCCACTTACATCAATGGATAGATCATCCAGACAGAAAATCAATAAGGAAACAGTGGCCTTTAATGACACATTAGACCAGATGGACTTAGTAAAAATCTACAGGACATTCCATCCAAAAATAGAAGAATACATATTCTTTTCAAGTGCACATGAAATGTTCTCTGGGCTACATCACATTCTAGGGTACAAAATAAGTTTCAATAATATAAGACATTAGAAATTATATCAAGCCTCTTTTCTGACTACAATGGTATGAAAGTAGAAATCAATTACAGAAAGAAAAATGGAAAAAAATAAACACATAGAGACTAAACAACATGCTACTAAAAAATACAGTGTGTCAATGAAGAAATCAAAGAGGAAATTTAAAATTACCTTGAGACTAATGAATATAAAAACACAACTTTCAAAATCTATGGGATGTAGCAAAAGCAGTTTTAAGAGGGAAGTTAATAGTGATACAAGCCTATCTCAAGAAACAAACAAATATCTCAAATAAACAGCCTAACATACCACCTAAGGGAATTAGAAAAAGAAGAACAAACAAAGCCCAAAGTCAGCAAAAGGAAGAAAATAATAAATATCAAAGCAGAAATAAATAAAACAGAGACCTAAAGAAAAATGATACATGAAACCAAGATTGAAAGATAAACAAAATGATAACCTTTATCCTGACTCAATAAGAAAAGAAGAAAAAAATACCCAAATAAACAAAATTGAAAATGAAAGAGAAAAATTTACAACCAGTATCACAGAAATATGAACAACCATAAGAGAATACTATGAACAGTTATATGCTAACAAATTGGCCAACCTAGAAGAAGTGGATAAATCCCTAGAAACATACATTCATCCAAGACTGAATCAAGAAGAAATAGATAATCCAAAGAGACCAATTACTAGTACTGACATTGAATTAGTAAATCAAAAACTCCCGACAAATGAAAGTTGATTAGATTGGCTTCACAGGGGAACTCTACCAAACATTTGGAGAAGAGTTAGTACCTATCCTTCTCAAATTATTCCTAAACATTGAAGAGGAGGGAACACTCCCAAATTCATTCTTAGAAGCCACAATTAGCCTAATACCAAAACCACAGACACTACAAAAAAAGAAACTTACAGGCCAATATCTCTGATGACCATAGATGCAAAAATACTCAATAAAATATTAGCAGACTGAATTCAACAATACATAAAAAGGCTCATACACAATGATCAATTGAGATTTAGTCCAAGGAGGCAAAAATGGTTCAATATCCACAAATCAATCACTGTGATATACCACAGTAATAAAAATGAAGGATAAAAATCACATGATCATCTCATTAGTTGCAGGAAAAGCAACTGAAAAAATTCAGCAACTATTCATGATAAAAACTCTCATAAAAGTTGGTATAGAGGAAACATATCTTGACATAACAAAGGCCATATATGACAAGCCCACAGCTAACTCAATGGTGAAAAGGTGAAAGCTATTCTTTGTAGATCAGGAAAAAGACATGGATTCTCACTGTCACCATTTTTATTTAACACAGTACTGGAAGTTTTAGCCATGGCAATCAGAAAAGAAAAAGAAATAAAAGGCATCCAAATTGGAAGGGAAGAAGTAAAACTGTCACTATTTACAGATGACATGAAACTATATTTGGAAAACCCTAATAATTCCACCAAAAAACTATTAGAACTAATAAATGAATTCAGTAAAGTTGCAGGATTAATATACAGAAATTTGCTGCTTCTCTATACACTAATGATGAAATATCAGAAAGAGAAAGCAAATATATATACATATATATGTATATATATGGATCCCATTCACAATCGAATCAAAAAGAAAAAAATACCCAGGAATAAACTTAATCAAGGTGGTGAAAGACCCAGACTCTGAAAACTAGGAGAAATGGATGAACAAAGCTGAAAACGTTATAAATATATAGTGTTCAAGGATTAGAAGAATTAATATTATTAAAATGTCCATATTCCCCAAAGCAATCTACAGATTTAATGCAATCCCTATCAAAATACCCATGACTCTTCTCATAGAACTAGAACAAATAATCCTAAAATTTGTATGGAACCACAAAAGACCCTGAATAGCCAAAGCAATCTTGATAAAAAACAACCAAACTGGAGGTAATCCTGCTCCCTGACTTCAGACTACACTGCAAAGCTACCATAATCAAAACAGTATGGTACTGGCACAAAAAATGGACACATAGATCAATGGATCAGAATAGAATACCCAGAAATATTCACACACGTATATATGGTCAATTAATCTACAACAAAGGAGGCAAGAATATACAATGAGAATAAGACAGGCTCTTCAATAAGTGGTGTTAGGAAAACTGGACAGCTACATGTAAGAGAATAAAATTAGAACATTTTCTCACACCATATACAAGAACGAACTCAAAATAGATTAAAGACCTAAGCATAAGACCAGAAACCATAAAACTCCTAAAGGAAAACATAGGCAGTACACTCTTTGACATAGATCTCAGCAATATTTTTTGGGGATCTGTCTCCTCATGCCACAGAAACAAAAGAAAAATAAACAAATGGAACCTAATTAACCTTAAAAGCTTTTTCACAGCAAAGGAAACCATCTACAAAATGAAAAGGCACTCTACCGAGTGGAAGAAGATATTTGCAGATGATATGTCTGATAAGGGGATAATATCCAAAATATATAAAGAACTTATACAACTCAATACCAAAAAAGCAAAAAACCCGGGACTTCCCTGGTGGTCCAGTGGTTAAGAATCTGCCTTCCAATGCAGGAAATATGGGTTCAATCCCTGGTCGGGGAACCATGCCGCAGGGCAACTAAGCCTGCATGCTGTACAGCCCACCTGCCATAACTAGAGAGCCTTCATGCTGCATCTATTGAGCCCATGCGCTCTGGAGCCCATGCACCACAACTAGAGCACCCACACCGCAACTACTGAACCCACACACTCTGGAGCCTGTGTGCCACAACTAGAGAAGCTCACAGACTGCAATGAAGACCCAGTGCAGCCAAAAAAAAAAGCAAACAACCCAATTAAATAATTGGCAGAGGATGTGAATAGGCATTTTCCAAAGAAGACATACAGATTGCCAACAGGCACATAAAAAGAGCTCAGCATCACTAATCATCAAGGATATGTAAATCAAAACCACAATGAAATACCCCATACCTGTTAAATGGCTATTATCAAAAAGACAAGAAATAACAAACGTTGGCAAGGATGTGGAGAATAAGGAACCCTAGTACACTGTTGGTGAGAATGTATATTGGTACAGTCATGATGGAAAACATTACGAAGGCTCCTCTAAAAATTAAAAATAGAACTACCATATGATCCAGCAATTCCATTCCTGGGTATCTATCTGAAGAAAACAAAAACACTAATTTGAAAAGATACATGTACCCCAATGTTCATAGCAGCATTATTTACAATATCCAAGGTATGGAAGCAACCTAAGTGTCCATCAACAGATGAATAGATAAAGAAAATGTGGTATTAGCCATAAAAAAGAATAAAATTTTGCCAGTTGCAACAACATGGTGTGACCTGGAGGGTATTATGCTTAGTGAAATAAGTCAGAGAAAGACAAATACTGTACATTTCACTTATATATGGAATCTGAAAAATAAAACAAATGAATATAACAAAACAGAAACAGACTCACAGATACAGACAACAAACTAGTTGTTACTGTGGGAAGAAGTGTGAGGGGAGGGACAAGAGGACTAAGAGTTACAAACTACTAGGCATAAAATAAATAAGATATAAAGATATAGTGTACAGTATGTGTAATATAGCCAATATTTTAAAATAACTTCATGTGGAGTATAATCTATAAAAATATCGAATCACTATACTGTCCATCTGAAACCAATATAGTATTGTAAGTCAACTATACTTCAACAAAAATTTTTTAAATTACCAAATCAAATTCAGCAATCTATTAAAAAGATAATATATCATGCCATGTGGGATTTATTTTAGAATGCAAGGTTAGCCTATCATTCAAAAGCCCGTCTATGTAGTCATCATATTAGCAAACTAAAAATAAAAAAGCATATGATATCTCAATGTATCTCATATCTCAGTAGATTATAAAAATCTATTTGACAAAATTCAGTGTACATTCATGACAAAAACCCTCAAAAAACTGCGAATATAAGGGGATTTCAGAAACCATGACTTATAATTCATGGGGAAAGCTATATGCTTTCTCCTAAAGATCAGGGATAAGGTAAAAGACCCACCTTTACTATTTCATTAATTTTATGCAGGAATTCCTAGCCAGGGCAATAAGACAAGAAAGAAAAACAAAAGACATTCCTAGCCAGGGCAATAAGACAAGAAAGAAAAATAAAAGACATAGGCTTTGGAGAGGAAAAATTTAAACTGTCATTTTTTTTTTTCACAGAAATTATTGACTCTACAAAGCAAATATGAGAATTAAGTGAATTTAGCAAGCTTGCAGGATGAATGGTTAATACACAAAACATCAACTATATTCTTATATAGCTAGAAGCAAACAATTCATAAGAGAAATTTTAATATTACCATGGGGGTTTCCCAGGTGGCACAGTGGTTGAGAATCCACCTGCCAATGCAGGGGACACGGGTTCAAGCCTTCGTCCAGGAAAATCCCACATGCCACAGAGCAACTAAGCCCGTGCACCACAACTACTGAGCCTGTGCTCTAGAGTCCGTGAGCCACAACTACTGAGCCTGCGTGCTGCAACTACTGAAGCCTGCACGCCTAGAGCTCGTGCTCTACAACAAGAGAAGCCACCGCAATGAGAAGCCTGTGCACCGCAATGAAGAGAAGCCCCCACTCACTGCAACTAGAGAAAGCCTGTGCGCAGCAACGAAGACCCAACACAGCCAAAAATAAATAAATATTACCATGATAGCATCCAAAAACATGAAATAGGAATAATATAACAGAAGATATGGAAATCCTATACACAGAAAACTTCAAAACATTGCTGAGAGAAAGTAAATATTATCTAAAGTATTTGCCAGTTTATGAAGTAAAAGACTCATTACTTTTAACATAAAATTCTCCTCAAATTAAAGCTGATTCCAAATTTGTAGAGAGAACAAACCTTGGGAACTACCTGATTTCAGCTTTCTGTATAGCTACAGTAATCAACACAGTGGGGCACTGGGCAAAGGATAGACATACAGATCAATAGAGTAGAAAGGGGTTCAGTTACACACACACACACATACACACACATGGATAACTGACTTTTTTTTAAAGTATAATGTTTTATTATATAGTAGTTCATAATAGTATAATGATTTTACATTTGGTTAGCACTTTATAGTTTACAAAGTACTTCCACAGATGTCATTTCATTAGAACCTTGAAACCTTGTGAAGAGGGTAAAATCCCCATTTTATAAACGAGAAAACTTGCAAATAAGCCTTGAAGCATCTTTTTTAAAGCAAACAGATGGCAAGAGATTGTGCCTAGCATCACACCTAAGGTCAGTATTCTGTTTTACACCCTGCGTGGCTGGTTGCTCAGGAATTCGGCCTAGCATTATATCCATCATTTTTTTCATATGTCTGTATATTCTTTAAAAATATATGATTAGGGATAATGCATTTTTTAACATCTTTATTGGAGTATAATTACTTTACAATGGTGTGTTAGTTTCTGCTTTATAACAAAGTGAATCAGCTATACATATACATATATCCCCAAATCTCCTCCCTCTTGCATCTCCCTCCCACCCTCCCTATCCCATCCCTCTGGGTGGTCACAAAGCACCAAGCTGATCTCCCTGTGCTATGTGGCTGCTTCCCACTAGCTGTCTAGTTTACATTTGGTAGTGTATATATCAGACAACTGATCTGTAACAGGGAACCAAGCTAATTCAATGGGGGAAATGATACTGTTTTCAAAAATTGTTGCTGGAACAAATGGACATCCATAAAAGAAACAATAATCCTTATCTCACTTCATGCACAAAAATTAACTGTAGATGGGTTACAGATGTAAATTTGAATGCTAAAAATTTAAAAGAAATATAAAAGAGTTTTTGTCATTATGGGATAGGCAAAGACTTCTTAGATACAATACACTACCATAAAAAAATTATAAGTTAGAGTTCATCAAAATAAAAACTTCATTTGAAAACTGACACTGAAGAAATGAAAAGAAAAGCCATATAGTGAGAGAAAATATCTGCAATGCATGTAGCTGATAAAAGACTTTCACCTAGAATAAATGGAAAACTCCTATAAAACATCACTAAAATGACAGAAAACTCAATAAAAATGAGTAAAACTCATGAACCAACACTTATCCAAAAAGACATATAAATGATTAGTAAGCACATGTAAAGATGCTCAACATTATAGGTCACCAGGGAAACACAAATTAAAATCACAGTGAATAAAATTTAAAAGATAGACAATACCAAGCATTAGTGAGAATGCGGAGCAACTAGAACTCTCATACAGTTTTGTTGAGAATGTATAACAGCACAATCAATTCAGAAAATAGACAATTTCTTTAAAAGGTAAATATACACCTACTATGTGGTCCAGAAACTCCGACTAGATAGCTTCTTCCAAGAGAAATGAGAAACTAAGTCCATAATAGGTCATATAAAGGATATTCATAACAGCTTTATCATAATAGCCCAAAACTAGAAACAACCCAAATGTCCATCAACTGGTGAATGAATAAACACGTAATATGATGCAGCAATAAGAAATAAACTACTGATACAAGCTACAACATGAATCAACCTAGGAAATATTAGGCTGAACACAAGAGGCCAAACACCAAAGAGTTCATAGTGTACAACTGAATTTATATGAAGTTCTAGAATAGGGAAAACTAAGCCATGATGATGAAGACTAGATCAGTACCTACCATAAGAATGGGGTGTATTGACTGCAAAATGGCATGATAAAACTTCCCGCGATGATGAAGGTATTCCACATCTTTACTGAGGCGGTGATTTACATTTCTGTATATGCTGAGTGTACACATTTGCCAAAACTTGTTGAATTGCTCAGAGTCTCTGCATTTTATTGTATACAAAGTCAGTAAAATCTTCTGGAAAGGACCTTTTACCTGATGGAATTCAAATTAATGAAATTTAAAATAAAGAGGGTAGGGAAATTCAGACAGAGAACAGGATGTGGAAAGGGGCAGAAATAGGGACTGTAGTATGAAGTATTTTAGGAACTACCATCAGTTTGTAATAGGTACTGCAGAAGGGGCAAGCCAGACATCTGTGAGAGAGGAAACATCATGAAGGTACACACCAAGGAAAACTGCTGATTGCAAATGAATAAATTCACATTTGAACAAAAACTATAGTTGGCCTTCCATATCCATGGGTCCTGCAAAGGCAGTTTCAACCAACATTGGATCAAAAATATTTGTAAAAATAATTTCAGAAAGTTCCAAAAAGCAAAACTTGAATTTGCATAGCATTTACATTGTATTTACATTGTATTAGGTATTATAAGTAATCTAGAGATGATTTAGAGTATACAGGAGGATGTGCTTGAGTTATATGCAAATATATGCCTTTTTATACAGGGACTTGAGCATCTGAGAATTTTGGTATCTGAGAGGGGTCCTGGAACTAATCCCCCATAGATACTGAGGGATGACTGTATATACATTTCACTAAAAAAGTATGCTTATGGAAATACACACACCCATGCACTGCAATATATAAATCACACATACAGATATCAGTATTGATATTGATGATATATATACACATACAGGGACTGGAGACAATACCAGGCCAGATGATGTATTTATCTATTGTAATTGAAAACATTATTAAGTAGTTTACTGTGAGTATTTGCCATGAATAGCCCCCCTCACTTGGGCATGGAAGAACCCTTCAGCCAAGAATAGCAGACGGAAATTACAGCCCTGGTTCTGTCTGGGCTTTTTCTTTTTGTCACCTGGCTTTTTTTTTTAAACTAATGAACTTTAGTTTTTAGAGTAGTTTTAGGTTCACAACAAAACTGAGAAGAAGGCAGAGAGAATTCCCATTTACCCCCTGTTCCACACACACACTCACCCTCCCCATCAACATCCCCCACTACAGTGGTACATTTGTTCCAACTGATGAACCTATATTGACATATCATTATCACTAAAATCCATAGTTTACATTAGGTTCAGTTTGGGTATTATAAATTCTATGGGTTTTGACAAATGTATAATGACATGTATCTACCACCATAGTATTATATAAAATAGGTTAGTTTCACTGCCCTAAAAATCCCGTGTGTTCCATCTGTTCACCCCTAACTCCTGGCAACCACTAACCTTTTTAATGCCTCCATAGATTTGTCTTTTCCAGAATGTCATATACTTGGAATCATACAGTAAGTAGCCTTTTCAGGTTGGCTTCTTTCACTTAGTAATATGAATTTTAAGTTTCCTTCGTGTCTTCATGGCTTGATAACACATTTCTTTTTAGCACTGAACAATATTCCATTGTCTGGATGAACCACAGTTTATTTATCCATTCACCTACTGAAGGATTGGTTGCTTCCAAATTTTGGCAATTATGAATAAAGCCTCTGTAAACATCTGTGTTCAGGTTTTTTATGGACCTAAGTTTTCACTTCATTTAGATAAATACCAAGGAACATGACTGCTGGATCATATGGTAAGAGTATGTTTAGTATTTTATTAAAAAAAAAAAACCTGCCAAACTGTCTTCCAAAGTGGCTGTACCATCTTGCATTTCCACTGGCAGTGAAGGAGAGTTCCGCTTGCTCCACATCCCCATCATCATTTGGTGTTGTCAGTGTTCTGGATTTTGGCCATTCTAATATGTGTTTAATGGTATCTCATTGTTGTTTCAATTTGCATTTTCCTGATAGCATATGTATGATGTGGAGTATGTTTTCATATGCTTACTTACCATCAGGATAATTTCTTTGGTGAGTTGTCTGTTCAAGTCTTTTGCCCATTTTTTACTTGGGTTATTTGATTTCTTATTTTTGTGTTGTAAGAGTTCTTTGTATATTTTGGATAACAGTCCTTTATCAGATATGCCTTTTACAAATATTCTCCTCTGGCTTCTTTGAAGATTTTTGCTTTATCATTGATTTTCTGAAGTTTGAATATGATATGCGCAGGTATAGTGGGTTTTTTTACATGCATCCTGATTGGTGTTCTCTGAACTTCTTGGATCTGTGGTTTGGTATCTGACATTAATTTGGGGGAGATTGTTAGTCTTTATTGCTTCTATTTCTTTCTCTCTTTCTTCTTCTGATATCTCCATTATGCATATATTACACCTTCTGTAATTGTCCCAAAGTTCTTGGATATTCCATTTTGTTTTATTCAGTCTTTTTTCTCTTTGCTTTTCAGTTTTGTAAGGTTCTACTGTTATATGCTCAAGCTCAGAGATTCTTTCCTCAACAATGTCCAGTCTACTAATAAGCCCATCAAAGGCATTCATTTGTTACAGTGTTTTTGATCTTTAGCATTTCTTTTTGATTCTTGCTTAGAAATTTCATCTCTCCGCTTACATTGTCTGTCTATTCTTGCATGTTGCCTATTTTTCCATTAAGCCCTTAGTTTATTAATCATAGCTCTAAAAAATTTCTGGTTTATTAATTTCAATATTCCTGCCATATCTGACTCTGGTTCTCATGCTTGTTCAGTCTCTCCAAACTATGTTGGTGTGTCTGTTTGTTTTTTGCCTTTTAGTATGCCTTGTAATTTTTGTTGATTGGTGGACTGGGTAAAAGGAGCTGTGGAAACAAGCCTTTAGTAATATAGTCATAAGGTGTAGGGGTGGGGAAGCATTCTATAGTCCTATGATTGGGTCTCAGTATTTTGGTGAGCCTGTGCCCCTGGATTGAGAACTTCACCAGTGCTCCTCCACACACACACACCCTCTTAGGTGGGACAGGATGGCTAGAGGAGGCTGGAGTTGGTTATTTCCCTTCCTCCTGGTAAGTTAGGACCTGGTAGACTAGATTCCCCTGAGGGAAGGCCTGGTTAAGAAGAATAGAGTTCTCTGATGTATTTCAAAATGGTTCCTTTTCCTCTCCCCCTGCCAGAGCATGAGATTTTTCAGTATTCACTGTGAGGACCTGGTAGAGCTCCTGAAGGTAGAACTCACAAAGTGTAGGCCCTTCATGACTCATTCTAGAGGTTTTAACTCTCATACTTGCCCACACTGAGCTTCCAGCGATTCCAGACCTGGCACTGGTTCCCACAGAGGCTTCTGATCATGGGTTTCTGCTCTGGTAAGCTGTGAGTCTCTGTATCTGACTGTCTCTCCGATCTGGGGGAGAGCAGTTTGCCCTGTGACCTCACTTCCCTGATGGATCTAGGATGAGTTGCTGATTTTTCAGTTTGTTCTAGCTTTTTATTTGTTGTTAGGATGGAGTGAAGACCTCTAAGCTCCTTACATCTCACCTGGCTTTTATGTCACTTGATGATCCTCTTCTGCTTGTCTCTCTTTGGAATAGTTATTTCCTTGTATCAAGGTATTTTACACCAATTGGAATGCATTTTCAGTCTTTGTCATGTTCAACTGATAGGCTTTAAGTATAGAATCTCCATCTTGCAGCCAAACAAATCTGTTAAATCCTAGAGCTCCAGGAAAACATGCATTACCAGTATGCCTTTGGGAAGGGTCCTGCAGGTCTAGCTCTTCCTCTCAGTCTCTCTGGACTGAAATACAGTGGTCAGAACAATTACAGACAGTCCTTAATTTTGGTGGGTGTGACCTTCCACCATGGTGAAGTTATTGTCTATGCTAACTTTCTATTAGAATCAAATGTTCTACTTGGTTGCAGTAAACAATGGTGTTTTGTTCTTTAACTATTTTAACATATGGAAAACCGAGAAAGAAAAGCCAAGAAGATCAGCTTGGCTTTGGGGAAATTTAGTGCTAAAGTTATATCAAACTCTGGATTAACCTACAGGCCATGCAGACAGCTCATCAAGTCTAACCAGGAACTTACCTATGAGAAAGTATTTAAAGGTACAAGTCTAGGGATCTTATATCGACTGTTGTTGCATTTTCCTACAAAGAACTGATCACTGACTGCAGTCAGACACACTAATTTTCAAGCGTAAGGAAGGAAACAGTGATATGTTAAGAGAAAACTAGAAAATGAGTGGATTCAAGAGAAAAGGGGGATAGGCCTGATCCTTTCAATATTGGGTATGTTACTCCGTACAGGGCTCTCAACTTTGGGGGGCCTGGGTTTGTATTTGTGAAATAAGAGTCTGCTAGATGATTCTTAAATTAGTCCCTGACTAGGTCCCATTTGCAGAGCCAGGAATGCTGGCACATGGAGCTATGCCAAGAGTAGGACAGTAGGGACAACCCTGGACCGAACCCAGAGCACTGAAAACACTATTATAAAGTCTGTGAGGTCAAAGTATAGCTCTAGAGGGAAGCCATGAATCACGGCAAAAGGAGAAGTACTAGTTCCCAAGTCTAAAGTCTTAGAATGAACTGTGTAAGAAAATGTACATAGTGGTTAGGAACTGAGAAGATTGGGGAGAGGGTGGAAAGCAGGTTGCAAAAATGAAGTATCAGCTCAAGATATATACAGAATCCATGAAGGAGAACGAAGTGGCAAACGCTTGTTTCTGTTGGAAACATGGTAGCTGGTTCAGGAGAGTAAGGAGGGAATGGACCCTGGCTGGATCTTTTTAAGGAACAGATATATAAAACTCGTGGTTCTAAGTGCATGGTGAAGCTTAATAGAAATAATGTCAGAAAAATACAAGAATTTAAAAATTATCTGGGCATCATCTTCACCATCACCATGGTTCATCCTCACCACAGATGCTCACTCATTGATCTTATCCCACGTCCAAGCCACTGTCCTATGATTTTTCTTACCTACTCTTTTGTGCATTTCTCTCATTCATATTTATCACCATACCCCACATGTTAATTAGTTTTTAAGTATTGTTTTTCAGATTTTCTTTATGGGGTTAGTTTTAGAAATTGGATTTCTGTTGGTAACCTGTAGATTTTATTAATTTAGGAGTAAAATTTTTTCACTGTGTAAAAAGCACATGGTAAAGTTGGAGTTAGTGGGGGTGGGGGGAGGGTTTTTTTTCTTTCTTTTTTTCTTTTTTAATTTTATTGACTTGGCTTTAGGCAAAAACAGGCCAGGTTGTTTTGCTGCAAAGATAAATTTGGGCTATGCCTGAAATATTAGAGAAGCTACTCTAACAGCTTGCTCGTAGCTACTGGAAGTGTAAACACAGTTACCAAAGGGTTCTTTATTTTCTCTTACTGTACCTGGTGGCCCATTTCAAGCAGGTCCTTTTACAACTCACACCGAGGATAATTACATTTGCTTTCTCCCTGCCTTTTATGGACATGAGAATAAATGAGACTCACATTCAGGCAAACACACACACACACACACACACACACACCATTTGAGGTCACTGAAAATGTATAATGTTAATACTAGATTTTCTTGAGCTTGAATTGAAGACCTATGGTAAGAAAACCAGTTGGTAGAAATACTTGAGCATATTAGAAGTACTCTGTAGATTTACATTTAACAATTCCTTTTCCTGCTATCTGATGGCTGTGTAACCACCCCAAACTTGTTGGCTTAAAATAATTACCTCATTTATTTGGCTCTAAAATCTGCAATTTGGGCAGGGCTCAGTAGAGACAATTAACCTTTGCTCTACTTGGTGTCAGCTGCACAGGCCCTTAGGGTGGAGGCTGGAAGCACATCATGGCTCAGTCACTCACAGGTATGGTGGTTGATTCTGACTGTTGGCTAGGAGCCTCAGTTCCTTTCCACATGGGCTTCTCCATGTGATCTCTTGGTATGAGCTAGTTTGGACTTCCTCACAGCACATTGGCTTGTTTGAAAGTTGAGCATCCAAAGAAAGAGAAAGCCAGACAGATGCAATATTGCCCATTGTGACTGGGCATCAGAAGTCATGCAATGACATTGCTGCCACATACTGTTGAACAAGTCAGTTACAAAGGTCCACTCTGGTTTAAGAGGAGGGAACACAGACCTTACTTCTCAGTGGAGAAGTGTCAGTGGTCAATATCTCATTATAGGAAGACCATGTGAAATGCGGGGTGGGGGGGAATACACACACACACACATATATATATATCTCCATAATTAGAAAACACAATCTGCCACAGGATCCATATGGAAAAGTTCCTCTGTTTCCAGACTTAGAAGGATACTACTTCACAACTACTACATATCAAACATGAAAACAATTACTCCCTTAGATTTTCATTGCCAGTCATTCAGTTCCTTGCCTTTAGAAATCAAATGGATTTTAGGAAAGGGTGATGCATTCACTTCCTGGGGATGAGGCATTCACTTTCCTTTTCTGATCCTGGAATAGCTTCTCTGCTCTAGGCTTGGAGGAAGAATTACTGCCTCTGCCCCACCAGGCCCTCCCCAACTCCATGCTCTTTCTCTTCATCAGAAAGGGTGATGCCCAGGCAAAAGGAGAGTGTCATGATACAGCTACCAGCCCAGGTTACACCCCAAGCTAGGTCCCTTCTGATGTTAACACTTCCATAAGTAAAGAAGAGCATTTCAGCTGAAGAGTCTTTCCTGAATTTAATAAAGCAAAAGGAATATTTATTCCAAATGGGGGTTTAAACTGAATTGTCTTTTTAAAAATTATTTCAATTTTTTTCATAGATTTCTGAGCCAGACTGGTAAACTAAGATTCTAAAAATTTTTGTGGTTGATACAAACTTTTAAGGGAGCTTTAATTTTCCAACAACATCCTTAGTTCCAAGAAGTTCAAACTACCATGTTTTCAAATCAGTGATTTAGCTTGGTCACTGGCCTTCTCATTTGAAGTTTCCCATAAAAGCAAACTTGGGAATCAAGATACTAATTTTTTTTCTTCAAACAAATGAGAAACACTTACTGAATCTAGAAGCCTGAATCAAAACCTATTTCTGAGGACCCAGTTCCAAATTGGGTCCAGTTACAATACTCAATTTCCAAGTAACTGTTCAAGTGTGCTATGGGTTCAAAGCCAACAGGATGTCGGGGTATCTTATTCATTTCAGACAAAATGGGATTCCCTGTATCTGAGAAAATAAGGCTACAAATAATACTCCAATAGTTCTTATAACATATTTAACACATAAAGTTAATTATACATTAAATATAAATATGTGTTCTACCTTCCTATGTCCCCCAAGTACTTTAAGATAAACAAGGGCTTAGAAATTAAGAAGTGAGGGTAGGAGAAGAACTTTTTGCTGAGTATACTTAGAGGGGAACAAAACCAAAAGCCTCCACAAAAGACTGATATACAACTATCTAGCACAAACAGGCGTCATCTTACCCAACTCTATTTTCCCTACCAACTGTATCCTAATTGAAAGGGAAAATGGCATTGCACTCACTCCCCTTGCATACTCCAGACCTTGTAAGTCTTCATCTTTTAAAATAGGGGGTATGTTCTGTATCAAGGGACACCCAAGATTCTGCCTTTTCCCCTAATCAATGCCAATTTCAATTAAGATACAAATGAACTAGCAAGAAATCTGCCCCTTCCCCAGAGCAGAGCTGAACTGGATGAACTGGAGAGTGTATCTCATTTATGTTACAACTTCACAAGGTGGGCACCCAGTCATATTAATTCTATCTCTGGAGCCCTCTAGGGTGTCCCAAGTGAAAGGGATATGCTGATGTAAAAATCTCCCATGCAATTTCCCACACTATTGGAACACGACCTAGCATTAAAGAATAAGACATAGGAACTCAATATTCTTTGTTTGTTTTTGTTTTTTTTTAACACTAAAGAGGATTTTAATTATGTAGTATTATCCATAAGTAAAAAGACTTTCCCAGTCACGTCACTTAAGAGATCATTTTATCCACTGCTCTGTTTGGCTGCCAGTCTCTTGTCTCTCTCCTCAGCAATGGTAAGGCGGATACCCTTTCCACGAGGAAGAGAGATCCATGGTTTGTTGCCTTTGCCAATAATGAAAATGTTGGAGAGCCGGGTGGCAAAGCTATTGCCGCTGGCATCTTTCACATGAACTACATCAAAAGAACCAGGATGTCTCTCCCGGTTAGTGATCACACCTATTCTTCCCAGGTTAGCACCTCCAGTCACCATGCACAGGTTATCCGTGTCAAATTTGATGAAATCAGTTATCTTGCCAGTCTCCAAATCAATCTGAATGGTGTCATTCACCTTGATGAGGGGATCAGGGTAGCGGATGGTGCGAGCATCATGGGTCACCAGATGAGGGATTCCTTTTGTCCCCACAAAGATCTTTCTCACTTTGCATAACTTATACTTGGCCTCCTCAGGTGTAATACGATGAACAGCAAAGCGACCCTTGGTGTCATAGATCAGACGAAAATTCTCTCCAGTCTTGTCAATGCTGATGACATCCATAAAACCAGCAGGGTAAGTTATATCAGTGCGGACCTTGCCATCAATCTTAATGAAACGCTGCATGCAGATCTTCTTTACTTCATCTCCTGTTAGGGCATATTTAAGTCTGTTCCTTAGGAAAATAATTAGGGGGAGACATTCCCTCAGCTTGTGGGGACCGGTAGATGGACGAGGAGCAAACACACCAGTCAGTTTATCCAGCATCCAATGCTTTGGAGCTGCTACGCGCTTCAGGTGCTTCTTGGGACCACGAGCCATGACTGCGCGAGGCACGGAAAGAGCGAACTCGATATTCTTGATAGGAACAGTAGCTATTCAGTTTATGCAATTCAGTTGGGTTGAAACACATATGTAGTCATTTCCCCTCTCTAGTTCTATAATTATTCCATTTATATATGTCTGCAGACAGATTGAAAAAAAAAACTGTGATTAAATGAGTACACTTTTCTTGCTGTTAAAATATTTTATATTAGGTCCAAGCATCAATTAGAAATGGTATTTTGTTACTAGAAAAACAGACTAATATAAAGTGGCTTAAATAATATATAAGTTAATTTCTCTTTTCTGTAAAATGTCTAGAAATGGGAAGTTCAAGCTCATAAGCATGGTTTCACTTGAGGTCTGAGCTCCTGTATCTTTAGCTCATGTCTTCTCTCTCCATGATCAAAGAGGCTTGCTTATGTATCACCCTTATTAGTTTGTAATTTTCTCAAGGGAAAGGATAGTTTCTTATTTCCTTTTTTAGCCGCAGCACCTAGCATATATTGGCTCTAAGCAGCATTTGTTGAATGAATAAGTGAATATAAGAAAGAATGAATAAGTAAATGAAAAACAAATGGGAGAACAAGTCTAGTGAGGGTAGATTTAAATGTACCATTACTGCACAAGGCAGCAGTACATTTACTGCTCAGTACGTCATTAATGGAAGTATGTATTATATACCAAAGAAAATCTTATGGGAAGAAATAATATTTAAACTGGATATTGAGTGATGGGCAGGATTTGAGTACAAAATAAAGTTGTTCCTTGGTACTAGGAACATAGAATTTGGAGTCAAAAGACTGGCTTGTAGCCCTAACTCAAACATTTACCAGATGTGTAATTTTTGGCAAAGTAAGGAAAACTCTCTAAGCCCTATTTCCTCATCTGCAAAATGGAGGTAATAATAATTGACTACCTTATAGATTCTTAAGAGGTTTTCTTTATTCTTTCAACTCTTCTTTTAAATGTATACCATCTCATTTTATTCCAAGTTTCTTATAAATTCTTCTATAAATGTGTTAGGAATTTGTGATGGTTAATTTTATGTGCCAACTTGACAGGGCCAAGGGGTACCCAGATTACATGTTATTTCTCAGTATGTCTATGAGAGTGTTTCTGAATGAGATTAGCATTTGAATCAGTGGACTCAGTGAAGTAGATTGCCCTCCCCAATATGAGCAGGTATCATCCAATCCATGAGGGCCTGAACAGAACAAAATGCATAGAAAGGGAGGATTTGTCTTCTTCCTGCCTGCCTGTTTAGCTGAGACATTGGTCTTTTCCTGCTCTGACTTGGATTTACACCATTGGCTTCCCTAGTCCTCAAGTCTTTAGACTTGGACTAGAATTAGACCACTGGCTTTCCTGGGTTTCCAGCTTGAAGACAACAGAGTGCGAAACTTCTCAGATTCCATAATCAATTTATATACACATATATACATATATATGATACATTCAATATCTTATTGGTTCTATATATTATATCATATATATGAATTGCACTGAATATTGGTTCTGTTTCTCTGAAGGACCCTAATACACTTGTCATAAAGAATTTAATTTTCTTATCACCAAATACATCAAAACTTCCTTCAGCCCCAAGGTACTCAGTGTCTATTAAATATTTTATTTTTTCACTTGTTCATTCAATTCACTTATTTATTTTCAGGCAATATTCCACTCCCTGAGGTTTCCATACTAAACAGGTAGATAATGTGAAGCTTTTAGGCAGGGGCATTATGGGAACCTTGCCTGAGAAGTTAATATTTGAGCTGAGATGTGAAGAAGCCATGACCCAGCCATATATATAGCTGGAATTAGACCTGGGGAATAAATATTTCAGGCAGAGAGAACAGCAAGTGAAATGACTTGCTGAAATGAAACAGAGAAAGAGTGTATTAGTTAAGGTAATGCTAGCTGTTATAATAATTTAACTCCAAAATCTCAGTGGCTTAATGTAGTAAACAGTTATTTTCCATTTGATGGCTGAGGTTTTCATTCACAGCAACATCCAGCTAACAGATGAAGAAAGAAAGAAAAGACTGTGTCTGGGGGTCCTTTATGGTCCAGGCTTAAAGTGGTAACCTTTTAACTCTGCTCCCATTTCACTGGCAGGACTCAGTCAATGGCCACACCTAAAAGCAAATAGTGATAAGAAACATCATCTTTGGGTCTCATTCTAATTGAGAGCTCAGAGTAGTGGTTTGCTCAAGAACTAGCCATTTTCTGACACAGGAAGACACTGTGGCTAGAGGTTAATTGGTGAGGGGGCAGGAGAGGAGAAGGAGGAGGAGGAGAATAAGGAAAAGGAGAGGGAGGGAGAGGGAGGGAAGGAGAAAAACAAACAGAATAATTTGACACTGAGATTTAATCAAAGCAAAATCAGGCAAGGCTTTTTAGGACTTTGAGAAGTTCTAACCTTAATCAAAGAGCGATGGAAATCCACTGAGAAGTTTTAAGCATGAAAGTTACATGATCAGTTTTACCTTTTTAAAAGATCTCTCTGCTGTGGGAAGAATGAGTTTGGGAGGGGAAGAGTAGAAGTTTAAGTAGCTACTGGAAAAGTTTAGCTGGAGAATGATTGTGATGTGCTGAAGGATACTGACAGGAGAGACGGAGAAGAGTGGTTGCATTTGAGGTATATTTGGAGGTAGAGTCAACAGCATATAGATGATTGTAACCATGTTGTGAATAAATGAGTGAATGAATGAATAAATGATGATGCCTAACACTGAGCACATACAGTGTCAGTCTCTGTGCTACGAACTTTTACGTGGATCAGGACATTTAACTCTTACAGCAATCTTATGACGTTGGTATTATTGTTATATCCATTTTTCAGGTGGAAATTGAGGTTCAGAGAGTTTAAATCACTTGCTCATGGTTATACAAGCCAGGATTAGAACACAGGCACTCTGACTTCAGAGCTTTTACCCTACTGGCCCTAAACAACCCATAATTCTCTCCTAAAGGTAACAAGCCTATTAATGATAATCTTTAAATGACCCCAAACTCTCAGCCCACCATCCCTCTTAGCCCCAGACATACAGAAGATTTCCAAAAGGCATAGTCAAGCACTACAGGTAAAGTCGAAGATGTTAGAGGTATTTATGGTGCCCCATCTTTTGGGGAGTTCACATCTTGTTTCTGAAATCCCTGCCTTTGGTAACTCCTGTTAAAACCAGTTGTAATGTATTTGTAAGATCAATTGCTCAGAGGAGAGTCTGTTCTGAATTATAAAACTGTTGCTGCTAAGGAGCCCCCAGAGGATGGGGAGTCGGGGGTGTGGGGACGCACATGGGTTCAGCATGGCAGGCTCCTATGCTGATAATGAATGGGGAAACGTGGCCAGTAAGGCCCACAGAAAGAAAAACACTTAAGCCTCTTGATGAAAGGCCAGATGAGAAGGTAAGTGTTATAATTCAACTGAAAATAAAAGCCAGCGCCAGGTTCTCCTTCCTTCCAGGCAGACAGTTTACGGGACTGCTTTCCTGCCGCTACAGTGGCAGTGATGGATTATCTGGGAAGGTGAAGCAGCTGAGCTGATCCACCCCCCCTCCTCTTCCACTCTCAAATCCCCCTCAGGCTACAAGGTTTCAGGGCAGCTTTAATCCCTCTTAGCCTCCCCTCTCCCACAGATCCCAAGACAAGCCCCAGGCGTTGCAGTGCCTGGAGAGCATCCTCCCAAGCTGTTTCCTGAAATCTAAGCCTGAAAGACAGGAGTTGGCCTTCAGGTGCTTGCCAGAAGCCTCCATTCATTACCCTGCTGGGAAGGATTGTTTCAGGAGTCGGGGCTGAGAAGGATTGTTTGAGTCTGGCCTCAGAGGGAGTGTTGGTTGTTCAAGAGCGGCTTGTGCAAGGTATGTCTGGAGTGAGCTGTTCATTTCAGGAGGCCCTCAGCGAGCCTTACTGAAGGATGCAACGAGGTTGATGGGGGTGAGGATGGAGGAGTAGTGGGTCCTTTGTCCCAGTCACTTTCTTCCTCCACTCTTAAGACTTTGCTTTCTGCTTTTTCTGCCCCTAATCCTGGTTCCTATCACCATCGGCTTGAGTTGCCAGCCCTTTTAAAGCCATGTATTTTATTTATATTAGGCACTCTTTGGATCCCTCAAAATATTTCAAGAACTGTAAACATGTCTCTAGTTTTCAAAGTCTAAGGTTCTTGGAGAAATAGTTTTGGATAAGGAGGCCATCTTGGAGTCCCTTAAGTCTCTGTATCATACTTCTTGTTCGAAGACTGGCCAGAATCTCTAGACTTAAAGCAAATAGAGATATCATAACAACAGACCAGAGTTATCTTTTTCTATGCTTTGCTTATCCCCTCTGAAGATCTGGCATTCAATACCTGATGCAACAAGTAACACACGAAGTGTTGGAGAAAGCAGATGGAGCAAGCCCCTGGAACCAATTTGTACAGGGATGGTGAACCTGTTTCAGAAAATAATTCTTCACCAAGAACCAGTCCATCTTTTAGTTCCAGTCACATTTACAACTTTTATGTACTCTAAGACACATATGAGTATGAAAACAGTGGTATGGGTTTTAGAGTAGGACTAACCTGAGTTCAAATTATACCCTTTACAAATAGGGTCTTAAATAATTTTATTTTTTCGGCTATAAAATGAAAGTAATCCCTGAAAAACTACTGTGGGGGTTAAATGAGATATGTAAATCCCATAACAATAATGAAACGTGTCCCTTTTTTATAGAAGCAGATTTGAATTTAACTAGAAAGGAAATTGAGATTTCCATTTTTTCTATAATTCTCTGCAGCATATTTCCTGGAAAGCAAAAAGATAAGGATGGTTGTTTTTCTTCCTAGTTACAATAGCAATATGATCTTTTGTATGTAAATAACATGTAATACTTTCCAAAGAACATTCACATTCACATTCACTTTGTATCACATTCAGTCTTCACAGCCCGTCCACAAATACACACCACTTCAACCCTAGGTCAGTAGCAGGATAACTATACTTTTAATAGCAAAGAATCACAGGTTTTAGGAGTGGTTATTTAGAAGTGAGGGAGAAGCAAGGAAAAGGGGGTGCAGATTCTATTCCTGATCATCAAGACCTTGTATTCCAGTTGGGGACAGAAGGCCGATCCACGCAAGAACCAAGAAACAATGCTTGTCAGGGCATTGTTAAGAGCAAAATGAGTGAAACTCAAAAGTGCCCCAGTGATTCAGAGAAGGCTGAGAGCAGTGTGAATTGGGGTAGCCTGAAAAGGTCATGTGGCATGTACACTAGGCTTTGCAGGAAGAATACACAGAAAAAGGAGGAGCTTCAAGATGGCAGAAGAATAAGACGTGGAGATCACCTTCCTCCCCACAAATACATCGGAAATACATCTACATGTGGAACAACCCCTACAGAACACCTACTGAACGCTGGCAGAAGACCTCAGACCTACCAAAAGGCAAGAAACTCCCCACGTACCAGGGTAGGGCAAAAGAAAAAAGAAATAACAGAGACAAAAGAATAGGGACGGGACCTGTACCAGTGGGAGGGAGCTGTGAAGGAGGAAAGGTTTCCACACACTAGGAAGCCCCTTCACGGGCGGAGACTGTGGGTGGCGGAGGGGGGAAGCTTCGGAGCCGCGGAGGAGAGCGCAGCCACAGGGGTGAGGAGGGCAAAGCGGAGAGATTCCCGCACGGAGGACCCGTACTGACCAGCACTCACCAGCCCAAGAGGCTTCTCTGCTCACCCACCGGGGCGGGCGGGGGCTGGGAGCTGAGGCTCGGGCTTCAGTCGGATCCCAGGGAGAGGACTGGGGTTGGCTGCGTGAACACAGCCTGAAGGGGGCCAGTGCGCCATGGCTAGCCAGGATGGAGTCCGGAAAAAAGTCTGGAGCTGCCAAAGAGGCAAGAGACATTTTCTTGCCTCTTTGTTTCCTGGTGCATGAGGAGGGGGGATTAAGAGCGCTGCTTAAAGGAGCTCCAGAGATGGGCGTGAGCCGCGGTTATCAGCGCGGACCCCAGAGACAGGCATGAGACGCTAAGGATGCTGCTGCAGCTACCAAGGAGACTGTGTGCAAGCACAGGTCACTATCCACACCGCCCCTCCCGGGAGCCTGTGCAGCCCGCCGCTGCCAGGGTCCCGTGATCCAGGGACAACTTCCCCAGGAGAACACACGGTGCGCCTCAGGCTGGTACAATGTCATGCTGGCCGCTGCTGCCGCAGGCTCGCCCAGCATTCATACCCCTCCTTCTCCCCGGCCTGAGTGAGCCAGAGCCCCCGAAGCAGCTGCTCCTTTAACCCCGTCCTGTCTGAGTGAAGAACAGATGCCCTCAGGCGACCTACACACAGAGGCAGGGCCAAATCCAAAGCTGAACCCCAGGAGCTGTGCGAACAAAGAAGAGAAAGGGAAATCTCTCCCAGAAGCCTCAGAAGCAGTGGATTAAATCTCCACAGTCACCTTGATGTACCCTGCATCTGTGGAATACAACGAATCATCCCAAATTGAGGAGGTAGACTTTGGGAGCAACAATATATATATATTTTTTCCCCTTTTTCTCTTTTTGTGAGCATGTATACGTATGCTTCTGTGTGTGATTTTGCCTGTATAGCTTTGTTTTTACTATTTGTCCCAGGGTTTTGTCTGTCCAGTTTGTTTGTTTGTTTGTTTTTTACTATAGTTTTCAGTGCTTGTTATCATTGGTGATTTTTTTTTTCATTTGGTTGTTCTTTCTTTTTAATTACTTAAGAAAAAATTTTTTAATAATTATTTTTTGTTTTTTATTTTAATAACGTTAAAAAAGATCTTTTTCTTTCCTCCTTTCTTTCTTTTTTTTTCTCCCTTTTATTCTGAGCCATGTGGATGACAGGCTCTTGGTGCTCCAGCCACACATCAGGGCTGTGCCTCAGAGGTGGGAGAGCCAACTTCAGGACACTGGTCCACCAGAGACCTCCCAGCTCCACGCAGTATCAAATGGCGAAAATCTCCCAGAGATCTCCCTCTCAACGCCAAGACCCAGCTCCACTCAACGACCAGCAAGCTACAGTGCTGAACACCCTATGCCAAACAACGAACAAGACAGGAACACAACCCCACCCATTAGCAGAGAGGCTGCCTAAAATCATAATAAGGTCACAGACACCCCAAAACACACCAGCAGACGTGGACCTGCCCACCAGAAAGACAACATCCAGCCTCATCAACCAGAACACAGGCACTACTCCCCTCCACCAGGAAGCCTACACAACCCACTGAACCAACCTTACCCACTGGGGGCAGACACCAAAAACAACAGGAACTACGAACCTGCAGCCTGCAAAAAGGAGACCCCAAGCACAGTAAGTTAAGCAAAATGAGAAGACAAACACACAGCAGTTGAAGAGGCAAGGTAAAAACCCACCAGACCTAACAAATGAAGAGGAAATAGGCAGTCTACCTGAAAACGAATTTAGAATAATGATAGTAAAGATGATCCAAAATCTTGGAAATAGAATGGAGAAACAAGAAACGTTTAACAAAGACCTAGAAGAACTAAAGAGCAAACAAACAATCATGAACAACACAATAAATGAAATTAAAAATTCGCTAGAAGTGATCAACAGCAGAATAACTGAGGCTGAAGAACGGATAAGTGACCTGGAAGATAAAATAGTGGAAATAATTACTGCACAGCAAAATAAAGAAAAAAGAATGAAAAGAAATGAGGACAGTCTCAGAGACCTCTGGGACAATATTAAATGCACCAACATTCGAATTATAGGGGTCCCAGAAGAAGAAGAGAAAAATAAAGGGACTGAGAAAATATTTGAAGAGATTATAGTTGAAAACTTCCCTAATATGGGAAAGGAAATAGTTAATCAAGTCCAGGAAGCATAGAGAGTCCCATACAGGATAAATCCAAGGAGAAACATGCCAAGACACATATTAATCAAATGATCAAATATTAAATACAAAGAAAAAATATTAAAAGCAGCAAGAGAAAAACAACAAATAAGATACAAGGGAATCCCCATAAGGTTAACAGCTGATCTTTCAGCAGAAACTCTGCAAGCCAGAAGGGAGTGGCAGGACATATTTAAAGTGATGAAAGGGAAAAACCTACAACCAAGATTACTCTATCCAGCAAGGATCTCATTCAGATTTGATGGAGAAATTAAAACCTTTACAGACAAGCAAAAGCTAAGAGAATTCAGCACAACCAAGCCAGCTTTACAACAAATGCTAAAGGAACTTCTCTAGGCAGGAAACACAAGAGAAGAGAAGACCTACAATAACAAACCCAAAACAATTAAGAAAATGGTAATAGGAACATATATATTGATAATTACCTCAAATGTAAATGGATTAAATTGTCCAACCAAAAGACATAGACTGGCTGAATGGATACAAAAACAAGACCTGTATATATGCTGTCTACAAGAGACCCACTTCAGACCTAGGGACACATACAGACTGAAAATGAGGGGATGGAAAAAGATATTCCATGCAAATGGAAATCAAAAGAAAACTGGAGTAGCAATTCTCATATCTGACAAAATAGACTTTAAAACAAAGACTATTACAAGAGACAAAGAAGGACACTACATGATGATGAAGGGATCAATCCAAGAAGAAGATATAACAATTGTAAATATTTATGCACCCAATATAGGAGCACCTCAATACGTAAGGCAAATACTAACAGCCATGAAAAGGGGAAATCGACAGTAACACAATCATAGTAGGGGACTTTAACATCCCACTTTCACCAATGGACAGATCATCCAAAATGAAAATAAATAAGGAAACACAAGCTTTAAATAATACATTAAACAAGATGTACTTAATTGATATTTACAGGACACTCCATTCAAAAACAAGAGAATAGACTTTCTTCTCAAGAGCTCATGGAACATTCTCCAGGATAGATCATATCTTGGGTCACAAATCAAGCCTTGGGAAATTAAAGAAAACTGAAATTTTATCAAGTATCTTTTCTAACCACAATGCTATGAGACTAGATATCAATTACAGGAAAAAAATCTGTAAAAAATGCCAACACATGAAGGCTAAACAATACACTACTTAAAAACCAAGATATCACTGAGGAAATCAAAAAATACCTAGAAACAAATGACAATGAAAACACAACGACCCAAAACCTATGGGATGCAGCAAAAGCAGTTCTAAGGGGGAAGTGTATAGCAATATAATCCTACCTTAAGAAACAAGAAACATATCAAATAAACAACCTAACCTTACACCTAAAGCAATTAGAGAAAGAAGAACAAAAAACCCCCAAAATTAGCAGAAGAAAAGAAATCATAAAGATCAGATCAGAAATAAATGAAAAAGAAATGAAGGAAGTGATAGCAAAGATCAATAAAACTAAAAGCTGGTTCTTTGAGAAGATAAACAAAATTGATGAACCATTAGCCAGACTCATCAAGAAAAAAAGTGAGAAGACTCAAATCAAGTAGAATTAGAAATGAAAAAGGGGAAGTAACAACTGACACTGCAGAAATACAAAGGATAATGGGAGATTACTACAAGCAACTCTATGCCAATAAAATGGACAATCTGGAAGAAATGGACAAATTCTTAGAAATGCACAAACTTCTGAGACTGAACCAGGAAGAAATAGAAAATATAAACAGACCAATCACAAGCACTGAAATTGAAACTGTGATTAAAAATCTTCCAACAAACAAAAGCCCAGGACCAGATGGCTTCACAGGCGAATTCTATCAAACATTTAGAGAAGAGCTAACACCTATCCTTCTCTAACTCTTCCAAAATATAGCAGAGAGAGGAACACTCCCAAACTCTTTCTATAAGGCTACCATCACCCTGATACGAAAACCAGACAAAGATGTCACAAAAAAAGAAAACTACAGACCAATTTCACTGAGGAACATAGATGCAAAAATCCTCAACAAAATACTACCAAGCAGAATCCAACAGCACATTAAAAGGATCACACACCAAGATGAAGTGGGGTTTATCCCAGAAATGCAAGGATTCTTCAATATATGCAAATCAATCAATGTGATACACCATATTAACAAACTGAAGGAGAAAAACCATATGATCATCTCAATAGATGCAGAGAAAGCTTTCGACAAAATTCAACAACCATTTATGATAAAAACCTTCCAGAAAGTAGGCATAGAGGGAACTTACCTCAACATAATAAAGGCCATATATGAAAAACCCACAACCAACATCGTCCTCAATGGTGAAAAACTGAAACCACTTCCACTAAGATCAGGAACAAGACAAGGTTGCCCTCTCTCACCACTATTATTCAACATAATTTTGGAAGTTTTAGCCACAGCAATTAGAGCCGAAAAAGAAATAAAAGGAATCCAAATCAGAAAAGAAGAAGTAAAGCTGTCACTGTTTTCAGATGACATGATACTATACAAACAGAATGCTAAAGATGCTACCAGAAAACTACTAGAGTTAATCAATGAATTTGGTAAAGTAGCAGGATACAAAATTAATGCACAGAAATCTCTTGCATTCCTATACACTAATGATGAAAAATCTGAAAGAGAAATTAAGGAAACACTCCCATTTACCACTGCAACAAAAAGAATAAAATACCTAGGAATAAACCTACCTAAGGAGACAAAAGACCTGTAGGCAGAAAATTATAAGACACTGATGAAAGAAATTAAAGATGGTACAAATAGATGGAGAGATATACCATATTCTTGGACTGGAAGAATCAACATTGTGAAAATGACTCTACTACCCAAAGCAATCTACAGATTCAATGCAATCCCTATCAAACTACCACTGGCATTTTTCACAGAATTAGAACAAAAAATTTCACAATTTGTATGGAAACACAAAAGATCCTGAATAGCCAAAGCAATCTTGAGAAAGAGAAACGGAGCTGGAGGTATCAGGCTCCTGGACTTCAGACTATACTACAAAGCTACAGTAATCAAGACAGTATGGTACTGGCACAAAAACAGAAATATAGATCAATGGAACAGGATAGAAAGCCCAGAGATAAACCCACGCACATATGGTCACCTTATCTTTGATAAAGGCGGCAAGAATATACAATGGAGAAAAGGCAGCCTGTTCAATAAGTGGTGCTGGGAAAACTGGACAGCTACATGTAAAAGAATCAAATTAGAACACTCCCTAACACCATACACAAAAATAAACTCAAAATGGATTAAAGACCTAAATGTAAGGCCAGACACTATAAAACTCTTAGAGGAAAACAAAGGCAGAACAATCTATGACATAAATCACAGCAAGATCCTTTTTGACCCACCTCCTAGAGTAATGGAAATAAAAACAAAAATAAACAAATGGGACCTAAGGAAACTTAAAAGCTTTTGCACAGCAAAGGAAACTATAAACAAGATGAAAAGACAGCCCTCAGAATGGGAGAAAATATTTGCAGATGAAGCAACTGACGAAGGATTAATCTCCAAAATTTACAAGCAGCTCATGTAGCTCAATATCAAAAAAAACAAACAACCCAATCCAAAAATGGGCAGAAGACCTAAATAGACATTTCTCCATAGAAGATATACAGATTGCCAACAAACACATGAAACGATGCTCAACATCACTAATCAGTAGAGAAATGCAAATCAAAACTACAATGAGGTATCACCTCACACCAGTCAGAATGGCCACCATCAAAAAATCCACAAACAATAAATGCTGGAGAGGGTGTGGAGAAAAGGGAACCCTCATACACTGTTGATGGGAATGTAAATTGATACAGCCACTATGGAGAACAGTATGGGTTCTGTTCTAAAAAAAAACAGTATTTTTAAAATACTAAAAATAGAACTACAATAAGACCCAGCAATCCCACTACTGGGCATATACCCTGAGAAAACTATAATTCAAAAAGAGTCATGTACCCCAATGTTCACTGCAGCTCTGTTTACAATAGCCAGGGCTTGGAAGCAACCTAAGTGTCCATCGACAGATGAATGGATAAAGAAGATGTGGCACATATATACAATGGACTATTACTCAGCCATAAAAAGAAACGAAATTGAGTTATTTGTAGTGAGGTGGATGGACCTAGAGTCTATCATACAGAGTGAAGTAAGTCAGAAAGAGACAAACAAATACCGTATGCTAACACATATATATGGAACCCAAGGAAAAAAAAAAAAGAAATGGTCATGAAGAACCTAGGTGCAAGACGGGAATGAAGACGCAGACCTACTAGAGAATGGACTTGAGGATATGGGGAGGGGGAAGGGTAAACTGGGACAAAGTGAGAGGGTGGTAGTGTATATATGGACATATATACACTACCAAATGTAAAATAGCTAGCTAGTGGGAAGCAGTCGCATAGCACAGGGAGATCAGCTCGGTGCTTTGTGACCAGCTAGAAGGGTGGGATAGGGAGGGTGGGGGGGAGGGAGACGCAAGAGGGAAGAGATACGGGTATATATGTATATGTATAACTGATTCACTTTGTTATAAAGCAGAAACTAATACACCATTGTAAAGCAATTATACTCCAATAAAAATGTTAAAAAGAATAAAAATACACAGAAAAAAAGGAATAAGTACAATGCTCTTGCAGCAACAGCCAAAGCCAGAGGTGCTCAACCTTGCCTAAACATTAGAGTCACCTGGGGAGATCTTTTCGAAATCTGATACCTGGTCCCCACCTCCATAAAGCCTGCTTTAATTGGGCTGGGATGGGGGCCAGGCATCAGAATTTTGTAGTTTTCCTTAGTGATTCTAATGTGCAGCAAATGTACTGTACTGTAAATTTGTCCACTTCCACAGAATCAGATATATATACATATCTCTCATGATAAAATAAAATATTGTATTTGTGAGAGTTAGTTTAGGAGTTCAGGTTTTTCTTGGGTTTTCTGTAAGTCTTCCTGAACAAAGATGTGGATTATTTATTATAAATTATGTATCCTGAAAATGTGTCCTCTAATCTCTATTTGGTTAATTCTTGCTAAATCATGTTCCTATTATTTAAACATATTTTGATGAGCGTGCCTTGTCACACTAACCAGCTGTCTGGTTTAGTGCAAAGTCTGGGCTTCGGTTTCTTCCTCTATAACACAGAGGAGATGGACTAACTCAGAGGCCTTCAAACTGGGCTCTGCAGAGGACTCTAGACTTCAAAGAGCTCTGTGGTCTACTTTGAGGAACAAGGGCCACACACTAGGCTTCAGGCAGAGATGCTCCATTTCTATCTCTTTATATCTATGAAGCTCCATTTGTATCTGTTATACATCAAGCTTCTAATAATAGTTCATGTGAAAAAAGGAATGAGGCTAGATGTCAGCAAAATGGCAGAATAGGCAGCTCCAAACACTTGCCCCAAAAGAGCTCCATTCATGATAGTCAAAAATCAGAAGTAGCTCCAATGTCCATCGATGAAAGAATGGATAAACAAATTGTAGTGTATACAGAGAATGGAATGTTATTCATCCATAAAAAGGAAGTACTGATATATACTACAATATGGACAAACCTCCAAAACATTTTACTAAGTGAAAGAGGCCAGACACAAAAGGCCATATGCTATATCATTCCATTTATGGGAAAGATCCAGAATAGATAAATCCATAGAGACGGAACACAGGTTGGTGGTTTCCACAGGCGGGGTGGGGGAGAAACAGGGAGAAACTGCTTAATGTGTATGGGGTTTTACTCTGGAGTGATCAGACTATTCTGGAACTAACTAGATAGAAGTGGTGGTTGTACAAAATTATAAATATACTAAATGCTACTGAATTTTTCATTTTAAAATGGGTCATTTTACTTTAACAAAGTATTATTATGTTTTTTTAAAAAAGGAATGAGAACCGTTGGGTCAGATGATAGTTAAGGTCCAACTCAGCTCTAAAATTGTACTTCTCCCATTGTATGAAATAAATATATTTTTAAAAATTGTAACAAGTACCATGGCAAACATATAAAGAAGGTGCTCTACGAGTTCAAATGAAGAGTTAGGGGCATGAAGAAGAGCTTCACGAAGGAGACATGTGAGCCTGGTTCTGAAGGAGACGGGGAGTTCTGTACATGCAGAGGGCAGGAGAGCATCCATGCAAAGACATGGACATAAGAATTTGCAGAGGAGGAGTTGGTAGAAGAATTGGGTCTGTACGGGGGATGGGCATCTAAGCCTGGAAACGTGTGTCTGAGCCATACTGAGGAAGAACTTCAATGCCAGGGTAAAAACATTTAAACTTCATTTGGACTCAAACAGACTATCTTTAAAAGTTTTGGAGCAAACAAGCTATAAAATTGGAATTCTACTTTTCCCTGGTGGTCCTGCCCTCAGAGTGTAAGGGGAAAGCTGTAGAGAGGCTGCATGTGGCGTGGTAAAGGGTAAGGACTTTGAATTGAGACTGCCTGGATGTGAATCTCCAGTCTGCCACACTCCAGCCAGGTGAACTTGGGCAAGTTACTTAACCTCTCCATGCTTCAGTGTCATCATCTGTAAACCGGAAACAATGCCCGCCTCATAGAATTGTTGTGAGGATTAAAGAAATACAAGTGAAGTGTTTAGAATAACACACAAAGCAGAGTTAAGTGCTCAATAAATGTTAGCTGCTACTGTTATTGGAATGAGGGACAGGATATATGTGTTCAGGAAATAATGGGGTTAGTGGTGAGAGTCAGACCTTCTTGGTTACTGTTCTGGGTTGTGACTGAAGAAGTACTTTGTGTGAATTCAATGTCATACTGTACTTGGAAGACTGCAACATTTATGTAATGTTTAAGCAAGAATAGACACTGGACAAAGAAGTTTTGAAATTTACTGGGGCATGAGTTAGAAACCATTAACTGGGAATGGATGAGAGATGAATAATATCAGGATGATGACTTTTTTGAAAATATTTTCAGATGACCTTGGGGGTTTTCACAAGCATAGATTCCTCAGGAGAATATGGCCGTAAGTGTGGCTGCAGGGAAGTCATTTCTTCGGAATGGATACATTGGTGAAAAAATTAGAGGAAAACCACATGGAGTGGAGCAAGGTCTGACAAGAGGAGATTGCATTGGTTGAGGACCTGTTTTTATCAGCAAGACTGACATAGTGTTTGAGTGGGAAAAGACAGAGCTGAAGTTGAGGTCAACGTCTGAATTCAGAGGGGAGGCAACTCCAGGGGCCACCTCGGAGGAGGCACTAACTGCTAATTTGATAGCACAAGCTTCTTCAACAAATTCAACCCCAAGGCAGGAATTCAAGCCTTCTGAATCAGTCAGTCAACAAATCTATTGCACACCTATAACGAGCAGGTGATATGGCAGTTTCCAGATATATACTGATGAAAAAGACAAACAATCCCTAACTTTATTATAGTCTAGCAGAGGAGAAAGAATTAAGTCAATGTGTACACAACTAAATTCCAGAACATTCCTCTGGGCTTCTTCTACGTTTCTTTTTGTAGTATATTATATAAGCTAAAATTCATCCTTAATAACTTTTTCTCATTATTCCTATGTTCAACTCGTCATCATGTCTTGTACATTTTGTCTCTTAAATATCTTTTAAATCCAGCCACGTTGCTTCATCTGCAAGGTCCCAGTCTGTTTTGAGCCACCGTCTACTGTAGCACAGCAAAAGCCTCCCAACTGGCATCTCACAACCACTCTGTCCTCCCGCCAAGCCAGTCTTGACTTAGAGGGGTGTTCAAAATAAAGTGCAAAATCCTTCATACGGCCTGCAGATCCTTTTATGATCCACTTACTGTGTATGTCTCCACCCTGATCACTTCCTTGCACACTGGCCTCTTCATTTCCTCAAACTTGGCATGTGCCCTTCTGCCACAGGCTTTATTTATGCTGTCCCCACCTGACCGTCTCAGCTCTTGGTTAACTCCTGTTAATTCTTAGGTTCTCAGCTCAAGCATCACTTCCTTGGAGGTATCTTCCTTCATTCACTGGTCAGATCAGATCTCCTTAATAACTCCTCTTGGCACTATGCATACTGCCTTCATACCATTTATATAATTAGTTACTAAAATTTATTTATGTGATTATTTAATTAAGTCCTGTTTCTCCCAGTAGACTGAGCTCCATGAGGGCAGATTCCTATCTGGTTTTGCTTATCACTGTTTCTCCAGGATCAAGCACAGTGCCTAGCCATTTATTTACTGAATGGTTGAATGAAAGAATTAGTGATTTACCAATAAACTACTGCAAGTGCTTTGTGCTCTTACAACAATCTGAGCCATTGCAGAAGGCTTCCATGAAGTTATGATAATCCAACAGATATGGAGAGAATGAATAGGAATTAGATAGGTGAAGAGAAGAAAAGCACACTCCAGGCTGTGAGAAAAGCATTAAGATGAGACAGTCATGGATTTAGACATGTCCAGTGTGGCTGGAGAGGAGAGCAAAGGAAGGCCAGTGCTTGGTGATGGTGGAGAGATTAACAGTGGCCAAAGAAACATGTAGAGTATTTATTTCTATTGGACTTTATTTCTACGGGCAGTGAACAGCCATTAAGTTTTTATAAGTTAAATGCCATGCTTGGTGTATAAAAGTCTCAGATTACTACATAAGATTACTCAGGCTTAAATAAGAAGAATGTAAGAAAACATGAGAAAGGGAAAATGTTTTGGAGGCCATGGTTGTGGCTTGGACAAGAGGCTGTTACAGCTTGGATTTGGATAAAGTAGAGCTGGAGAGTAGTGGATGGAAGAACATTTAGACGGTAGGATAATGATTTTTGAATATACTCATGACAGTATGGAGGGTGGGGAGGAGACTGAAATAAATTTTCTAAACTGTTAATAATAGTTATCATTAGGAGATGCAAAGGCGGTACCAAGGAGCGGCTTCAAGGAATCCTGGCCCTTGCTCCATAATGTCTTTGACCCCAAATAACAACTTAGGTAAAAACAGTATGCTACTTACAAATATAACCTCAAGATAAGTCTTGCAGCCATTCGTTTCAACCCCTAAGTTCTTCCTATACAAACTTGGCCCCAAGAATATGTGCTACTATTACTTATAAACCAACATTTTGAAATATCACTAAATGAGTATTTTCATATTTCACTTCATTTAATAATCACAACTTTATTATTTCCCAATCATTCCAGAAAGAAAATGAAGTATAATAAAGAAAAAACCCTGCCTCAAATTACAGCGTTCAAAATGGCCCAGCCAGGGTTCAAACCCAGATGGGTCTGATTGCAAAGCCCAGACTTCTCATCATAAACTTCCCTGGGTCCTTTCCTCCACCATGTGGCAAACTGACATACTGGACAGCTTCTCCTTAAAGTGGTTTGGAGCCCAGGCCTTAAGTCTAATGGGGCATTAGCATTTCTCTTTGCATTCATTCCCAGACATCCTTTCAGCTTGGCTTATTTTGACAACATATTTCCTATAGCAAAGGAAATGCTGTGGAATATGGGAGCTTTCAGATGTGGACTTGATTGAAATGGGTGAAGTTTGTTTTCTTTTATGTTCTATTTCTCTCATGCCTTCATAAGCTAGTGGATCCAGATGGCTGGAATCACCAATTAAAAACAAAGAGAACACTGGGGAAGGAGCAAGGGAGAGAGAGATACCAAGTGGTAATTAGGGATGAGACAGCTGAAATGGCTTCATGATGGTAAAGATTCTTTCATTCCAGAAGAATGTGTGTGCAAATTAGAGTCTTTTTCTCCTTCTGCACTGTAAAGGCAATTTAACATTAATAAATTGCCACCAGAATTCTTTATTTCTGTAAGAAAATGTGTGCTGCTGGATGTTTCCACAGTAATCAATGAGTGTCATTTAAATTACAGATTGGCTGATGTAAAAAGGTTGAAAAGGCAAGAGGAACAGAGCCTTCGTACAGGCTTCCAAGCTCTCCAAACCTGTGGTCAGGCAGCGTGTGTGGCTAGTCCAAAGGCTGCTGCTTGGAGGACAGACATTTTCAAGGTCTGCTAGCCTCACCCAGAGAAATTCACAGAGGAAGGCTTAGCACTTGGAAACATTCTGATTGCCCAGTTTCTTATTTGGTAGTGCATATCTCAATTATAAACTTCTCTCAACTTCTGGTTAGAAGTAGTGAGAGAGGCAGGGAGTGAGAGGAGGGAAAGTCAGGGGTGGGAGGGGTGTGATGGCGGGGGGAGACAGGTGAAAATGCCAGAAGAAAAAAAGTAAGGAGGGGAATAAGGAGATAGGGGATAAAAAAGGGAAAGAGATGGGGAGAGGAAGATCAGAAGAGAGGGAGGAGAGGGAGAAAGAAAAAGGAGAGAAGGCCTTTAAAGGAAAAGAAATAGGAAGAGGATTACAGGCCACTTCAGAAAGAAATGTAATTATATTACTTTTTTTAGATTCCTGAAATATTGAAAAATAGGTTGAATAATTGTTCCTATGTACTAGGTTCACTAGTAGCAGATTTAGGGACAGATCTAAAATGATTTGTAATTAGCTTTACACTTGCTAATATCTAATAGAGAACTTTGAATATGTTTGAAAGCAGGTTTACTCAAGTTTGTAGAATCAATTTGTGTGAATTTTTTTTTTTCACAAATGAACTTAAACTTCGATTAAGCCACTCTCCAAGTTATTACAAGTTCCAGCTAATAAAATCCAAATGATTGAGGTCTGGCTGTATTCTTCGTTCTCAAAATAAGTTCATTTCCCCATGTGGTTTTACTGAATGAAGGTGAAACAAAACATCAAAGAGTGATAGAAAATGAGTGTAGCCTTCCTCCCTTCAAGCTTGTTCTACATCCAATCTTGGGCTTCCCCCCCACACCCAATATCTCTTCTTCAGAACTTAGCTGCCAGATGTCACTCCAGACTACTAAGGGCTAAGTTGCTCACAGTCTCTCCACCAGAAGGTGAGCTCTTGAAGGCAAGGATTCTATCTGTCTGGGTCACCCCAGGCCTAGTATTGATACATCTCAGGGCATGACTGCTATTTGTTGACAGGCATAGTTGACCCATCTGCATCCTAGGCTGACTTTTACCATAGCAGCAAAAAATAGGCACTGCACACTCTTAATGTCTAGATTCCTTGGGGCTGACATACTTGAACTGATCCTGGAATTAACCATATTTAGCACTATGGCTCTACTTAACTTCTCTACTGTTCTGATCTGGTTTATGTCCTGGCAACTGCTACTCACTACACCTGTCCTGGTCTTGGCTCCACTTAATGAAACTGCATTCACAGTTGTACCGTTCAATGTGTTCCTAAGTTCTTGATGATCAATCATGACACCTCCTCTAGCTGAGCTACCAGAGAAGGGGCCAAATATTAGAAGCAACTGGATATCATACAAAAAGACCAGACTTCACATCTGATCTAAACTGCTGGTTCTCTCTTAGGGCACATAAGAATCTCTTGGGTACTATGAACAATTATATGAAAACAAATTAGATAACCTAGAAGAAATGGATCAATATAAACATGACTGAATCATGAAGAAATAGAAAGTCTGAACAGAAAAATTACTAATAACAAGATTGAATCAGAGATCAAAAGACTCCCACGAAAGAAAAGTCCAAGACCAGATGCCTTCACTGGTGAATTCTACCAAACATTTAAAGAAAAATTAATACCAGTCCTTGTCAAACTTTTCTGAAAAACAGAAGAGGAGGGAACACTTCCAAACTAATTTTATGAGGCCAGCATTATCCTGATGCTAAAGACAGACAAGGATACTATACGAAAAGAAAATTACAGGCCAATATCCCTGCTCAATATAGATGTAAAGATTCTCAGCAAAGTACTAGTAAACTGAATTCGACAGCACATGAAATGGATCATACACCACGATCAATTGGAATTTATTCCTAGGATGCAATGATAGTTCAACAACCACAAATCAATAAATGTGATACACCACATTAACAAAATGAAGGTTAAAAATCATATGATCATCTCAATATATGCAGGAAAAGTATTTGACAAAATATTCTTTCATAATAAAATTCTTAACAAATTCGGTAGAAATGGAATGTACTTCAACAAAATAAAGACCATATATGACAAGCCCACAGCTAACTTTATATTAGATGATGAAATGCTAAAAGATTTTCCTCTATGATCAGGAATAAGATAAGGATACCCATTCTCACCACTTTTATTCAACATAGTACCAGAAGTCCTAGCCAGAGCAATTAGGAAAAATTTTTTAAAAATAAAAGACATCCAAATCAGAAAGGAAGAAGTAAAAGTGTCATTGTCTGAAGATGACATTATATTATATATAGATAACCCTAAAGACTACCAAAAATCTGCTGAACTAATAAATGAATTCAGTAAAGTTGGAGCATACAAAATCAATATAAAATATCAGTTTTTACATACTGACAACAAGCTATCAGAAAGAGAAATTAAGAAAGTAATCTTATTTGCAGTAGCATCAAAAAGAATAAAATACTTAGGAATAAATTTAATTAAGGAGGTGAAATGTTTGTGCACTAAAATCTATAAAATATTGATGAGAGAAATAGAAGAAGACAAACACACACAAAAGGAAGATACTCCATGTTCATAGGCTGGAAGAATTAATATTGTTAAAATGTCCATATTACCCAAAATGATCTACAGATTCAACATAATCCTTATCAAAATTCCAATGGCATTTTTTACAGAGATAGAAAAAATTCCTAAAATTTGTATGAAACCACAAAAGATCCCAAATCACCAAAGCAATCCTGAGAAAGAAGAACAAAGCTGGATGCATCACACGTCCTGATTTCAAATTATATTACAAAGCTATAGTAAGCAAAACAGTATGGTATTAGCATAAAAACAGACACAAAGATCAATGGAACAGAGTAGAGAGTCCAGAAGTAAACCCATGGCTATGTGATACATTAATTTACAACAGAGGAGCAAAGAATATACAATGGGGAAAGGATAGTCTCTTCAATAAGTGATTGTGGGAAAACTAGATATTCACATGCAAAAGAATGAAACTGGACCCCGATCTTACACCACTCATAAAAATCAATTCAAATGGATTAAAGACTTGAATCTGACCATAAAACACCTAGAAGAAAATATAGGCAGTAAGCTCCCTGACATTGGTCTTGACAATGATTTTTTGGATTTGACACTAAAAGCAAAGGCAAGAAAAGCAAAAATAAGTAAGTTGGACTACAGAAAACTAAAAAGCTTCCGCACATCACAAGAAACAATGAACAAACTGAAAAGGCAACCTATGGAATAAGAGAAAATATTTTCAAATCACCTATCCAGTAAGGGCTTAATATCCAAAATATATAAGAAACCTATACAGCTCAAAAGCAAAAAAGCTAACAACCTGATTTTTCAAATGGGCAAAGGGACTGAATAGATATACAAAGACCCAACAGGTACATGAAAAGATGCTCAACATCATCAATCATCAGAGAAATGCAAACCACAACTACAGTGATATATTACCTCATATCTGTTAGAATGGTTATTATCAAAAAGACAAAAGATAAATACTGGCAAGGATATGGGGAAAGGAAAACCTGTACACTGTTGGTGGGAATGTAAACTGGTACAGCCACTATAAATAAACAGTATGGAGGTTACTCAAGAAATTAAAAATAGAACTATCGCATGATTCAGCAATCCCACTACTGGGTATATATGCAAAGGAAATGAAACTATTTTTATCTCGAAGAGATATCTGCACCCTCATGTTCACTGCAGCATTATTCACAATTGCCAAGATATAGAAACAACCTAATTGTCTATAATGGATGCATGGATAAATAAAATATGGTATATATATATATATATATATATATATATATACACACACACACACACATACATACATTCCATTCCATCAGCTTAATGGAATATTAAGCTTAAAAAAAAAAAAAAAAGGAAATCCTGCCATCTGCGACAACATGGATGAATCTGGTATTATGCTAAGTGAAATAAGCCAGACAGAGAAAGGCAATATTGCATGGTATCATTTATATGTATAATCTTTAAAAAAATTTGAAGTCATAGAAACAGAAAGTAGAATGGACGGTGGTTGTCAGGGGCTGGGGGAAATAGGGAGAGGTTGGTAAAAGAGTACACCTCTCAGTTATAAGATGAATAAGGTCTCGGGACTTCCCTGGTGGACCAGTGGTTGAGAATCCACCTTCCAACGGAGGCGACACGGGTTCGATCCCTGGTCTGGGAACTAAGATCCCACATGTTACGAGGCAACTAAGCCTTTGCGCCACAACTAAAGAGCCCACGTGCTGCAACTACAGAGCCCACGCACCACAAGTAGAGAGAAGCCCATGCACCGCAACAAGGAGGCTGCTCACTGCAGCTAAGACCCAATGCAGCCAAAAATAAATAAATATTTTTTAAAAGGATGAATAAGGTTTTAATATCCAAAATATAAACAGCGACTATAGTTGATAATACTGTATTTGTATAACTGAAATTTCCTAAGAGTAACTTGTGTTCTCACACACACAGAAAGGTAAATATGTGAGGTGACTGATGTGTTAATTAACTCAATGGGAGGGACTCCTTGTATGTCAAATCATGTTGTACATATATTTAAATATATGTACATATATATGTATATACATACTTATATCTATATAAATTGTTTAAATATATTATAATTTTGTCAATTATACCTCAATAAAACTGAAAAAAAAAGAATCACCTGCGGATTAAATTCCTTGGCTTCACTAAATGGAGCAGGGAGAGCGGAGTACCTGGGAATTTGCATTTTAGTAAATGGTGTTGATTAGGTGGTCTTAAACCACCTTTGAGAACCACCCAAACTTAACTTTCACAGTGTTCAGACTCATTCTCTTTACTTCAGTATCTGTACCCTCCTAATTTTCTGCAGAGTGCCTACTTAAGCTGTTTATTGCATGAATTCTTCTGGGTTTCATTTTATTTAGCTCATCACATGGCTTAGAATTAGGTCTGGCTAAAGCGAGTTAGGCTAGAAGCAGGAGAAAACAGTCTTAACCAGAAAAATATCAGAAGACACAAGGTTACTTTTACCAAGGTTCCTCTCTGTATATTTTTTCATGGTAAAAAATTCTTTTAATTTGAATATATAAAACCAAGAAACTGAAGAATTTCTTAGGATCCAATTACTTTTCAAACTCCATTCATTCATGTGTTTTGAATTGAGAATATTGGAACTATAATCGTGGTGTCAGCAAAGCCACTAGACTATTTAGTCATTGTCTGGACTCTTCTGATCTAGGGAATCCCAGCCCTGCTTTCAAAATCATATGCATTTTCAATCATCTCCAGAAATGTCATGAAGTTTTTAAAATGAATTTAATTTCAGTTTAACTTTATTTAAATACAGCAATTTCTATTTAAATATAACATTTATGATACAATAAAAATATGTGACGAAATGATGTTCCATATGGTTCTTTTCTGTAAAAATAAATAGTTGAATATATCTTTAAATTTTTATTTACTTACTTAGAAAAAGGTCTATAAGAATATTCATCAAATGTCAACCATGATTGCCTCCAAACAGTATAAATCTAGATGAATTCAAATTTTTCCTTTTTCCTATCCAGTGTTTCTTTTCTGAATTTTTCTGAATTAACATATAACAATAAATATGAAATAGGGAAAAAGAAATATTTTCCTGAACATCAATTCTGAGTTACAAATCTAAAATAGTTGGAAATCACTGTGTCAATTCCCAGTTCATAATCAGTCCCTCCATTTTCAAAAACATCTTTTCTCTTAAATAGTTTTTCCCCCAGATTATTCCTCCTCAGAGTATTATAAAAATTATATCTGGTACACTGCCTCTCCCTTTTGTATTCCCTTTTCCCCTGGTCACCAATCATTGGACATCTTTCCACAGGAGAGTTTTCTCCCTAGTATACTCCCTGCCAGTAGCACCATACTGTTGGTATGTAATCTGTGGCTGTACTATTTTTTAAAATATCCTCCTTCTGATTTAAGTAATGCTTTACTAATTTATAGACAATTTGGAAAAAATAAATTCACCCCTAATTACACTGTCCAAAGACACACTAATATACTAATAGATGCTATTTTATCCTAATTTTTTATATATATGGATGTGTGTGTAGGTCTAGTTGAGTGCAATTTACTTGGCCCACCAGCAGAAAATATTTGATCAAGGACCAGAATAGAACTAGCTCAGTATAAATCAATAAAGCAGAAAGGAAATAGTTGATTTTTACATATAAAAATGTTACTTTTTATTTATCAATCTTTCCAACAACATTAAAAGGCAAGTGACAAATTGGGGGAAGTATTTGCAACTTACAAAATAGGGTTAGTTCTTTTTATCTAAAGTTATTTTTACCTGGAGTCTTTATCTAGACTCTAAAAATCACTTAGAAAAATATTAGGCCATCTAACAGAAATTAGATGAATGCTAGACTGCTGTCACAAAAACGAAAAAAATAAAGTGGTTTCAGTAAGACACAACTGTACTTCTTCCTCTTGTTCTTACAAAAGGGTAGCAGGTCAGCTCTGCTCATGGCATCCTTGTTTCTGCGATCTTGGTCAGTTTCCTCTGGACATTGTCATTATCTGCTTAGTTTTTAAATTTCTTACTCTTTGATTCAGTAATTCTACCCCTAGGAATCTATTCTTATAAAATCATCAGAGATGAAGCTAAAGGAAATAATATAGAGAGAAATACTCAATACTAAGAGAATTATTAAATAATTCATGCAGCAACCACATAGTAGGATATTATGCAGCCACTAGAATCATATTTTGAAGCTCATGAGAAAATATTCATGATGTAATATTAACAGGAAGAAAAGAATGATTCAAATTTCTGAATTTAGGGTGATCTCAACTTTGTTTAAAATAAATATATGACTAAAAGTTAAAATACCACAATGTATGACTAGTATATTTGGAAGAGTTTTGCTTTCTTTGTTATTTGTTTCCTATAAATATTTTCTATAATTAGAATGTATTTTATAATTTTATAAAATAGTAAATGCTAGTTAGAAATTACCAAGCAAAGCAGAAGATAATTCCCTAGGGATGGCAGTCGTGGGTGAAGAGACAGGGCTGCCTTCCAGCTTCAGAAGACTCAGAATAGATACATAGGACCCGCATCTCCAGAGAAAAAGTCTCTGAGGATTGAAGAATGAGATCTCAATAACTTCAGAATTACCTGGCACATTATAACTACTGTAATATCATTCTATTTTATTCATTAGGAAACTTCTGGTTACAAGTATTAGAAACCAGTCTAAGCGCAACCAATTAAAACCATAAAGAAGGAAGAGCTGTCTCATGGCTATCCTCATTCAAGGATAGGAGTGTTCCAGAGTCTTGGAAAGGCAATTGAACCAAGGTCTAGAAAGCTATAGAGACTCTTTGCTTTTTCCCCCCCATATATCTTCTTTCTTCTTCTCTCTCTGTGTAGACTGGCCTCCTCTTTTTCTCTGGCCCACATCACAGACATAAGATGGTTGCTGATTCTCCCACATTCAGTGTTACAGTTCTAGTCTCAAAGGATATCTGAATCTCTTTCCTGGACCCAATTTTAAATTCCCAGGAAAAAGACCTAAAAAGGCCCAGTTGCCCATTTCTAGTCTTATTAACTACAGACAGTGTGGCAAGGTCATAAACAGGGCCCCTAGGAGCTGACCACTGGAAGTGAAGGCCACAGGGAAAGGGATCCATGAGCTGGGCAGACACTTCAAATACGGCTAACTGCATCCATTATCAAAAACTAGTAGTAAATTATGACTGATTAAAAAAAAAAAACTAGTAGAATACCTACTGGATACACACTTAACTCTGAAAGGGAAAACTCAGGCCCCTACCTTCAAAGAGATAACATTATTTCAATAACTAATGGTGGAATGTCTATATATTAAATAGAGTTGCATTTTATTATGGCCAACTATTCAGTAACCCACAACTTCACAATTTTCCACTATGATATAAATTTTGTGCACCTTCTCTGTAAAGTCAGAACTCTGAACACCACTCAGTTCTTTTCTGAAATATGGATTTTTAAAGGTATAGTTGGAGGTATCATTATGAACTCATGGTTTTAAGTTAGATAGATGATAAATAGATACATAGATATAGATAGATAGATAAGATGACAGATATACGGAAGGAAAGAAGGGAGGGAGGAAGGAAGAGACGTGTGTGTATACATTGAGAAATATAAAAGTGGCCTGTGACATCCAGGAACTGGCTGGCATTCATAATTAGGCCTTGATGTTCTCCTGTAGAATATAAGTAATCTCACAGAGCACCAACATCAGACAATGCCACTCTATGACTGTCTTATGGCATACAAGGATAGGAATGTTCTTCAAATAACACACACACACACACACACACACACACGAAACCACTTTGTGAAACTTTGTTTAAGCACAGACTAAAAACAAGATCACTGTGCAAACCACAAAAGTAACTAAACATCCCCTAATTTTGGCTACTATGTTGACGGCTTCTTTTCAAATTATAGCTCTAACCTTCCTCTAGACTTCTCTATTTTAGATAATATTTACTAAGATTCCCAACCAGAGAATTACCCCACTGACAACATCCATTCCAGAGCAAAGTCCCACTTCCTTAAACTCTTCCCCTAAACACCTGATACTGTAATAAGTTCTTTCTAACACCCTCTTATTAAGATGACTCATGATTCTCCATAATGTGCAGCTGCCCTCATTGCAATAAGCCATAACAACTTGTTCAATTACAGGCGTATTCCTGATAATTCCTAAATTTAGGTATTTACATAATTCCTAAATCTGTCTTCTGAGGGGACCTAAAAGCAATGACACTTTAGTAGCCATGAACACCCCTAACACTCAGATATTAGATTCTAAATATCATTCTTCAATAAAAGGCAACAGGACTCCTTAAAGAAAAAGCTGATTCAAGGGCTGGGCCAGGAAAAGAAAAAGGTGCGCCTAGTCAATTATATCTCAACAAAACTGGAAGGAAAAAAAATTTAATTAAAAAAAATGAGTATAAGATGAGCCTAGAGCATTTTATGGTGTCAGGAAGTAAGAAGTACTGAAAAAAATGGTGTGAACTTGTCAAAGGGACACAGGAGCCAAATTGAAGGGGCTTCTGATTACCAAATTTGAGACAATTTGAAAAGGAAAATAACAAAGTTAGAAATGGATTATAGCTCACAGAATAAGAATCTATCTGTCCATACTGATATAAATAACTGAATAAATAAATAAATAAGGGAGAAGGAATAGCTCTTCCTTACATTAGAATTCCAACTAAGAAATGTAGAAGGAATGATGGAAGTAGAAAATTATCATTTAGCAAACAAATTGCTTTAGACAAGAATCATCAATGGATTTTTAAAAATTAGTGGGCAAAAGTATCAATATAATGAGAAACAGGATACTTTCATAGTCTCAAAATATCTCACCACAAGATGCTTACTAATTGCAAAAGGAAAAATAGTTAACTCTGGAGAGGAGAAAACTGACAAACATGACCTTAATCAAGCCATAAATGTTAACATCACTAGTAATGGGAAAAGTCTTATTCATGTGCCTCTTGATGCCACACTGAGAAAAACACATCATAACTTCAGTGGTAAGCTTAATCAGGAAGAAACACTGCGTGACACACACAAATTGAGGGATAGTCTACAAAAATAACTGGCTAGTGCTCTTCCAAAGTACCAAAGTCACAAAAGGCAAAGAAAGACTGGAGGACTGATCTAGATTAAAAGGCACACAAAAACTAATAATAATGTATGATTCTGGACCAGAAAAAACATAAATTGGTAAAATACGAATGATGTCTATGGATTAGATAATAATACTAATATTTGATAGCTATACTGTGGTTATGTAAGATGCTAACATTTAGAGAATCAAGACTGGTTATTTGAGAATTTTTAATACTGTTTTTGAGCATTTTCATAAGTCTGAAATTATTTTAAAATGAAAAGTTCTTTCAATTTAAAAATTTTAAAATAGACTGTACTTCTATGCCCTCACACTTGCACATGTATTAAATTAACAGACAGCCTTAAAAAGCCAGGTCATAAATGCCTTCTTAGGAAACAGTTGACACATATGTTAGATGAGGAAAATTATGAAGAAATATATACTATCTAAACATCAAATTTCACTCATGTTCAGTCTCAAAAAATACTAGTGATCATATTATATGGGATTGGAAAAGTTGCCCAGGCAATTAATCACATTGCAGCTTTTTCCTGTTTTTATCTCCTGTTTTCTTATTTTTCCTAATTCCTTACTATTACTGCATTTTTGATTAAGCTTCTGTTCTATTTATTTCTTAGATGATTTTGTGATTTTTTGAGTTTTCAAAAAACAGTTTTAACAAAATTAATTGAGCAACACTCATAAAAATCACTCATAATCCCATTACATTTTTAAAATTATTTTTTAATATGTAAAAATAAACCACTTGCATTTTTAACATTGTCAATGTTACAAGGTAAAAATATGATTATAACTGTCATTATTTCATATTTGTCATGTCTAGGGCTACATCTACCCAAAGTCACAGAAAAATGTAATCAGCTAGATGTTTGGGTCTAAAAAAAGGCAAATATTTGGCTATTATAAACACCTGGTGTAGATTATTCCAATTTTACTCAAATGTTTACCTTCATTTAGCCATAGTCAGTGTGTCTCATTTCCTTGGGTAGATGAACACAGATTCTTTTATGTTCCACTATCTCTGAGGTCCAAAAACATTTTATATATATACATATATGTGTGTATATATGTATATATATGTGTGTGTGGCACTTCAAGATGAAAGGATATCTCACATTAATGTTAACTAACACTAGTATGTTTTGAAATAATCTTCATTGCCCTAACAAATCCTAAGAATGGTGGTCTAAAATATAGTCTTAAGGAAATTCTCTGTTCATAGTAATTCACCAGCCATGGACTAGGATAGACCCAAAGTCTGAAGTAATGCTAGTAGCTAGTAACATTGTCAGAGTGACAATGTTCTAATATATTTAGAAGAATACCTTCTCTGGAGCACTGGAGGCAGACAGGGCAAAAAGTAACACTGACCACCTAGCCCCAAAACTTCAGGGACAACATAGGCCATTAGTTCATTCTGGCAACATCGTGTCTCCTGCAGAGTCTCCTTATCAGAAGATGCCCCAGCCCTGCAACAGAAGTCCTAGGGTATGTTATGAATCCCCTTGGTCAGCACCAGGAAGTAAGTGCAAAATTTCGTTAGAAAATTATAGCATTACATAAATGTGAAGGACGTTATAATCATCATTATGATTACCTCTTGGTCTGCTATAAGTCTCCTCCAACAACCTATGTCATAGCCAGCACCACAACCACTATATGATACACAATAAACCACTACCAGGCACCACTTAGTATGCCTGTTCCTGGAATTATGAAGGGGTGAGGATGAGGGTAGTGACAGTTGTGTGTGCATGTCTCTGTATGTGTTTGAAAAAATGCTGAAGACTAACTCCCATATACCTAAGCCTGTCCACCTTGTTCTGATCACAACATGCTTCCTTTTAGAAGGCATGGTTGTCCTTGAACTGAAGGAATAAGTACCACTTCACATGCAGATTGTAGACATCCTATAATTTACCTCTGTGTTAGAAACACTACAGCCTCAAATGCGAGGGACTCCTTAAAATAACCAAGGATGTAAATCAAGTCATCCATAAGAAGTAATAAATAAGACCTGAAAAATAGAGATATACAATGTTTATTTTTAAATATCTTTATTGAGATATAGTTAATATACAAATTAACTGCACATATTTGAAGCATAGAACATGGTAAGATTTAACATATGGTTGCATCCATGAAATCATCAACACAACCAAATTCATGAACAATCCAATCACCAACGTTTCCTCATGGCCCTTTTATTTTTCAACTGTAGTTAAAAAACACATAAAATTTACCATACTACCATTTTTTTAGTGTACAGTAAAATAGTGTTATACATACCATGTTGTGCAACAATCTCTAGAACTTTTTCATCTTGCAAAATGGAAACTATACCCACTGAACAAAAATCCCTCTGTATCCCCTACTCACAGCCTCTGGCAACCATCATTCTATTTTCTGTTTCGAAGAGTTTGACAATTTTTGATAGCTCATATAAGTGGAATTATGCAGTATTTGTCTTTTTGTGACTGATTTCACTCAGCATAATGTCCTCAAGCTTCATCCATGGTGTAGCATATGACAAGATTTCCTTCTTTTTAAGGCTGAATAATATTCCATTATATGTATATACCACAGTATCTTTTTCCGTTTATCCATCAGTGGGCATTTACGTTGTTTTACATTTTGGCTACTGTGAGTAATACTGCAACAAACATGGGGGTGCAAGAATCTCTTCAAGATCCAGTTTTCAATTCGTTTGGATATATATCCAGAAGTGGTATTTCTGGATCATATGGTAATTCTATTTTTAATTTTTTGAGGAATCTCCATACTGCCTTCTATAGCAGTTGCACCATTTAACATTTCCACCGATGGTGTACTGGTATTCCAATTTCTCCATATCCTCTCCAACACGATATTTTCTGTTTGTTTGTTTGTTCGTTTGATAGTGGCCATCCTGATAGGGGTAAGGTGATATTTCATTGTGGTTTAGATTTGCATTTGTCTGATGATTAGTGATGTTGAGCATCTTTTCACATGCCTGTTGGCCTTTGTATATCTCTTGAATTTTTCGTAAGAGTTTGAGAATAACTGGCATTAATTCTTTAAACATTTGGTAGAATTCTTCACTGAAGCCATTTTGTTTTGGGGAAAGTTTTTGATTACTGCTTCAATCTCCTCCTTAGTTATACGTCTGTCAGATTTTTTAAATTGTTCATGATGCAGTAGGTTGGTAGCTTGTACGCTTCTAGAAATTTAACCATTTCTTCCAGGTTATTCACTTTTGTTGGCATATAGTTTTTTATTGTAGTCTTTTATTATCTTTTTAGAAAATTTCTGTGACATCCAGTGTAATGTCTTTTCTCTCTAATTTTATTTAATGTTCTCTCTTTTTCTTCTCAGTTTGGCTAAGGTTTTGTCAATTTTGTTAATCTTTTCAAAAACTGACTCAGTTTCACTGATTTTTAATTGTTTTACTTTTTTCTATTTTGGTTATTTGGCTCTAATTTTCATTATTTACTTCCTTCTGCTAATTTTGGGTTTAGTTTGTTCTTTTTCTAGCTCTTTGAGATATAAAGTTAGGTTGTTTATTTGAGATTTTTTTCTGTAATAATTAGGCATTCATCACTATAAAATTCCCTCTTAGATTGCTTCTGCTGCATCCCTTAAGTTTGATATGTTGTGTGATTTCTTTCTTGACCTATTTATTGTTTGTTCAAGAGTGTGCTGTTTAGTTTCCAGATATATGTGAATTTTCCATTTTTCCTTTTGCAAATGATTTCCCATTTTATTCCACTGTGATTGGAAAAGATACTTGGCATGATTTCAATCTACTTAAATTTGTTAAGACTTGTCTGTGACCTAATATGTGATCAACATTCAAGACTGCTCCATGTGCTATGGTCACCTTATCTTTGATAAAGGAGGCAAAAATATACAATGGAGAAAAGACAGCCTCTTCAATAAGTGGTGCTAGGAAAACTGGACAGCTACATGTAAAAGAATCAAATTAGAACACTCCCTAACACCACACACAAAAATAAACTCAAAATGGATTAAAGACCTAAATGTAAGGCCAGACACTATAAAACTCTTAGAGGAAAACATAGGCAGAACACTCTATGACATAAATCACAGCAAGATCCTTTTTGACACACCTCCTAGAGAAATGGAAATAAAATCTAAAATAAACAAATGGGGCCTAATGAAACTTAAAAGCTTTTGCACAGGAAAGGAAACCATAAACAAGACAAAAAGACAACCCTCAGAATGGGAGAAAATATTTGCAAACGAAGCAACTGACAAAGGATTCATCTCCAAAATTTACAAGCAGCTCATGCAGCTCAATATCAAAAATACAAACAACCCAATCCAAAAATGGGCAGAACACCTAAAAAGACATTTCTCCAAAGAAGATATACAGATTGCCAAGAAACATATGAAAGGATGCTCAACAACACTAATCATTAGAGAAATGTAAATCAAAACTACAATGAGGGGGCTTCCCTGGTAGCACAGTGGTTGGGAATCTGCCTGCCAATGCAGGGGACACAGGTTCGAGCCCTGGTCCGGGAAGATCCCACATGCCACGGAGCAATTAAACTCGTGAGCCAAAACTATTGAAGCCCACACAACTAGAGCCTGTGCTCTGCAACAAGAGAAGCCACCACAATGAGAAGCCTGCGCACAGCAATAAAGACCCAACGCAGCCAAAAATAAATAAATAAAATTTAAAAAAAAACCACCACAATGAGGTATCACCTCACACCACTCAGAATGACCATCATCAAAAATTCTACAAACAATAAATGCTGGAGAGGATGTGGAGAAAAGGGAACCCTCTTGCACTGCTGGTAGGAATGTAAATTGATACAGCCACTATGGAGAACTGTATGGAGGTTCCTTAAAAAACTAAAAATAGAGTAACCATATGACCCAGCAATCCCACTACTGGGCACATACCCTGAGAAAACCATAATTCAAAAAGAGTCATGTACCACAATGTGCATTGCAGCTCTATTTACAACAGCCAGTACATAGAAGCAACCTAAGTGTCCATCAACAGATAAATGGATAAAGAAGATGTGGCACATATATACAATGGAATATTACTCAGCCATAAAAAGAAATGAAATTGAGTTATTTGTAGTGAAGTGGATGGACCTAGAGTCTGTTATACAGAGTGAAGTAAGTCAGAAAGAGACAAACAAATACAGTATGCTAACACATATATATGGAATCAAAAAAAAATGCTTCTGAAGATCCTAGGGGCAGGACAGGAATAAAGACGCAGATGTAGAGAATGGACTTGAGGGCAAGGGGATGAAGTGAGAGAGTGGCATGGACATATATACACTACCAAATGTAAAATAGATAGCTAGTGGGAAGCAGCCACATAGCACAGGGAGATCAGCTCAGTGCTCTGTGACCACATAGAGGGGTAGGATAGGGAGACACAAGAGGGAGGAGATATGGGGATATATGTATAGCTGATTCACTTTGTTATAAAGCAGAAACTAACACACCATTGTAAAGCAATTATACTCCAATAAAGATGTTAAAAAATAAAAAATAAATAAAGAATGCTCCATGTGCATAGAAGTATGTGTTTTCTGTGATTGTTGGGTGGAGTGTTCTGTATGTGCTTGTCAATGTACTTGTTAAGTTCACTTGGTCTCTAGTGTTGTTCAAGTCGTCTATTTTCTTATTGCTCTTTGTCTGGCTGATCTATGTATTATTAAAAGTAAGTATAGAAATCCACTACTATTACTGTTACTTATTCAACTCTGTCGATGTTTGCCTCATATATTTAGGTGCTCTAGTGTTAAGTGAATATATATTTATAACTGTTATATCTTCCTGGTAAATTGACCCTTTTAGCATTATATAATGTCTTTCTTTGTCACTGTGACAGTGACTCAAAGTCTATTTTGTCTGATATAAATATGGCCACCCCTAATCTCTTTGGTTGCCATTTGCATAGAATATCTTTTCCCATCCTTTCATTTTCAGCCTACATATGTCCTTAAATCTAATGTGAGTATCTTGGAGTAACACCATCATCATGATGGAATAAGAGTTTTTTCCCCATCTTCCTCCCAAAGAACACCAATTTAGACAGTCATCCACAGAGGAGAGAGTTGTTGTGGAATTCCAAGATTCTAGTGGAGAACATGAGAGCAAAAATAAGAGGATAAGAGGAACAGTTTCACTTTACTTGCATCACTCCTCCCCAAAGGCAGCACAGCTCAGTGTCAAGAGAGATCTTCTCAGTCCATGATTTCTCCAGTGGGGAAGGTGAGAGCATGTAAATGAGTACTCAGCTTCCTCAGCTATGCAGGTCACTGCCAAAGAGATACTTCAAGAGAGAGATCTTCTCAGCCCATGATTTCTCCAGTGGGGAAAGTGAGAGCATGTGAATGAGTACCCAGCTTCCTCAGCTTTGCAGGTCACTGCCAAAGAGATACACTTTTTCCATGCCCTGTCCAGAATACTGAGGTGTGCTCATGACTAGGGAGCAGGGAGTGGCTAGGAGAGCCATACAGGCCAGGAAGGAGTGTAATGCTATATTCAAAAGTACTGAAATTTTTAGGAAAAAAAAAAACAACTGTCAACCAAGAAGAATACTTTATCTGGCAAAGTACTCCTTCAAAACAGAGGAGAGATGAAGACTTTCCCAACAAAACAAACGCTGAGGGAATTCATCACCATTAGACCTGCCTTACAAGAAATGCTAGAAAGAGTTTTTTAAGCTGAAATGAAAGGATGCTCATTAGCAACATGAAAACATATGAAAATATAAAACACACTTGTAATGGTAAGTATGTAGTCAAATTAAGACTACTCTAAGACTGTAATCTGGTGGTATGAAAAGCACTTAACTCTAATATAAAGGTTAAAGGACAAAAGTATTAAAAATTACTACAGCTATGATAATTTGTTAATGGATACACAATATTAAAAGATGTCAATTGTGGTAACAAAACAAAATTTGGGGGTTAGGGGGAGAATAAAAGGGTAGGGTTTTGTATGTGATTTTAGTTGTCATCTACATAAAATACACTATTATACCTATATGTATGCCTCGTGGTAACCAAAAGGCAAACACCTACAGTAGATACACAAAAGATAAAGGGAAGGAACTCAAACAAAGCATTACCACTCTGGAAAATCATCCATTCATGAAGGAAGACAGCAAAAGAGGAGGAAAAAAGCAAGGGAACTGCGAATACCATAACACAATTAATAAGATGCTATTATTAAGTCCTTACCTAGCAATAATTACTTTGAAAATGTAAATGTATTAAATTCTCCTATCAAAAAGCATACAGTGCCTGAATTAAAAAAAAAAAAAAAGACACATAGATCAATGCAACAGAAGAAAGATCCCAGAAAAAAAACCTACACATACATGTTCAACTAATATTTAGTGCCAATGTGGAAAGGATAGTCTCTTCAATAAATGGTGCTGGGAAAACTGGATAAATACATGCAAAAGAATGAAAACGGGTCCCTATCTTACACCACTCACAAAAATTAACTTGAAATGGATTAAAGACTTAAAGGTAAGACCTGAAACTGTAAAACTCCTAGAAGAAGACATCAGGAGTAAGCTCCTCTACATTGGTCTTGGCAATGATTTTTTTGGTTATGACACCAAAAGTTCAAGCAGCAAAAGCAAAAAATTATTAAGCGGGACCTACATCAAACTAAAAAGCTCTGCACAGCAAAAGAACAATCAACAAAATGAAAAGGCAACCTACAGAATGGGATAAAATATTTGCAAATCGTTTAATTGATAAGGGGTTAACATTTAATATATATAAGGAACTAATACACCTCAATAGAAAACAAATTAAATAATCCAATTAAAAATGGGCATAGGATCTGAACAGCTATTTTTCCAAAGAAGACATACAATGGCCAACAGTTATATACAAAGTATATCTAAGCAAAAATGTCAAAATATTATATCTGAAGCAACAATGTCAAAATATTAACACTCACTGATTCTGGTATTGGAATCACAGATCTCTGACAGCACGTCCACATTTATTTTACTTTTCCCCAACCAAAATCAAAAAATTAAAATAAAACTTTGCCTACCACTTTTATAAAACAAAGAAAAAGAAGGCAAATAAACTAGTAACTCTCAATTCCTTTCCCTTTTTTCCTACATTCACTAACTTTCTACTGATCTGTCACCAGTGTTTCACAGTAAAGAAGGCCATTCCATTGTTTTACTATATCCTGTCATTCAGTATTCAAAGCCTGACTATGTTGTCATTCTTGAATGCAAGAGGCCTGCAAACACTAGAACAGCTTTTCACAATAACCCGCTGGCTGGGAAACCTGAGCAAACAAAGAAGGGAGAAAATTAACTCTGGTCTCTGGCCAAAATAATTTGCTTATGATAAACAAAATAGACAATTTCCAGTTCCCACCCCATAGCAGATTAAGACCACCTGTTGTTAATTCTCTTCAAATATTTGATAGTTCTTATTCCTTTCTGTTTCTCAGTTATGTCATTACTCTTCATTCTTGTTTTAACCCATGCAGCACTATTTGCTTTTCCTTGGCTTTCTACTTTTAGAGAGGCCACATCTAACTTACTTCTGCCTCTCTCAACCCAAGATTTAGACAGGAATCTAATACTTTGACCTTGTTACTTCTTAACAAATGGTATCCAACTTAGTGTGAAGTCTTTCTCTGACTTTTCCTATAAGAGCTCACTGACATCACTTCTCCTGCATACCCCAGGAATGGAAGATGCTGGCTCTCCTATACTTGCAGCCACTAAATAACGCTTTCTCATAACTCCTGACTCTTGTATCACTGAGGGGCCCAGCAGGCAAAAGAATGAACTTGTATTGACTAAGTGAAATGACTACTTAGAAGTAGGCAGGTTATGGAGTGAAATAAGGGACAATAAGAGATGCAGAGATCAGCAGAAATGGAAAGGCATTACCATCCCTAGGGCTAAAGAGGCAAGGGAAAGGAACATTTTTACAGAACCTAGTGAAAGCCTAAGATGTGGGGGAAGGGTTACTTTCTGGAGCTGCAGTCTTAGAAGGACTCAGCTACTACTAGAAGTGGTGCTGAAATAAAGGAGTGAGCAGGGAAGAAATAGGGCAACCTGTCTCTTCTCTTGCCCTCCGATCTCCTGCTCATGCCTTGCTTTGGCCAAATTCACTTACAAGCCAGTCGGAGGGGCACTCAACTGATACAGGCCTCAGGTGTCAGCCTTCTAGGTCCCTAAAGTGGTTCAAGGTGAGTGAGGACTGGTTTGATGGGGGAGGAGACAAACAGAGAAAAACCAGCACAATGCTGAAGACATGAATGTTTCCACCTCCATATAAAAAGCTTTCCTCCTTCAAAGCTTATGTTATCTGATTACGCGACCCTGTCCCACTCCTCAGTGCTGTCATCTGCCTGGCGCACTTTCCACCACGGTTCCTGTCACCATCACTGGCAACCTCACAGTGTATGTGGATGGCGCTTCTGACAAGCTAGCCTCAAAACTTGCTTTCCTCCTCAACAACAGCATGTATCTATGCCCTGGTTGAGCAACCCATGGTAAGCTACTTATCACAGCCCTGTTATCTCACACTAGGCAGTACTGCCTTTACTAGCACAGAGAAAATGGGTTACTAATGAGATAGGAACTCCTGCAGTTTCCCATTCCCAAATTTATCTGCATCCATTCTTCCTCTTCCTTTAGTTTCAAAGAATAGGTTCTGATGGACAGAGTCAAGACGACAGAGTACGAGGAGGTGGAATTCGCGTCTCCGCAAAACTAGGGCACCTACCAGGCACCGGTAGGGGACCAAGGACACCTAAGGGGACAGGAGGAACCCCCAGAAACCGGGTAGGACACGGGGCGTGGGGGGGGGGGGGAGTGAGGGGGGAGGAGAAGTGGAGGTAGGATGGGACTGGCGCCCCTGAGGGGCGGCTCAGGGAAGGGAAGGGACCCTATGCACAAAACAGGAAATTGGGGGACCACTGGGAGGGCAGAGGATCAAAAGGGAGCATGGCCAGGTTTCCCCTGCCCACTTGGGCCCCTGGGAGACTGCTGAGATCCCGGGCCTGATCCTCTGCCCACCGAGGCCCCCTCCAGCCGCGCGGGTCCTGAGGGAGTGGGAGGGAGGGAAGGGGGAGCAAAAGTAAAGGCTGGACCTACAGGACCAGCACCCCTGAGGGGTGGCTGGGGGAGGGGAGGAGTTCCTACTCCCAGTGGGACCCACCCACGGTTAGGGATCCAGCCGGGACAGGGGAGACCCTGGGGGAGACCCGGGGAGGGGGGGGCGTGGAAGAATGGAAGGGAACGCGGCCAGAGCTTTCCCTGTGCACTTAGGCACCAAGGAGCCTCTTGGGTTCCGGGGCCTAACCCTCTGCCCTCGGAGCCTCCCTCTTGCCGCACACAGCCCAAGCCCCGCCCCTACACCCCCACCCAGGGCCCTCAGTCTACACTCGGAGACACCCTCTGAGACCCCCTCCAACCGCACTGGGTCTAAACCCCAACCACACACCCTGACCCAGGGCCTTACCTCCAAAGTCCCGAACGCCAAACTCCGAGGACGCTCCTTTGGAGCTGCTGCCTCTCCGCTTCCACGCACAAATCCTACGCAGGGCCCCGCCCCACGCATTAACGTCACCCTGCCTAGGGCCCGCCCCCAAGGCCTTTTCCAGCTGCGAGGGTCCTGAGCCTAGGCCCCGCCCCATGCTCAAAGGTCATCCCCCAGCCTAGGTCCCACACCACCCTAAACCCCTCCTCTGCTTAAGTTCCACCCCCCAAACTCCACTGCCCCATAGACAAGGATTTTTTTTTTTTACCCTCTTTTAGATTGCGGTTCTGTTTTACCTTGTTGATTCCTTGTTGTTGATTCGTTTATATATTTTTTTCTAATAAATCTTTCTTTATCTTTTTTTAACGTCTTTATTGGAGTATAACTGCTTTACAGTGGTGTGTTAGTTTCTGCTTTATAACAAAGTGAATTAGCTATACATATGCATATATCCCCATATCTCCTCCCTCTTGTATCTCCCTCCCACCCGCCCTATCCCACCCCTCTAGGTGGTCACAAAGCACAGAGCTGATTTCCCTGTGCTATGCGGCAGCTTTCCCCTAGCTATTTTACATTTGGTAGTGTACCTATGTCCATGCCACTCTCTCACTTCGTCCCAGCTTACCCTTCCCCCTCCCCTCCCCGTGTCCTCAAGTCCATTCTCTACGTCTTTATTCCTGTCCTGCCCCTAGGTTCTACAGAAGCTTTTTTTTTCTTTTAGATTCCATATATATGTGTTAGCATACAGTATTTGTTTTTCTCTTTCTCACTTACTTCACCCTGTATGACAGTCTCTAGGTCCATCCACCTCACTACAAATAACTCAATTTTGTTTCTTTTTATAGCTGAGTAATATTCCATTGTATATATGTGCCACATCTTTTTTTTTTTAAAACATCTTTATTGAAGTATAATTGCTTTACAATGGTGTGTTAGTTTCTGCTTTATAACAAAGTGAATCAGTTATACATATACATATGTTCCCATATCTCTTCCCTCTTGCATCTCCCTCCCTCCCACCCTCCCCATCCCACCCCTCTAGGTGGTCACAAAGCACCGAGCTGATCTCCCTGTGCTATGCGGCTGCTTCCCACTAGCTATCTATTTTACATTTGGTAGTGTATATATGTCCATGACACTCTCCCACCCTGTCACATCTCACCCCACCCCCTCCCCATATCCTGAAGTCCATTCTCTAGTAGGTCTGTGTCTTTATTCCCGTCTTGCCACTAGGTTCTTCATGGCCTTTTTTTTTTTTTCCTTAGATTCCATATATATGTGTTAGCATACCGTATGTGTTTTTCTCTTTCTGACTTACTTCACTCTGTATGACAGACTCTAACTCCATCCACCTCATTACAAATAACTCCATTTCATTTCTTTTTATGGCTGAGTAATATTCCATTGTATATATGTGCCACATCTTCTTTATCCATTCATCTGATGATGGACACTTAGGTTGCTTCCATGTCCTGGCTATTGTAAATAGAGCTGCAATGAACATTTTGGTACATGACTCGTTTTGAACTATGGTTTTCTCAGGGTATATGCCCAGTAGTGGGATTGCTGAGTCGTATGGTAGTTCTGTTTTTAGTTTTGTTATTTATTTATTTATTTATTTATTTATTTATTTATTTATTTATGGCTGTGTTGGGTCTTCGTTTCTGTGTGAGGGCTTTATGGCTGTGTTGGGTCTTCGTTTCTGTGCGAGGGCTTTCTCCAGTTGCGACAAGTGGGGGCCACTCCTCATCGCGGTGCACGGGCCTCTCACTATCGCGGCCTCTCTTGTTGCGGAGCACAGGCTCCAGATGCGCAGGCTCAGTAATTGTGGCTCATGGGCCTAGTCGCTCTGTGGCATGTAGGATCTTCCCAGACCAGGGCTCGAACCCGTGTCCCCTGTATTGGCAGGCAGATTCTCAACCACTGCGCCACCAGGGAAGCCCCCCTATTTTTAGTTTTTTAAGGAACCTCCATACTGTTCTCCATAGTGGCTGTATCAATTTACATTCCCACCAACAGTGCAAGAGGGTTCCCTTTTCTCCACACCCTCTCCAGCCTTTATTGTTTGTAGATTTTTTGATGATGGCTATTCTAACTAGTGTGAGGTATTACTTCATTGTAGTTTTGATTTGCATTTCTCTAATGATTAGTGATGTTGAGCATCCCTTCATGTGTTTGTTGGCAATCTGTATATCTTCTTTGGAGAAATGTCTATATAGGCGTTCTGCCCATTTTTGGATTGGGTTCGTTGTTTTTTTGATATTGAGCTGCATGAGCTGTTTGTAAATTTTGGAGATTAATCCTTTGTCAATTGCTTCATTTGCAAATATTTTCTCCTATTCTGAGGATTGTCTTTTTGTCTTGTTTATGGTTTCCTTTCCTGTGCAAAAGCTTTTAAGTTTCATTAGGTCCCATTTATTTATTTTAGTTTTTATTTCCACTTCTCCAGGAGGTGAGTCAAAAAGGATCTTGCTGTGATTTATGTCATAGAGTGTTCTGCCTATGTTTTCCTCTAAGTGTTTTATAGTGTCTAGCCTTACATTTAGGTCTTTAATCCATTTTGAGTTTATTTTTGTGTATGGTGTTAGGGAGTGTTCTAATTTGATTCTTTTACATGTAGCTGTCCATTTTTCCCAGCACCACTTATTGAAGAGGCTGTCTTTTCTCCATAATAATGCTTGCCTCCTTTATCAAAAATAAGGTGACCATGTGTGTGGCTTTATCTCTGGGCTTTCTATCCTGTTCCATTGATCTATATTTTTGTTTTTGTGCCACTACCATACTGTCTTGATTAATGTAGCTTGGTAGTATAGACTGGAATCCGGGACCCTGATTCCTCCAGCTCCATATTTCTTTCTCAAGATGGCTTTGGCTATTTGGGGTCTTTTGTGTTTCCATACAAATTCTGAAGTTTTTTGTTCTACTTCAATGAAAAATGCCATTGGTAGTTTGATAGGGATTGCATTGAATCTGTAGATTGCTTTGGGTAGTATAGTCATTTTCACAATGTTGATTCTTCCAATCCAAGAACATGGCATATCTCTTCATCTGTTTATATCATCTTTAATTTCTTCCATCATTGTCTTATAGTTTTCTGCACACAGGTATTTTGTCTCCTTAGGTAGGTTTATTCCTAGGTATTTTATTCTTTTTGTTGAAATGGTAAATAGGAGTGTTTCCTTAATTTCTCTTTCACATTTTTCATCATCAGTGTATAGGAATGCAAGAGATTTCTGTGCATTAGTTTTGTACCCTGCTACTTTGCCAAATTCATTGATTAGCTCTAGTAGATTTCTGGTAGCATCTTTAAGATTTCTATGTATAGTATCATGTCATCTGCAAAGAGTGACAGCTTTACTTCTTCTTTTCTGATTTGGATTCCTTTCATTTCTTTTTCTTCTCTGATTGCTGTGGCTAAAACTTCCAAAACTATGTTGAATAATAGTGCTAAGAGTGGATAACCTTCTCTTGTTCCTGATTTTACAGGAAATGGTTTCAGTTTTTCACAATTGAGAATGATGTTGGCTGTGGGTTTGTCATATATGGCCTTTATTATGTTGAGGTATGTTCCTTCTATGCCTACTTTCTGGAGCGTTTTTATCATAAATGGGTGTTAAATTTTGTTGAAAGCTTTTTCTGCATGTATTGAGATTATCATATGGTTTTTCTCCTTCAATTTGTTAATATGGTGTATCACATTGATTGATTTGTGTATACTGAAGAATCCTTGAATTCCTGGGATAAACCCCACTTGATCATGGTGTATGATCCGTTTAATGTGCTGCTGGATTCTGTTGGCTAGTATTTTGTTGAGGATTTTTGCATCTATGTTCATCAGTGATATTGGCCTGTAGCTTTCTTTCTTTGTGACATCTTTGTCTGGTTTTGGTACCACGGTAATTGTGGCCTCGTAGAATCAGTTTGGGAGTGTTCCTCCCTCTGCTGTATTTTGAAAGAGTTTGAGAAGCATAGCTGTTAGCTCTTCTCTAAATGTTTGATAGTATTCTCCTGTGAAGCCATCTGGTCCTGGGCTTTTGTTTGTTGGAAGATTTTTAGTCACAGTCTCAATTTCAGTGCTTGTGATTAGTCTGTTTATATTTTCTATTTCTTCCTGGTTCAGTCACGGAAGGTTGTGCATTTCTAAGAATTTGTCCATTTCTTCCAGGTTGTCCATTTTATTGGCATGTAGTGGCTTGTAGTAATCTCCCATGATCCTTTGTACTTCTGCAGTGTCAGTTGTTACTTCTCCTGTTGCATTTCTAATTCTATTGATTTGAGTCTTCTTTTTTTTCTTGATAAGTCTAGCTAATGGTTTATCAATTTTGTTTATCTTCTCAAAGAAACAGTTTATAGTTTCATTGATCTTTGCTATTGTTTCCTTCATTTCTTTTTCATTTATTTCTGATCTGATCTTTTTGATTTCCTTCCTTCTGCCTACTTGGGGTTTTTTTGTTGTTGTTCTTTCTCTAATTGCTTTTGGTGTATTGTTAGGTTGTTTATTTGAGATGTTTATTGTTTCTCGAGGTAGGACTGTATTGCTATAAACTTCCCTCTTAGAACTGCTTTTGCTGCATCCCATAGATTCTGGGTCATCGTGTTTTCATTGTCATTTGTTTCTAGGTTATTTTTGATTTCCTCTTTGACTTCTTCAGTGAGCTCTTGGTTATTTAGTGGGGTATTGTTTAGCCTCCATGTTTTGGTATTTTTATAGATTTTTTCCTGTAATTGATATCTAGTTTCATAGCATTGTGGTCAGAAAAGATACATGATACGATTTCAATTTTCTTAAATTTACCAAGGCTTGATTTGTGAGCCAGGATATCATCTATCCTGGAGAATATTCCATGAGCACATGAGAAGAAACTGTATTCTGTTGTTTTGGGATGTAATGTCCTATAAATGTCAATTAAGTCCATCTTGTTTAATATGTCATTTAGAGCTTGTGTTTCCTTATTTATTTTCATTTTGGATGATCTGTCCATTGGTGAAAGTGGGGTGTTAAAGTCCCCTACTATGATTGTGTCACTGTCGATTTCCCCTTTTATGGCTCTTAGCATTTGCCTTATATACTGAGGTGCTCCTATGTTGGGTGCATACATATTTACAATTGTTATATCTTCTTCTTGGATTGGCCCCTTGATCATTATGTAGTTTTCTTCTTTGTCTCTTATAATAGTCTTTATTTTAAAGTCCATTTTGTCTGATATGAGAATTGCTACTCTAGCTTTCTTTTGATTTCCATTTGCATGGAATATCTTTCTCCATCCCCTCACTTTCCATCTGTATGTGTCCCTAGGTCTGAAGTGGGTCTCTTGTCGACAACATATATACAGGTCTTGTTTTTGTATACATTCAACCACTACATCTTTTGGTTGGAGCATTTAATCCATTTACATTTAGTGCAGTTATCGATATGTCAGTTCCTATTACCATTTTCTCAATTGTTTTGGGTTTGTTCTTGTAGGTCTTTTGCTTCTCTTGTGTTTCCTGCCTAGAGAAATTCCTTTAGCATTTCTTGTAAAGCTGGCTTGGTGGTGCTGAATTCTCTTAGCTTTTGTTTCTCTGTAAAGGTTTTAATTTCTCCATCGAATCTGAATGAGATCTTTGCTGGGTAGAGTAATCTTGGTTGTAGGTTTTTCCCTTTCATCACTTTAAATATGTCCTGCCACTCTCTTCTGGCTTGCAGAGTTTCTGCTGAAAGATCACCTGTTAACCTTATGGGGATTCCCTTGTATGTTATTTGTTGCTTTTCCCTAGATGCTTCTAATATTTTTTCTTTGTATTTCATTTTTGATAGTTTGATTAACACATGAGTCTTGGTGTGTTTCTCCTTGGATTTATCCTGTATGGGACTCTCTGAGCTTCCTGGACTTGACTGACTATTTCCATTCCCATATTAGGGAAGTTTTCAACTATAATCTCTTCAAATATTTTCTCAGTCCCTTTCTTTTTCTCTTCTTCTTCTGGGACCCCTATAATTCAAATGTTCGTGCATTTAATGTTTTCCCAGGGGTCTCTGAGACTGTCCTCAATTCTCTTCATTCTTTTTTCTTTATTCTGCTTGCAGTAGTTATTTCCACTATTTTATTTTCCCGGTCACTTATCCGTTCTTCTGCCTTAGTTATTCTGCTATTGATCCCTTCTAGAGAATTTTTAGTTTCATTTATTGTGTTGTTCATCATTGTTTGTTTGCTCTTTAGTTCTTCTAGGTCCTTGTTAAACATTTCTTGTATTTTCTCCATTCTATTTCCAAGATTTTGTATCATCTTTACTATCATTACTCTGAATTCTGTTTCAGGTATACTACCTATTTCCTCCTGATTTGTTTGTTCTGGTGGGTTTTTACCTTGCCCCTTCATCTGCTGTGTGTTTCTCTGTCTTCTCATTTTCCTTAACTTACTGTGTTTGAGGTGTCCTATTCACAGTCTGCAGGTTCGTAGTTCCCGTTGTTTTTGGTGTCTGTCCCCAATGGCTAAGGTTGGTTCAGTGGGTTGTGTAGGGTTCCTGGTGGAGGGGACTGGTACCTGTGTCCTGGTGGATGAGGCTGGATCTTGTTGTTCTTGTGGGCAGGACCACATCCAGTGATGTGTTTTGGCATGTCTGTGAACTTATTATGATTTTAGCAGCCTCTCTGCTAATGGGTGGGGTTGTGCTCCTCTCTTGCTAGTTGTTTGGCATAGGGTGTCCAGCACTATAGCTTTCTGGTCGCTGTGTGGAGCTGGTCTTAGCATTGAGATGGAGATCTCTGGGGGAGCTTTTGCTGTTTGATATTACGTGGAGCTGGGAGGTCTCTGGCAGACTAATGTCCTGAACGCTGCTCTCCCACCTCAGAGGCACAGGCCTAACACCCGGCCGGAGCACCAAGACTCTGTGAGCTACATGGCTTAGAAGAAAAGAGAAAAGAAAGAAAGAAAGAAAGAAAGAAAGAAAGAAAGAAAGAAAGAAAGAAAGAAAGAAAGAGAGAGAGAGAGAAAAAAGAGAGAAAGAAAGAAGGAAAGGAAGGAAGAAAAAGAAAGGAGGAAAGAAGGAAAGAAAGGGAGAGAAAGAGAGAGAGAGAACGAAAATAAATAAATAAAGTTTTAAAACTAAAAATTAAAAATATTGAAAATTAAAAAAATTAAAAAGTAATAAAACAAACAAACAAACAAAAACTGGACAGACAGAACCCTAGGACAAATGGTAAAAGCCAATCTATACAGACAAAATCACACAAAGAATCATACACATACACACTCACCAAAAAAGAAAAAGGAAAAATATGTATATATCTATATATAAAAAAAAGGAAGAGAGCAACTAAATCAATAAACAAATCTACCAATGATAATAAGCTCTAAATACTAAACTAAGATAAACATAAAACCAGAAACAAATTAGATCCACGAAGCAAACCCCAAGTCTACAGTTGCTCCCAAAGTCCACTGCCTCAATTTTGGGATGACTCACTGTCTATTCTGGTATTCCAGAGATGCAGGGTACATCAGTTGATTTTGGAGATTTAATCCACTGCTCCTGAGTCTGCTGGGAGAGATTTCCCTTTCTCTTCTTTGTTCGAACAGCTCCTGGGATTCAACTTTGGATTTGGCCCTGCCTCTGCGTGTAGATCGCCTGAGGGCGCCTGCTCAGACAGGACAGGGTTAAAGTAGAAGCTGATTAGGGGGCTCTGGCTCATTCAGGCCAGGGGGAGGGGCCGTACGGATTGCAGGGCGAGCCTGTGGAAGCAGAGGCCAGCATGACGTTGCAACAGCCTGAGGCAAGCCGTGTGTTCTCCCAAGGAAGTTGTCCCTGGATCACAAGACCCTGGTAGTGGTGGGCTGCACAGGCTCCCAGGATGGGAGGTGTGGATAGTGACTTGTGCTTGCACACAGGCTTCTTGGTAGCTGCAGCAACAGCCTTAGCATTTCATGCCTGTCTCTGGTGTCTGCACTGATAACCGCGGCTCACGCCCGTCTCTGGAGCTCGTTTAGGTGGTGCTCTGAATCCCCTCTCCTCGTGTACCCTGAAACAATGGTCTCTTGCCTCTTAGGCTGTTCCAGACTTTTGCCTGGACTCCCTCCCGGCTAGCTGTGGTGCATTATCCCCCTTCAGCCTGTGTTCACGCAGCCAACCCCAGTCCTCTCCCTGGGATCTGATCTCAGAAGCTGAAGTGTTAACTCCCAGCCCCTTGGGATCTGACCTGTGAAGCCGGAGCCTCAACAACTGCCCCACCCCCGGCGGATAAGCAGACAGGCCTCTCAGGCTGGTGAGTGCTGGTTGGCACCTATCCTCTGTGCGGTAATCTCACCGCTTTGCCTGCTGCACCCCTATTGCTGTGCTTTCCTCCATAGCTACAAATCTTCTCCTCCACCACCCCCACGTCTCCACCAATGAAGGGGCTTCCTAGTGTGTGGAAACTTTTCCTCCTTCACAGCTCCCTCCCAGATGTGCAGCTCCTGTCCCCATTCTTTTGTCTCTGTTTTTTCTTTTTACTTTTGCCCTACTCAGGTATGTCAGGAGTTTTTTGCCTCTTGGGAAATCTGAGGTCTTCTGCCAGCATTCAGTAGGTGTTCTGTAGGAGTTGTTCCACATGTAGATATATTTCTGATGTATTTGTGGGGAGGAAGGTGATCTCCATGTCTTACTTCTCTGCCATCTTGAAGGTCCTCCTATTTTTCTTATTTTATTTTTTTCTTTATATTTTGTTATTATTCTGTTCCTTTTGGCTTCTTCCCTCTTTTTTTTTTTTTCTTTTTTCTGCTGTGGTTTTGTTTTACCTTGTTTCAGTTGTTTCTATTATATTTTTATTTTTCCTTATATATATTTTATCTTTCTAATTTTATTATGTTTTTTATTCTTTGTTGTTGTGCTGTTCCTTTTTTTCTTTTTTCTTTTTTTTTTTTGGCTGTGCCAAGCTGCTTGCAGGATCTTGGCTCCTAGGGTGGAGGTCAGGCCCAAGCTCCTGTGGTGGGAGCTCCAAGTCCAAGCCGCTGGACTAACAGAGAACCTCAGACCCCAGGAAATATTAATTGGAGTGAGGCCTCCAATTAATAAAGAGTGAAAGAGCAAGGTAAAAACCTACAAGACCAAATAAGTGAAGACAAAATAGGCAACCTACCTGAAAAAGAATTCAGAGTAGTAATAGTAAGGATGATCCCAAATCTCGGAAACAGAATCTGGAAAATACAAGAAACATTTAACAAGGATCTAGAAGAACTAAAGAGCAAACAAACAGTGATGAACAACACAATAACTGAGATCAAAAATACTCTAGAAGGAATCAATAGCAGAATAACTGAGGCAGAAAAACGGATAAGTGAGCTGGAAGATAAAATGGTGGAAATAACTGCCAGGGAGCAGAATAAAGAAAAAAGAATGAAAAGAATTGAGGACAGTCTCAGAGACCTCTGGATCAACATTAAACACACCAACATTCAAATTATAGGGGTCCCAGAAGAAGAAGAGAAAAAGAAAGGGTCTGAGAAAATATTTGAAGAGATTAGAGTCAAAAACTTCCCTAACATGGGAAAGGAAATAGTCAATCAAGTCAAGGAAGCGCAGAAAGTCCCATACAGGATAATCCCAAAGAGAAACACGCTAAGACACATATTAATTAAACTATCAAAAATTAAATACATAGAAAAAATATTAAAAGCAACAAGGGAAACACAACAAATAACACACAAGGAAGCCCCATAAGGTTAAGAGGTGATCTTTCAGGCTTCCCTGGTGGCGCGGTGGTTGAGAGTCTGCCTGCCAATGCAGGGGACACGGGTTCGAGCCCTGGTCTGGGAAGATCCCACATGCCGCAGAGCAGCTGGGCCCGTGGGCCACAATTACTGAGCCTGCGCGTCTGGAGCCTGTGCTCCCAACAAGAGAGGCCGCGATAGTGAGAGGCCCGTGCACCACGATGAGGAGTGGCCCCCGCTTGCCACAACTAGAGAGAGCCCTCGTGCGGAAACTAAGACCCAACACAGCCAAAAATAAATTAATTAATTAATTAAAAAAAAAAAAAGAGGTGATCTTTCAGCAGAAAGTCTGCAAGCCAGAAGGGCGTGGCAGGACATATTTAAAGTGAAGAAAGGGAAAAACCTACAACCAAGATTACTCTACCCAGCAAGGATCTCATTCAAATTTGATGAAGAAATCAAAACCTTTACAGATAAGCAAAAGCTATGAGAATTCAGTACCACCAAACCAGCTTTACAACAAATACTAAAGGAACTTCTCTAAGCAGGAAACACAGTTGAAGAAAAAGACCAATAAAAAGAAGCCCAAATCAATTAAGAAAATGGTAATAGGAACATACATATTGATAATCACCTTGGATATAAATGGATTAAATGCTCCAACCAAAAGACACTGACCGGCTGAATGGATATAAAAACAAGACCCTTATATATGCTGTCTACAAGACCACTTCAGACCTAGGGACACATACAGACTGAAAGTGAGGGTATGGAAAAAGATATTCCATGCAAATGGAAATCACAAGACAGCTGGAGTAGCAATACTCATATCAGATAAAATAGACTTTAAAATAAAGACAGTTACAAGAAATAAGGAAGGACACTACATAATGATCAAGGGATCAATCCAAGAAGAAAACATAACAATTATAAATATTTATGCACCCAACATAGGAGCACCTCAATACATAAGGCAAATGCTAACATCCATAAAAGGAGAAATCAACAGTAACACAATAATAGTGGGGGACTTTAACACCCCACTTACACCAATAGACAGATCATCCAGACAGAAAATAAATAAGGAAAAACAAGCTTTAAATGATACAATAGACCAGATAGACTTAATTGATATTTTTAGGACGTTCTACCCGAAAGCAGAAGAATACACTTTCTTCTCAAATGCAGAGGGAACATTCTCCAGAATAGATCACATTTTGGGTCACAAATCAAGCCTTGGAAAATTTAAGAAAATTGAAATAATATCAGTCATCTTTTCTGACCACAATGCTATGAGATTAGAAATCAATTACAGGAAAAAACCAGTAAAAAACACAAATATCTGGAGGCTAAACAGTGCACTGCTAAATAAGCAAGAGATCACTGAAGAAATCAAAGATGAAATAAAAAAATACCTAGAAACAAATGACAGTGAAATCATGATGATACAAAACCTGTGGGATGCAGCAAAAGCAGTTCTAAGAGGGAAGTTCATAGCAATTCAAGCTCGCCTCAAGAAACAAGAAAATCTCAAATAAACAATGTAACCTTACACCTAAAGCAACTATAAAAAAGGACAAAGAAAACCCAAAGTTAGTAGAAGGAAAGAAATCATAAAGGTCAGATTAGAAATAAATGAAATAGAAACAAAGAAACAATAGCAAAGATCAATAAAATTAAAAGCTGATTCCTTGAGAAGATAAACAAAACTTATAAACCTTTAGCCAGATTCATCAAGAAAAAAAGGGAAGGACTCAAATCAATAAAATTAGAAATGAAAAAGGAGAGATTAAAACTGACACCACAGAAATACAAAAGATCATAAGAGACTACTACAAGCAACTATATGCCAATAAAATGGACAACCTGGAAAAAATGGACAAATTCTTAGAAAGGTATAACCTTCCAAGACTGAACCAGGAAGAATTATAAAATATAAACAGACCAATCACAGGTAATGAAATTGAAAATGTAATTAAAAATCTTCCAACAAGCAAAAGTCCAGGACCAGATGGCTTCAGAGGCGAATTCTATCAAACACTTAGAGAAGAGTTAACACCTATTCTTCTCAAACTCTTCCAAAACACTGCAGAAGTAGGAACACTCCCAAACTCGTTGTACAAAGCCACCATCACCCTGATACCAAAACCAGACAAAGATATCACTAAAAAACAAAACTGTAGACCAATATCATTGATGAACATAGATGCAAAAATCCCCAACAAAATACTAGCAAACAGAATCCAGCAACACATTAAAAGGATCATACACCATAATCAAGTGGGATTTATCCCAGGGATGGAAGGATTCTTCAATATACGCACAATAATCAATGTGTACACCATATTAACAAATTAAATAATAAAAACCATATGATCATCTCAATAGATGCAGAAAAAGCTTTTGACAAAATTCAACAAACATTTATGATAAAAATTCTCCAGAAAGTGGGCATAGAGGGAACCTACCTCAACATAATAAAAGCCGTATACAACAAACCCACAGCAAACATCATTCTCAATGGTGAAAAACTGAAAGCATTTCCTCTAAGATCAGGAACAAGACAAGGATGCCCACTCTCACCACTATTATTCAACATAGTATTGGAAGTCCTAGCCACAGCAATCAGAGAAGAAAAAGAAATAAAAGGAACACAAATTGGAAAAGAAGGAATTAAACTCTCACTGTTTGTCAATGACATGATACTATACACAGAAAATCCTATAGATATCACCAGAAAACTACTAGACCTAATTAATGAATTTGGTAAAGTTGCAGGTTACAAAATTAATGCACAGAAATCTCTTGCATTCCTATACACTAACAACAAAAAATCAGAAAGACAAATTAAGGAAACACTCCCATTTACCACTGCAACAAAAAGAATAAAATACCTAGGAATAAACCTACCTAAGGAGATAAAATCCTGTACTCAGAAACGTATGAAACACTGATGAAAGAAATCAAAGATAACATAAACAGTTGGAGAGATATACATACCATGCTCCTGGATTGGAAGAATCAATATTGTGAAATTGACTAAACTACCCAAAGCAATATACAGGTTCAGTGCAATCCCTATCAAATTACTAATGGCATTTTTCACAGAACTAGAACAAGAAATTTTACAATTTGTGTGGAAACGCAAAAGACCCCGAATAGCCAAAGCAATCTTAAGAAAGAAAAATGGAGCTGGAGGAATCAGGCTCCCTGACTTCAGACTATACTACAAAGCTACAGTAATCAAGACAGTATGACACAAAAACAGAAATCTAGATCAATGGAACAGGATAGAAAGCCCAGAGGTAAACCCACACAAATACAGTCACCTTATCTTTGACAAAGGAGGCAAAAATATACAATTTAGAAAAGACAGCCTCTTTAATAAGTGGTGCTGTGAAAAATGGACAGCTACATTTAAGACAATGAAATCAGAACCCTCCCTAACACCATACACAAAAATAAACTCGAAATGGATTAAAGACCTAAATGTAAGGCCAGACACTATAAAAACTATTAGAGGAAAACATAGGCAGAACACTCTATGACATAAATCACAGCAAGATCCTTTTGACCCACCTCCTAGAGTAAGGGAAATAAAAACAAAAATAAACAAATGGGACCTAATGAAACTTAAAAACTTTTGCACAGCAGAGAAAACCATAAACAAGACAAAAAGACAACTCTCAGAATGGGAGAAAATATTTACAAAGGAAGCAACTGACAAAGGATTAATCTCCAAAATATACAAGCAGCTCATGCGCTCAATATCACAAAAACAAACAACCCAATCCAAAATGTGCAGAAGACCTAAACAGACATTTCTCCAAAGAAAACATACAGATGGCCAACAAACACATGAAAAGATGCTCAACATCACTAATCAGTAGATAAATGGAAATCAGAACCACAATGAGGTATCACCTCACACCGGTCAGAATGGCCATCATCAAAAAATCTACAAACAATAAATGCTGGAGAGGGTGTGGAGAAAAGGGAACCCTCTTGCACTGTTGGTGGGAATGTAAATTGATAAAGCCACTATGGAGAACAGTAAGGAGGTTCCTTAAAAAACTAAAAATAGAATTACCATATGACCCAGCAATCCCACTACAGGGCATATACCCTGAGAAAACCATAATTCAAAAAGAGTCATGTACCACAATGTTCATTGCAGCACTATTTACAATAGCCAGGACATGGAAGCAACCTAAATATCCATCAACAGATGAACGGATCAAGAAGATGTGGCACATATGTACAATGGAATATTACTCAGCCATAAAAGGAACGAACTTGAGTTATTTGAGTGAGGTGGATGGACCTAGAATCTGTCATACAGAGTGAAGTAAGTCAGAAAGAGAAAAACAAATACTGTATGCTAACACATATATATGGAATTTTAAAAAGCGGTACTAATGAACCTAGTGGCAGGCCAGGAATAAAGACGCAGACGTAGAGAACGGACTTGAGGGCACGGCGGGGTAGGGGAATTTGGGATGAAGTGAGAGAGTAGAATTGACATATATACACTACCAAATGTAAAATGGATGGCTAGTGGGAAGCTGCTGCATAGCACAGGGAGATCAGCTTGGTGCTTTGTGACAACCTAGAGGGATGGGATAGGGATGGTGGGAGGAAGGCCCAAGAATGAGGGGATATGGGGATATATGTATACATATAGCTGATTCACTTTGTTGTACAGCAGAAACTAACACAACATTGTAAAACATTTATACTCCAATAAAGATGTAAAAACAAGAACAACAACAAAAAAGGACAGGTTCTTTCTCTGTCCAGAATAATCTATCTACCTGTGCTCTTTGTCTGATCCCTTCCTCTCTCTTTCAGGACTTTGCACCAACAGTTGCATTCTCTTCCCTTTTGCTATCTCCTTCCTCACACACCATACACAGGCTCAAGTCCCTCTTATTTAAGAAGAAAATAAATAAGAAAAAAGAAAGTGAAAGCTACCCTTAATCCAATATTCCCTTCTAGTTGCTACCTTGCTTCTCTTCTTAGCAAGTTCCTCCCAACAGCCTACATTTCTATCTACTTTCTCATACACTCTCCCACTAGTTAACCCTCGGCAATCTGTCAGAGTCTCTGTTCACATATGTGATAGAGTTTTAAAGTAAACAAAAATTACTATGGAAATAAACTTTGTTAACATGTCAATGAATGTTTTATCCATCTAGAACCTGTACAACATTGTAGGTAAGTTCATCTTAATGAGCTATTCTAAATGCTTCTAAAACCACAAGCCAGATTTATAAATAAAATTCCTTAGCACTTTTCCCATAATATTTGAAACAGAGAATCAGGTATAATTAGAATCTTGAGGACAAATAAACTCAGTGTTCATTTTTGTAAATATTCCCTGCAATATAATTTGGTTTCATATTGTGAAATTTAGTGCAACAGGCCACCTAGCAAGATTATAGTAATGTCAGCAATTAGTCAAATATTATTTTGCTGTGTGTGCTGTAGAGTCAGTTCTACAAAAACAAAACAAAACAAGACAAAAACAAACAAAAAATCCCACTTCCAATCAATCACCTTTCAGTAACAAAATCTTGAAAGTAATTTTCTGATATACCAGAGGTTGAATGTTGCTCTATTTTATCTTTCACTTTAAATTCAAGAAAATATCTAATAAAATAGGAGAAACAGATTCACTAATTCACTTTCACTCATCAAAGCAGAGTACATGTTCTGAAATTAAAGAAAAAAAATCTTAATAAGTTTTCCTTACTTTCTTTTTTAGTTCTTGTCAACCAGTCAGCCCCTTGAGAAGCATATTAAGATGTTTAAATTTAACTAGTAAAATAAATAAATATAACAAATCACATGTTCTAGGTAAATAGCACCTTGCCATACTTTAGTTGAGCATTGTAGTTGACAGTAGGTACTGGCCTCAGGTGACTCACATGGCTGCTCTCAAGTTTGGAGACAAGACATGCAGCTATACCTTGCAACTTGAATGCATGCCTCCCTATTCCTCAAAGGAAAGAGGGTGGCATCAGTGAAGGGCTGCATTTATTCCTCTTCCACATGCTCTACAGTTTACCAAGATTGGGACAAATTTACCTGGAAAACACCGATTTAAGTAGTTGCATGTAGAAACTTGAGTCATTAACTGGCCCCATAGCTATAATTTATGACAATGGTATTTTAGTATCTTTTATAGATTGATGCCTTGGGCAGCTGCTTGCGGGCCTGACTCAGCACCTAGCTCTGCATTCTCCTCATCTGTGGACTGTAAAAACCATCTAACCAATGATTTCTAAGACAGAAATCAGAATCATCAAAATTCATATCTGTCTCTCAATCCTTTTCCCAAATTCACCATATTACCAAGCTTTTGGGCTATCCTGTCTATCATATATCAGCCTATACACCTTATTAGGAGTGGTTAACATCACTCCCTCTCCCCCACTTTCCTCAACTCTAAGCCCCTTGAAGACAGAAAAGTTGTCTATTCTTCTTTAACCCTGGTCCCTACAGCAATGCCTGGCCTATAGCTCATGTTTTTTGAATAACCATTGAAGGAAAGCATGAATCAATGAGTACACCTCTTAGCGGACACTAGGAAAGTTGTCCAGAAGATAATGTAAAGCATGGGATCACCATATAGTTATTTGAAAATAAATTTAGATATAGAACATTAAAAATAACCATAGCACCTCTTTCAAAGATCAAGATACCAAAAGTAAGTGACAAATAGCACTTTGGGGATGATTCACCACTAACAACATGCAAAAAACAACTACCTTTCTATATCATATACTTGGACTGTCCATAAAATCTGGTTCTTCCAGTTGATGAAGCAGCCATCTCTCTCAATAGGTAGGGCTGTTTATGGTGTAAAGAGGTCAGCCTCTCTCTTCATACATGTGATGAAGTTTTAAAGCAAACCAACAATCCCACTCCTGGGCATATACCTGGAGAAAACCATAATTCAAAAAGATACATGCACCCTAATGTTCACTGCAACACTATTTACAATAGCCAGGACATGGAAGCAACCTAAATGTCCATGAACAGAGGAATGGATAAAGAAGATGTGGTATATATGTATAACGGAATATTACTCAGCCATATAAAGGAATCAAATTGGGTCATTTGTAGAGATGTGGATGGACCTAGAGACTGTCATACAGAGTGAAATAAGTCAGAAAGAGAAAAACAAATATCGTATATTAACCCATATATGTGGAATCTAGAAAAATGGTATAGATGAACTTATTTGCAAAGTAGAAATAGAGACACAGACGTAGAGAACAAACATACAGATACCAAGTGGGGAAGGGAGGGGTGGGATGGATTGGGACTGAAATATATACACTACTATGTATAAAATAGATAACTAATGAGAACAGTCTGTATAGCACATGGAACTTTACTCAATGCTCTGTGGTGACCTAAACGGGAAGGAAATCTAAGGGAGAGGGGATATATGTATATACACGTGGCTGATACTTTGCTGAACAGCAGAAACTAATACAACATTGTAAAGCAACTATACTCCAATAAAATAAATAAATAAATAAAGTAAACCAAAGTTATGTAATAAACATTGTAACACATAAGTGAATGTTTTATCTACTTCGATTTTATAATACTGAATAAATTCATAAGAAATGAGATGCAATTTAACAAATTTGAGAAAAATATGATATGGCACAAATTAGGGCCTCTTCTCTGCTTTTTACTCTCTTTGATCTCTTAATTAAACTTCTGAATATTTCCATGCTTCAGTGAATTTTATATGCACTTCTTCCCTTCAGGGACAAAGCATCACAATTTGTATTCCAGAACTCAGAGTTTCGTTGCCTCAAAAATCACGTTTAGCTTTATTCATAGGTGGTCTTTGGCTGTTTTGATGCTTAAAGTCTTACAAGGACCTTTACCAATGGTTTCTGAAGTTCTCTGAAAAAACTCCCCAACTTTGTGTACAAGAAAAACTGAAAGCCTCAGTGTATATGCCCCAGACATCAGATCTTTCAATAGTCCCTTGCTACACTGGAACTGACCTGCTTTATATGAGAGGATTTGAAATATTCAAGAGGGAAGGGTCTCTCTATATGCAGCTTCTCTCTATTTTCATGAGAACATGTTCACCTTAGAACTGGATCCAACTTTTGAAACATAATGTGGTGATTTTTATCCTGCTTCTTTTTCCTTTGATTAGTTCTTTACCCCAGTTCATTTTTGTATCAAACTCCTATTCTCCTTTCTTATCCTACATTATATATTCTCTCCTTTTTTACCAACTATTTTTGTAGCTTCAGGTCTATTTTCTTTGATAGAATTTCCTTTTAAATAACTTAAAATGTTACACTTTCTCAATTAAAACTCAGAAATAATATTACTATATACCTTCTTTGAACCTCCTTGCTTACTGTTTCATGAACATTGACAGTAGTAACACTAAGATATTTTATTCAGTTGTAAATAATAGAAAAACTATTACAAATAGGAGTTTATTTTCAACAGGAAGTCTAGAGATAGTCATAGGAGTTCCAGATTGCTGCCAAGGAACCAGGATTCTTCAGCTTTCTACTTTATCAACCTTTGTACATTAGTTAGAGTATGCTAGGTTGTGCTGCTATGACAAACTCTGACGTCTTAGGAGTCAAAACACAAAACACACAATAAATGTGGCTGGTGGGGATGAAGTGGTCATTCATGAATCAAGGTTCCTTCCATTTTACCCTCAGCATGTAGTCAAGGTCATAGTAGAAGGGGAGTCTGATTATCAGAGACCTTAGGGGTGAGATAGAGCTCAGCATCCCTGGTCTATACCCCTTTAGTTTACCCTCCACCCCTAAGATGTGTTCATCTAGCATCAGTTGAAACAGTTCTTGGGATACAGCTTCTGATGTTCCCAAGATGACCCACTGGGTTTTAATAATTAAAGCCTAAGAATAGGGACTTCCCTGGTGATCCAGTGGTAAAGAATCCGCCTTCCAATGCAGGAGTTGTGGGTTCAATCCCTGGTCGGGGAACTAAGATCCCACATGCTGCGGGGTAACTAAGCCCATGTGCCACAACTACTGAGTCCACACGTCACTAACTACAGAGCCCACGCACTCTGGAGCCCTCGCACCACAACTAGAGAGAGAAAACCTGCACGCTACAACTAGAGAGAAGCCCGCGTGCCACAACAAAGAGCCTGTGCGCCACAATGAAGATCTCGCATGCCACAACGAAGATCCTGCGTGCCGCAGTGAAGACCAAAAGGAGAAAAAAAAAAAAAAAAAAAAAGCACCTAAGAATAATTCCTTTCCTACAAGTCAAAGTGGAACTCCCTGAAACTTTCATCCACTTATTTTAGTATTCTTTCCAATGGTTAAATCTTTTTGAAAGTCATGGTGTTCTTTGGAAATATAAAGAATGGTTATGAACATTTCCCCCAGAAAAGTATGTGTATATGCAAAACTCACATGTACTTTCATGAGTTTGGAGGGCTCCTTGGAGTTTTTCCATGGATACCCAAATTAAGAACACTTGACCTATAGCAACTTGAATAAAATCCTATTTATACTTCTATATCCTAGCTCCTTGAATATTTGAAAACAGCTTATATATTCTTTCCTTTACTTGCCAAACACCGATAAAGCCTTTCTATGTTCAAATACTGTTCAAAGCACTTTATTATGATTAACTCATTTGATTCTCTTCACAACATTATAAAGTAGGCACTATTATTTTCCCCCTTTTACAAATGAGGAAACTGAAGTACAGAAGAGTTAAATAACTTGCTCAAGGTCACACAGCTACTAAGTGCAAGAATCAAGATTTGAAAGTAGACAATCCGGCTTCTGAGCCTATGCACTTAGCACCATGACACTTAACTGATGTTTAGTTTGGAAAAGAGAAGTCTAACTTCTTTGACTGTATTTATATTTCATAAATTTTAGACCCCTCATTCTTGTCTAGACAGTGTAATCTGACAATATCCCTTTAAAATGCGTTGCCCAGTTCCAAACACTATAAATGTACTGGTACAGCATCACACTGAATCAGCTTGTTTTGACAGCCGCTAAGGGGTCATTCATGCTGGGGAAGGACAGGATAAAGGAGGAGGCCTATGCGTCTTCTTCAGCTTCACACTGTTCTGGGTCCTCTGGGCTAGGGTTAGGAATAGCTGTGGGATGGATATATCTGCAAGACTTTGTTATGTAATATCCCAGGAAAAGTCATGCATGGATTCTTTTTCTCTCAGAACGAAACCTATTCCAGGCACTAAGTAATCATCCCCAAGAGACTTAAGTGGTCCCTAATTAAGAACAATACTACTAAATCCTCACCTGAACCACAAAATAACCACACTTGAGGAGTCCACAGCCCTAAATGAAGAAGGACTGTTAATCTATGGTGACACCTTCAGCTTGATTTTATTTTATTAGAAGGATTTTATAGTGGTTATTATCTCCTGGTTTACATAATCCTACACTTCCCTTAAGGCGATGTGAATTGAGATTCATTGGAAGTTGAATTTACAACCCAGTGCAGCTGGCAGTGCTGAGACTCAAATTCAAGACCACAGAACACCACACTAGTAGATACATATTTGGAAAGTTGGGGGTTGGTGGGGAGTTACTGGGATGTGATCCATCAAATTGTCTGAGGTGAGGTGTCTGGGAATTTGTACTACAAGCGAATCTGAACTTCAACTAATTTGACTTAAAGGTTCCATGACCTCTCTTAAGTGGGAGACTCCATTGCTCTGGCGTACTTACCCTCCATCTTTGTCTGTTGCTAATAATTTAGCCAGCAACATGGTATGCTTAAAGATCATCTTTTTTCTGCTACAAACATGACTTCAGTCCAAGAATTTAAGCACCTGAACTCAAGTGAGGATAATAAATGTCAAAGGAATATTTATAGCTTGGTATATGGAGACTTTCCAGGTCCCTGTTCTGCAATAACACAGCTCCATCTGCTAAGGGCATTAGAGTTGTGTGTTGTTGCCTTTTTTTTTTTTCCAAGATGATAGGTTCTGAAAATAGAAAAACTGCAGTATGCAAAGACTGACATTGATTTTAACCCTTTCCTACTCAAATAATTATTGAATGAGGAGTTAATTACCAAGGGTAAAGTTTCTCTACATTTCCTGGCTATTGGATGCAAGCCCAGAAGAAACCTTAGCTCCGTCTTACATAAGCCCCTGTCATCATTGCGCTCATAGATCTACCTGAGGATTTACCGTATTCTTGTCAGACTTTAGGGACCTAGGGTTAGTCCACTCCCTAATCTATCGTTGGGATTATAATTGTTTTTACTGTTATACCATAAACATGGTTACCACTGGTACTATCATAAGTTAATGTATTTCTCCTCTAAAGTCTTAGAAAGAGTACTTTTAAACACCTACAAACAGCGTTTATATGTATTTGTACCAGGAGGTTATTTAGTTCCTCTTCTATGATTGGCAAGGGCAGGAAGAACCTCTCTTGTTCCTTTCCAGCTGTGTGACCCAACCTAGAGAATTTCCATAGAGCTGACTGAGTCAATTAGCTTCTAAATGAGAAATTCTATGCATTGGTTGAGATTAACACTAGAGTACCAATCTAAACAGCACAATAAAGTGGAAGAAGAATGATATCTCTTCTGTGACTAATAAATGCATATTCTCTGCTGCACAAAAGAAGACAATACTTTAATACGTGAGGGAATGTGTCTCATGTTACATCTGGGCTTGTTCTGAAATAGTATGCAAATTAAATTTTGCACAACATATTTTCCCTCATAGCACAGTTTCAAGAATGTATCATTCTGATCATCAATTGGCATTTACTTCTCTTTTTAAATTTACATTTAATTTTAGTTTTACAAAGACTCCAATTGCAGAGTTGAGTTAACCATGCTCTGCAGGCAGTGGCATATTATTATTACTGGTCTGCACAAGACACACCTCTTGTTTTATTTATTAACTTGTTTTCTCTTCATTCACATTCTGTAGCCCCATGTCTTGCTCTCACTCTAGTCAACTCCCCTCATATGCTTGATTTTAAACCTTTTCTTTATATAAATCTTTGGAAAATGGCAATGGTTGTTTGTGTGCATGTCATTTAATTTACATTACTGCTGTTGTGCTATAGATACCAGCTATCTTACTTTTTTCACGCAACAATATAATTTTAAGATACAATCTTATTGCTATGCATATATCCAGCTTGCGGCTTCTGGTTTCTGCCAAGTACTACATCGTCTGCATCCACCTTACGTTAATACTCCCTCAGGGCTGGGACGCAGACTGCTATCATCTTCCTGCTACCACAAACAACACTATGATAAACAGTGCTTTGAGCTTCTATTTGTTCTCTATCCAATAATAAAAGCCTTTAAGCAAATATTCAAGTGCATTGATAGATTCCCTAACTAAGAAAACATGGAGAATCTTATTGGAAATTAGGTCATGTGGCTATTTCTGTTACTATGCAAATAATTATCCTTAATATGTTTGTGGTATAAGTTTCCTGTTTGGACTTATATACATTTGACTTCCATAAAGATAAAACATCGATATGAAACAATTTGGATGTTCTTCCAGCTCAGTGGGCTTAATGCTTTGCTCTCTATCATTTAAACTGTCTCAAGTAATCAGCTTTCTTCCTTGAGATACTGTATCCCAGGCCAATAGATATGACTTCTTGGAAGTCCTAACATTTGGCTTACATTTTCTTTTTCTTAAATTGACCTCAAAAGAGTGATCTCTTCAGGCCAAATCTCTCCCTAAAGAAATTAGCAGTGTATAAGGTTAGCTAAAATGGCAGATTAATAAGAACTCTGTAACTATTTGGGTGCAGGAATAGGCAATAGTAGATGATAGTAAGACAGCTTTGCAAACGTCCCCACACCTTTAAGCTGGGGCTAAAATTTTATGATAGGTCCTTAGTAAAAAGTAATGTTGAGTCTATTCATTCTTTGTGCTAAAGGTAATATGAAGTCTGGGAAGTAGACTGATATAACTGCCATGTGTTGGGGGAATGCAATGCTTTAATTAACCAGTGCTTACTGAATATTTATTATATTTGAGGCACTATGATAAGCAATGGGATAGAAGAATGTGGGATGTAAGCATTTATAAAACATTTATCATTGTAAGAGTATAGTATAGTGGAGGTTCCTGATGTGAATAACTGACAGGAGAGGGTAAGATTGCAGAAAGCCAATTCAACAAACATTGAGTTTCAACCAAGTACAGGGCTCTTGTTTTATCAATAAGTCCTCATCAAATAAACACAAATGACTTCGGTACCGCCCTTACAATCTGCAAGAGGTGGAAAACAAGAAAATAAATGCGATTAAGACTTACGCAAACTATGATGGAAAGAATGCAGAAGGAGAAAAAAAAGTCAATTCCACCTAGAAGAGTAAGGCAAAGCTTCATATAGAAGGTGGTATGTGAACTGAGTCCTGAACCTTAAGTGGGTTAAGAGGGGAAGATTTCCTTGTAAAGCAAAATCCTGGAGGGGAAAACAGTCTCACGATTAGGGAAACAGTAAGTAATTCAGAAGAACCCATCTGAGTTCAAATTCTGGCTCTACAACTTATTAGCCTATGATCATCTGCATGCATCACTTTCCTCATCCACAAAGTGGACATAATATAATTCCTTCCTCATGGAGTTAATCTGAAAATCATAAAAGACAACATTGTAAAATTATGGATACTGTATGTGGAATGTAATAAGTGCTCCATAAATGTTAGTATGTTAATAACAATAACAAATAATGTATTGGTTGTCAGTGAAAGGGTGAAGGGAAGAGAAAGAAAGGGAGTGAGAAATAAGTCTGAAAAGGTAGGCAGAAGCCAGGTCATGGAGGACCTTATATGCATTCTCTGGAGTTTAAAATTTGTTGGGTAGGCAATAGGAAGTTGGAAAGGGTTTTTTGGTTTGTTTTTTAATTTATTTTTTATTTTATATTGGAGTATGGTTGATTAACAATGTTGTGTTAGTTTCAGGTGTACAACAAAGTAATTCAGCTATACATATGCATGTGTCTATTCTTTTCCAAATTCTTTTCCCAACTAGGTTGTTACAGGGTTTTAAGGCAAAGAAGAAACTTGATAAAATTTAGATTTTAGAAAGAACACTCTGACATTAATATAGAGGATGGACTGGAAGAATGAATATTTAGAGGCGACGAGGTCAGTAATGATCCAGGATAACTATGAGCATGGAAGTAGGAAGGAATGTTAAAAGTTTTGGGGATGATTCTGAGACATATACCAGATTTGTTGTTTGATTTCATGAGGAAAGTGAGGGGGAAAAAAAGAACTCTTGAATGATTTCCATTTCTAGGTTTGGTGACTGTCATTTGGTGGTGTCATCCTTCAAAACAGTAAGTAAAAGGAAAAACATTTTATAAAAAAGATAAGGAATTCAGAAGTTCAAGGTAAGTTTCAAACATTTTACTGGTGCCATCAAGTGAGCAAGCCAATGGTCAGATCTGGAAATCAGGGAAGAGGTCTCAATTGGAGATAAGTGATTTGACAGTAATTGAAGTCAGGAGAGTAGATGACCCATAAAAAGAAAGCACGTGGAATGAAATATAATGTGGCCACTTAACAGAGCCCTGTAAAACATCAATACTTAGAGACAGGCAAAGAGAAAAGAGCAGCAAAAGGAGATTGAAAAGGGAAAAGATACAAATGCAAACATTAATAATGCATACCCCTAGATATTACAAAAGCCAAAGTAGGTGGCTTGAGGAAACTGGTGAAGAAGGATGTGGTGGGAGGATAAGGAGTCCAGCAGCCTGAGACTGCTGCAGGGATCCAAATGACACTCAGCTTCACACTCTGATTCAGGAAGTACCAGAGGTCCTGCCTATGGTAGCCCACGAATCATGGGCCAGGATGCTCTCCTGGCTCATATGTGACATATAGAATGTTTAATTTATTATAAAATATTTCACACATTAAAAGAAATGAAAGTAGTTCAATTAATTCTTGAATACCTATTATGCATTTTAAGAAATAAATCAAACCCATGGATCCAAAACCACTTTGGAAAACCCTCTTATTCAATTCTTCCACAAAGGGAACCACTGTTCACCATTTTCTGCTTATCATTCTCCTACTCTTCTGTAAAGCTTTATCACATATGTATATATACATAAATATTAAGTTTTACATATTTTTGAACTCTTTTGTATTCCATTATTTCTTTTACTATTCAACATTTATGTTGTGAGTTTCACCCATATTAAAATTAGCTATTTGTGCCTTAACATTTTTTCTTCCTCAATCTAGCCAGAGACATGTCTGCTTTATTAATTTTCTCAAAGAAATGTTTGCCTTTGTTGATTACTGTATCTTCATTTTTCTACTTCATTATTTTTTATTCCTATCATTATTTACATTTTTATCTTTCTTTGTATTTGAATTTCTTCTATTGTTCTTTGTCTAACATTAATTTTGTATTTAGCTCATTCTTTCAGACTTTCTTTCTAATATAAACATTTAAGGCTAGAAATTTCCCTGTAAGTATTATTTTATCTGCATCCCACAAGTTTTGTCATTTAGTATATTTCATCATTTAGTTTTAACTTTTTTCTGATCTCTTTTTCTGATTTTTTTCTTTGAGTCATGTCTTTTAAAATTTTCAAGCACATAGGATTTTAAAATTTATCTTTGTTGTTGCCATTAATGTCGTTATTGTCAGAGAAAATAAAGTCTATTTTGATACTGATTCTTTGAAATTTAATGAGAATTGCTTCATCATTGGTACATTATCACTTTTCATATACATAATTATGTCCTTGAGAAACTGTATTCTCATATGTGGAATGAAAGATTCTGTATCTATTCCTTATATCAGAATTATTTATTGTCTTTTTCAGATCTTCTAAATCATTGTTGTTTGCCTTCTCAATTTTTCGTTGTTGTTGCTCAGAGAGGGAGTGCATTTGTCCATTACTCCTTTTCTTTCTATTTCTATTTGATTTATATTGAAGTTATGGTCTTATATTTACCAAAGTTTGGAATGCTTGTATATGTTTTATCACTTTGAAGTGGCCCTCTTTATTCTTGATTAAATTTTTGTTTTAAAATGTGTTTGTTTGATATTAATACAACTGTGATAGCTTTTTTAATTTAGTATGTATATTGTAGTTTTTTTAAACATCTTTATTGGAGTATAATTGCTTTACAATGATGTGTTAGTTTCTGCTTTATAACAAAGTGAATCAGCAATACATATACATATATCCCCATATCTCCTCCCTCTTGCGTCTCCCTCCCACCCTCCCTATCCCACCTCTCTAAATGGTCACAAAGCACGGAGCTGACCTCCCTGTGCTATGTGGCTGCTTCCCACTAGCTATCTATTTTACGTATAAATAAGGAAACACAAGCTTTAAATGATACATTAAACAAGATGGACTTAATTGATATTTATAGGACATTCCACCCAAAAACAACAGAATACACTTTCTTCTCAAGTGCTCATGGAACATTCTCCAGGATAGAGCATATCTTAGGTCACAAATCAAGCCTTGGTAAATTTAAGAAAATTGAAATCGTATCAAGTATCTTTTCCGACCACAACGCTATGAGACTAGATATCAATTACAGGAAAAAATCTGTAAAAAATACAAACACATGGAGGCTAAACAATACACTACTAAATAACCAAGAGATCACTGAAGAAATCAAAGAGGAAATCAAAAACTACCTAGAAACAAATGACAATGAAAACCCGATGACCCAAAACCTATGGGATGCAGCAAAAGCAGTTCTAAGAGGAAAGTTTATAGCAATACAATCCTACTTCAAGAAACATCTCAAGTAAACAACCTAACCTTACACCTATTGCAGTTTTTGTAATCATACTTTTATTTTCAACATCTTTTTGGTCCTTACAATTTAGTGTTTATCTCTTTTTTAAAAAAATATTTTTAAATTTTGTAATTGAAGTAAAGTTGACTTACAGTGTTGTGCTAGTTTCAGGTGTACAGCATAATGATTCAATATTTTTGCAGATTATACTCCATTATAGGTTATTACAAGATAATAGGTATAATGCCCTGTGCTATACAGTATATCCTTGTTGCTTATCAATTTTATGTATAGTAGTTTGTATCTGTTAACCCCATACCCCTAATTTGTCCCTCCCCACTTCCTTCTCCTCTTTGGTAACCACAAGTTGTTGTTTTCTATCTGTGTGTCTTTTTATATTTTGCATATATGTTCATTTGTATTAGTTTTTAGATTCCCAGATAAGTGGCATCATATAGTATTTTTCTTTCTCTGACTTATTTCACTAAACATAATATTCTCTAGGTCCATCCATGTTGCTGCAAATGGCAGTATTTCATTCTTTTTTATGACTAATATTCCTCTGTGTGTGTGTGTGTGTGTGTGTGTGTGTGTGTGTGTGTATGCCACATCTTCTTAATCCAATCATCTGTTGATGGATATTTGGGTTCCTTCCATGTCTAGTGTTTCTCTTTTAAATAGCATGTACATGGATTTTGTTATTTTTAACTGAATATTTTGGTAATTAACATTATTGTGATATATTTGGAATATTTTACCAACTTATTCTGTACTTTATCTTTACTTCTTTCTTTATTTTATGTTTTTACTTCTCCTTTAATGAATTCTTTTGAATTGGCTGAGATTTTACATTTGTTTCTTAATTCTGTTTTTCTCCTCTTTCGGTTTGGACATTATTTACTTTTTTCTATTTTGTTAGAGGTTATCCTTGAAATTTTAACATATGGATTACACATAAAAAAGTAGAAAACTAATTAGTATGCTTATCCCCTCTCTAACCAACATAAGCAGCCACAGCACACTTTAGTCACTGACTATTATGTTAGACAGTTTATCGATCTTCTTTTTTTTAGTTCTTAATAATATAATTTTAGTCCTTCACATTTTTGATTTTTACTTATATTTATGCATGTTTAGCAATTTCTTTTGTCATAGTTTCATTTTATACCTCAGATATTCCTTCTGAGATCATCTTTCTTCTTCATGAATAACATCTTTTAAAACTTTCATCAGCAGTAAGTGCTCTTATTTTTTATTTGAAAATGTCTTTATTATGTGCTAATTCTTGAAGGATAGTTCACTGGAAATAAAATAACTCTTGACCTATAATTATATTTCAGCATTTTCTAGATATTATTCCACAGTCCCTTGGATTCCACTGTTCCTCTTGGGAAGTCTGTTGTCAGCCTAATTGTCATTCCATTGTAAGAAATCTGTTTTTCTATCTGGTTCTTTTAAGATCATCTATTTGCTTTGGTGATCTGCTGCATCAGTATGATATGTCTAGTAATGGATATATTTTGATATATTTTCTTGTTTGGGATATGTTGTGCTTTTTGAGACTAAAGAGCCAAACAATCATTAATTATGAAAAATTCGATTCTAATCCACAAATGTGGTATATTCTTCCATTAAATCTCCTTTAATTCCTCTCAATGATGTGTTATAGTTTTCTGTGGTCTTTCACATTTTTCATTAAATATAGTCCATGTTTTAAGTATTTAATATTACTGTTATTTTCTAACTGCTTTTTGTTAGTGCATGGAAATATAGATTGATTTTTTTATATATTGATTTTGCATCCAAGAACCTTGTTGAGCTCATTTATTAATTATAATAACTTATGTATAGATTCTTCCACATTTTCTAAGTATGGAAGTATTCTATTTACAAATAATAAGAGCATGACTTCTACCTTGTCAATGCAGATGACTGCAGAAGCCCATGTGTTATAAATTGCTAGAATCCCTCCTTCCTCTACACAAGAATATGAATAATATTTCCTCTATAGGTTCAAATAGTCTGATCTGTAGTTCATGAGTCACAAGATCAATCAGAATGAGCACGATTTATTTTTCAGTTTGCTAACTTGTCTTCACAAACATTTAGTTCAATAACTCATTGAACTTTGTTCAGAATTTCTGAAATCCCTACAGGGTTTAGTCTGTGTAAAATTTCAACCTGAAATGGATTTGTCTGGAAATTCATCGTCAGAGATTTTTACATAAAATCTTCCCCTCACATGTAACTAAAAATATTTTACTGGCAATACTGACATATAAACATTGATGGGCCCCTGTAAACCATACAGTATATAGTACTTGATCATTATTTTCACTCAGCATGCTCACATACAAAGTTCATTACTGAGAAAGGAAAAAAAGGAATGAGATTATAGGTGATTTAAAAATAAATATTCTTGTTGAATTCGTACCTATATAAAAGATTATAAATTCAATTTCATTAGTTTTGTTTTCATAAAGCTTAAGTGGATAAAATTTCCTAATTTAACTCATGTACTAAGCAGGGAAATTTTTAGGCTAGGGACAAAGCAGAGAGGAGAAGTTAAACACAAATTAGGGGATGCATGCCTTCACATGCTGATATTCCCTTTAAGAAAAGACACCAGGCTTGTGTAACGGCTAGGAAAACATCAATATTATCACTGTAGGACTTTTGCATAAGTTTTCCCATGTTTGAAAAATGTTTTCTTTCCTCATTCTTCATCTGAACGATTCTACTTATGCAAGTCTCAGTTTAAATGTCACTTTCCTAGGCCCTTTAAAACCAATGTGTCTCAATCTAAATTTGCCTTCCCCATGTCATTCTATTTTATTTTAGGTCCTTTATCATAAATTTTAATTCCATATTTGCATGTTTACTTGTGGTTCTCAAACTGCAATGTGCTTAAGAAGCACTTGAGGAACTCATTAAAAATGTAGATTCTTGCACCTAACTTTACAAATTTCCACTCAATACATCTTAGTTGGGACCCAGAAATCTGCATTTTTAACAAACTTTCCCAAGTAGTTTGGGAAAGTAGGTGGCCCTAAGAACATACTTCTGGAAGTTCTCCATGAGGGCAGCAACTCTACTTCTGTATCTCTAATATCTAGCAGAGTGATTAATAAATATTAGCTGCATTACAAACATTAGGACTCAAAATATCCAACACATTTTGGCAAGTAAGCCAGTGGACTGATACTGCTTTAGGGTCAGGGCTGCCTTCAGACCCAGAGAAAACTTTCTAAACGTTGGGTGAAAGAGTTTAGAAGAGAGGAAAAAAGGAATCCGAGTGTTGGAGTTTGGGCCAGAAGTCAAAGTTGATGAGCTGTCAGCAGCCAATCTTTATCATGATGAGTCAAAGACTGTATACAAAACTCCTATGGGGTATCCAGTTCAGAATTTTAGCTGGATAAGGGCACTATCTTCCTTTCATCACAGTGCTGCTTTCAACACATCAGGAAACACCATGTCACTCCTTGACAGAGGCTGGCAATTTGAACTAGGGAGATAATTTGATGGCTTTAAAGCTGGCTGATATTTTCATTTGTGATTCTTCATGGCAGCACTGCCCCCCTTTTTCTGTTTTGTCCCCTGTTGTGAGGTTTGGCAGCTAGAATAATATTTTAAGGCAGGGTTGGTGGTGGGGTGCTACGCAGGAACTGTAATGACAGCATTTCTGCTATCTGATACCAGCAATTTAAGGGACAATGATGTAAAGAGAAATGGCTCTTGGGGAATAAAGAAAAAAAAAACCTGAAATGGACCAGAGGGACTTGAGAACTAAAGCCTGAGATTAACCTCTGGAGCTATAGATAAGCAAGAGTAGACCTTGTTTGCTGTTTTAGAGTGTGAGAAAAGATTATTTAGGGTCTGCCTTTCAATTTTGTCTTCCAAGCATAAGTTAAGGTTGGGTATGGTGACTTTAAGGGAAGGTGGAAGTCTCAACAAAGTCAAGTATTCAGGAAATCAGTTACTGAGAAAAATTAACTCAGTAAGGAATGGTAAGGATAGGGCTGGAAAGAAAATCAATTATTGTATGGCAGTCAACATAGCTGCATGTTTCGATCTGTAACTTTAGGGGAAAACGAATTTGGCTAAAATGCCTTCTTACCTGCCGTTCTGGTTTTTGTTTTTTTGGGTTTTTTCTACATCTCTGTTTTTAGATGTTACTTTTTAGAGAGTTGGCATGTAGACAGTCTCTGACAAGGCAAAATATCTTTAATGGGTTCTCTCTGAGTTAAAATCTTTGGCCTCTTCCAATCTTTCATCTCCTTTGAGTAGTAAATCCCTCCGCTCTTTCAGACAGCTCTTGAGACCAGGTTGACATAAACAGTAATATCTGCCAGGAAACATGGCAGCTCTGCTTAGAAGAACCTGGAGTGCCTGGGGAATACTTGGCTGCAAATTTTTGTGTTGAGAAATGTGGCACCAGAGATCAGAGGGGATACATGTCTGTCTGGCTTTTGGTTTGCACTCAAGGGCTACGCTGTAAGTGACCAGAGGCCAAAACTAAAACAAAGCCTCCTTAATCTATGCATCTACCAGCATCTTCCCCATCTGGCAGGAAGATTCTCCTCTTCTGTTTTCACTTACTCCCAGTTAATATTTCAAACAGCATTTTTATTTCTGCGGTTCCAGATTCTAATCAGACCCCTGCCAATCTCTAAAGGGCTTGTGTGTCTCCTATCACTGGCCTGTTTTATTGACTCTATCTGAATTACTCCAGTTATGGCCATGCTGACATTTGCCCTACAATCTGACTTTAATTACAATAAATATAAAGTTCAGATGGTATTGTTTCCCTTATCCTAACTTTATCCCAGTACGACACTCTAACTGCCTACATCAAAATTACCATGAAAGGGGGAGGGCTACTAAATGAAGACTCTTGGGTCCCTGTACAAACATATGTAATCAGAGTCTTTGTAGATAAGACCTGATAATTTGCATCTGTTCAGCTTTTGTGGAAACAGGGGCTTCCACTTCCAGCAGTGACAGAAGAATTGATATCAGACAAGCTCTTCCACTATAGATAGCCACAAAACTGTATAAAATGCATGAAACAATTTTCAGTTTTTGAAAAACATGCAGTGCAGGATTGTGTCTCTGAAAGAAAGAAAATAAGTGATGTGAGCCTCAATTCACACACGCTTTCTGCCCACAATCACTTTCCAGGAGATGTCCCAGGAAAACGGACAGAAAAAAGAATTCAGTGCTGTTAGCACAGATTAAATTTGCAGGGCAGATTATTAGAAGAAGGAGACATGCAGGAAAGGGATGCCAGAAATCTGCATATAGGTACTCTGGAGCTTTGGTTCAATACTTAACTTCACATGGAGAGATTTTGCAAGTCCTGGCAGAAACTAACTATCAGGGAATCTCTGAATTAAATGGATATTCCAGAGATCACACAAGGCTGGGAGATGAAGCTATAACCATCCAGAATGGAGAGATATTGCTAAACACTTCAGCCATTAGTTGATATCCCCAGAATGTCCACACCTTAAGAGCAAGATTACTTTAAGGCTAAAGTGAGGACAAATCTAGACCCACAGAGCCAAATTCAAAGCGCCTTAAAGGAAGACGGAAAATATCCCCAATGCCCAACAAACAATTAAACATTTCTTGAAAAGCAAAGAAGCAGAAAAATGTCACCAGTAACCAGAAGTAAAATCAGCCAATAGAAATAGTCTCAGGAATGACAGAGGTGTCAGAATTAGCCAAAGAGAACTTTAAAAGAGCTATTAAGATTCCACTTCCTTATCCAACCTCCACAGATAAGAGTTATAAACTCAGGACAAGTACAGAAAAGTACAAGGAACTGAAAGCACTTGAGAGTGAATAGCGGGCAGAGTCTGGATAGGAGTTGATATCCGGAAGAAGGAGATTTCAGGATTGAATTAGCCAGTTTTATGGCTCTCAGCCTTAGTTTGGGCCATGGTTGACACCTAGCTGAGCAGCTAGAACTGACAGAAAACTCACAGTCTTTCTTGGGTGAACAACTAGAGTAGAGATATTGCTGCACCAAAGCCATTAGAAAGTGAGGGTGGTATCTCATAAAGTAGAGACAGAAAGAGGGAGCCCAAAATTTAGTGTTATAAACTCTGTCAACCACTCTGACCCTGAAGGAGGCATGTGCAGAGCAGACTCCAAACAACTCAGCTTATTGAAGAACCAGACTGAAACTTAAAATACCAGTCAAAATGCAGAATTAAAAAATTTGAGTCCAGCTCTTCATGATAAACCAAAATTTAAAACACAACTTTTAAGAGAAATATAACATACTTCAGAGTCTCCAAAACATAATATTTATAATGTTCAAGATACAATCCAGAATTATATGTGAAGAACCAGAAAAATGTGAGCCATTCTCAAGATAAAAGATAATTGACTGAGAATGACCCAGAGGTGACCCATAAGTTCAAATTAGCGTAAAATTATTTTACAGGTGTTACTAAAACTGTGTGCAAGGATGTACAGGAAAATATACTTGCAATAAATAAAAAGGATAGAATGAAAAGATCTCAGTAGGGAAATAGAAATTATAAAAATATTCAAATGGAAATTTTATAACTGAAAAACACAGTGTCTGAAATTTAAAAAATTCACTGGATGAACTTAAAAGCAACATGGAGCTGCCTAAGGAGTCAGTGAATTGAAGACAGATCAGAAGAAATTATAAAATTTAAAGGACAGAGAAAAGAGAATTCAAAAAAAATAAAACATGCCTCAGCCACCTGTGAGACAACATACATATAACGATAGTCCAAGAAGCAAAAGAGAAAGAGAATGGGGTAGAAAAATGTAGAAAAATAATGACTGAAAATGTTCCCAATTTGATGGAAGACATACATTTACAGATGCAAGAAGCTCAACAACTCCAAGCAAAATAAATACAAATAAAACCATGCCTGACAACGTTAAACTGATGAAATTCAAAGATAAAGTGAAAATCTTGAAAGCAGCAAGAATAAAATGACATATTACATATAAGGGGAAATGATAGCTAGTTCCTCATCAAAAACTATGTAAAATTGAAGACAGTAGAACATTTTTTAAATGCTGGGAAAGATACTTAGCCAAAAATTCTATAACCAGTAAAAATACTGAATAAAGGTGAAATAAAGATATTTTCAGGTAAAATAAAACTGAGATTGTTCATTGCCAGTAGACCTGCAGTGCAAGAAATGCTAAGGGATGTTTTAGAGGCTGAAGGGAAATAATATCAAAAACTTGGATGTTCAGGAGAGAAAGAAGAACATCAGATACGGCAAATATCTGGTTAAAGGTAAAAGCTTATTTTTGCTTTTAATTTCTGTAAACTACATAGCACTGTTAAAACAAAAATTACAACATTTGCTTTTGGCATTTATAAAGTATTTCAGTGGAAAATATGTAACAACTTTAGCATAAGGGATTTGGGAAGGAATAAGTGAAGTCATACTGTTGTAAAATTTTCACATCTAATGTGAAGTAGTACAACATTAATACAAATAAATAAATTTAAGAATGTGTACTAAAATCCTTAGTGCAATCAATAAAAATTAATACATATGGTACAACTAAAAAGGCAACAGTAAAATGGAAAAGACAAGTAAAATGGAATTCTAAAAAACTAGTCAAGTAAGTTGAAAACAGGTAGAAAAGAAGGAAAGGAAGAACAAAAATGAGGAGGAAGCAAAACACAAATAGTAAAATAGTAGACCTAAATACAACTATATCAACAGTTAAAAGGCAGAGATTGTCAGAATAAAAAATCAAGACCCAGCTATATGCTATGGGTAAGAGATGCATTGCAAATATAAAAATATTGATAAGATGAAAGTAAACAGATGAACCTAGGACTCCCATTTAGCTCTGGTCTGTAAAGAGCTTGTAAGCCATTAGTCTCAAACTTTCAAAAAGAAAAAGCTTGAAAAACTGAATATCAACGACTATTCTTGTGTCCTTTAAAGAAATGAAGTTGCAGGGCAAACCAGCACCCCAAAATCTGGAGAGATAGGCAAATCCAGAGAGACACAGACAAGATCTGATTACATGGAGCAGAAGCTGCTGAAGCCATAAACTGGTAGGAACTCTCAACTAGGAATTTTGACAAATTGCTGGAAGCCAAATGTGGACTAGGCTGCATCTTGGAAGCTCCTTAAGGCTGCACGTTTTCATGGGTTTTACCTCCAGGAACTCCACCATGTTCTCACAGTGATCCAAGAAAGAACCCCTCCTGGCTCTGGCAGGGGTAGAGGGGTGGAAATAATCATTGTGCAATATACCCATGGCATACTTTATAACAAAGGCCTACTCTCCAGGAAAAATATCTTTGCCAGAGCCAATCTCAGGAGAAGACCATTTCCCCCATTCCAACCACATCTAGACTTCCTATCTGACCTAACACCACCACCACCACCAAAAGCAGTCAACATATTTCAGGGATAAAAGGAAATAGATTGGGAACACTATACCCAAGGAAAAGGAACGGGAGTGGGATTGGGGTAGTTATATCACTGGATAAACACTTGTGAAGATCACAGCCCAAAGACATAGTCTTACTAAAATGCTGAGATTTACTTAGATGATTATGGAACTCTCTCCCTCCCCCATACCTTACACCACATCAGCAGGGCTCTAGGACAAAACAGTTGGTTACAGGTGAAAGAGCTGCAAAATGTACACTCCCGCTGAGGAGTACTTAGAGAAGCTCAAAATGAAGAGGGGAGACAAATACAAGGACACTAGAGGAATCTGAAGCCTATGACACCTACATCTACAGAAAACATTAAACACCCCAACTGCTAGACAGGTTACCATAAATCCTCACACTGAAGGCCTATTTACCTTAGTTCTTATTACCCAAAACAACCTGGCCAGCTTTCAATAAACATTTTACAAAGCCAGAATGCAAGAACAGTCTGATGAGACAAAGCAATCATCAGAATCACACTTAGATATGACACAGATGTTGGAATTATCAAACAGGAAATTTAAAAATATGTTAAGGGCTCTAATGGAAAAAATAGGCAACATGCAATAAGAGATGGGTAATGTTCAGCAGAGAGATGGAAACTCTAAGCAACGAAATAGATGGAAAAAAATAGACCATGCAAATAGTAAGCATGAGTAGGCTGGAGTGAATATCAGCTAAAAATATACATCAAGATAAAAAGTATTGTCAGAAACATTTTATGATAAAAGGGTGAATTCAAGCGCATAGCACTCATAAATGTGTACACACCTAATGATAGGGTTCCAAAATACATGAAAAACATCCACAGAGTTGAAGGGAAAAATAGACAATTTCAAAATCATAGTTAACAATATTAACACCCCCCTTTCAACAATTTATAGATTAATAGACAAATAATTAATAAAGATATAGATGACCTGAACATTACTGATCATCTTGACCTAATTGATATTTGTAAAAAAACAAAAAAACAAAAAACAAAACCTACTGCCAACAACTGCAAAGAATATATCCTATTTAATGCACATAGTATATTCACCAAGACAGATCTTATGCTGTGATCTAAAATAAGTTTAAATAAAAGGATTTAAATAATATAGAATATATTCTCTGGTCACAATAGTATTTAATTAGAAATCAATTAACAATAAGATATCTAGTGAAATACCAAATATTTGGAAATAAACAACACATTTCTAAGTAGTCTATGGGTCAAAAACGGAATCACAAAGGAAAACAGAAAATAGTTCAAACTGAATAATGGAAAATATATCAAAATTTGCGGGATGTAGTTAAAACAGTGCTTAATGGGTAATTTATCTTTAAATGTTTTATTAAAAAAGAAGAAAAGTATAAACCAATGATCTAAGCTTCCATTCAGTGATCAATGGTCAAGCTTCCCACTTCTTTTCTAAAAAAAGTAAAGTTAAACAAAATAAGAAAGTGGAGTAAAGAGCAGAAATCAACAGAATAGAAAACAAGTAACATGAAAATTGACAAAGACAAAATTTGGTTCTTTAACATGATCAATAAGATTGAAACTCCCTAGCTAGACTATCAAGAAAAAAAATTTGAGAACAAACCAAAATTACCAATATGAGGACTAAAAGAGAGACTATCACTATAAATTCTATCCACATTGAGAATATAATAAGAGAATATTATCAACAACTTGTGCAAACAAATATAATAATTTAGATAAAATGGACAGATTCCTTGAAAAAAATCAGCATACCAAGACGGACACAAGAAGTAGAAAATTAGAATAGCATTTTATCTATTAAAGAAAGTGAATTATCAAAAACCTTCCCACAAAGAAAACTCCAGGCCCAATTATTTCATTGGTAAATTCTATATTTAAGGAATAAATAACACCAATCTTACTAAAACTCTTTCAGAATATAGAAGAAGAAACACTCCAACTTGTTTTATAAAGCCAGCATAACCCTAATACCAAAAGTTGACAGTGTTTTTACAAAGTTATAAACTGCTCTAAGGAGTATAGATGTAAAAGTACTACAGTAATAGCAAATTAAATTTGGCAATATAAAAAATGATATTTACCATGAATTACCAAGTGGTATTATCCCAGAAATGCAAGGTTTGAAAATCAATTAGTGTAATTCATATTAACAGAATTACAGATATTATTTTTCAAAGGATGCAGAAAAAGCACTTGAAATAATTCAACATCCATTCATGATTTGAAAAGCAAAACAAAAACATCTCAGCAAACTATAAACAGAAGTCAAATTCCTTACGGTAATGAAGAGTATCTTCTAAAACCTACAGCTGACATCATACTTAATGGTGAACTATGAACACCTTAACCCTAAGATTGAGAAAAAAATTTAGGACACTCAATCTCACAACTTCTATTCAACATGATACTGGAAATCCCAGCTATTGCAATAAGGTGGAAAAAAGAAAAAGAAAAAAATAAAGAAAGGCATAAATATCAGAAATGAAAAAGTACAACTATTTCCATTTACAGATGACATGCTTGTTTACATAGAAAATCTTAAAGAATTTACAAAACAACTACAAGAATACATAAGTAAATTAAGCAAGATTACAAGATACAAGATTAATTTACAAAAACCAACTGTATTTTTATATAGCAGTAATAAACAATACAATGTAATAAAAATTCCATTTATAATAGCATCAAAAAATACTAAGAAATAAATTTAACAAAAGATATATAAGATCTTTATATAGAAAACAAAGAAAATATTGCTGAGAGAAATTAAAGAAGATCTAAATAAATGGAGAGATAAATCATGTAAATAAATTGTCCATTATCCTTTAATTGATATATATATCCAATGCAATCACAATCAAAATTTGCAAAAATTTGATAAGCTGATTTTAAAATTCATATGAGAAAGCAAAGAAGCTATCCAAAATACTCTTGCCAAAGAAAAACAAGGTTAAAGGATATATGCTACCTACCTTCAAGATATATTGTTGAAGTGATGTCAGCAAAATGACAAGTATAGCAATTTCTAGTGCTTGTCCTCCCCGAGAAACATCAATTTTCCTGAGGCCCCAGGCTCCCACAAACCCAAGCTCCCACCCACCCTGTGCCCACCAACTCCTGTGGGAACAGGCTCCTGGCAGTTCCTGGGACTGAGCTTCCTCAGTGGTGAAAAACTGAAAGCTTTTCCTATAAGATCAGAAACAAGGGAATGATGCTCACTCTTGCAACTTCTATTTAATATCCAGGAAGTCCTAGCCAGAGAGCAGTTAGGCAGGTACAAGGAATAAAAGACATCCAAATTGAAAATAAATAAATAAAATTATCTCTACAGGCAACATGATCTTATATCTAGAAAATACTAAAGATTACACACACACACACAAACCTGTTAGAAGTAATAAATTCAGTTGCAGGATACAAAATCAATACAGAAATCAGTTGTATTTCTACACACTAACAATGAACTATCAGAAAAGGAAATAAGAAAACAATCTTTTGTATGATAGCATTAAAAAGGAAAAAATACTTAGGAATAAACCTAACCAAGGAGATAAAAGACTTCTGCACTGAATACTAAAAAACAAATACAATACTAAATACAAAAAACAAAAGGGCATGGAAATTTTGGAGGTGACAAATATGACTATTACTTTGATTGTGGTGATGGTTTCTCATTTGTATGCATATTTCCAAATTCACCAAATGGTATGCATTAAGTAAGTGCAGTTTCTTGTATATCAATTATAGCTCAATGAAGATGTTTTAAAATGAATAAATACAAATATTTAGAAACTTTGATGATAAAAAGTACTTTGGAAAAAAATAAAACAAAGAAGAGGCATGTGGAATTCTTGACAGTGGAGAGAGGAATACTATTTTAAATAGGATGGTGAGGGACAGTGTCACTGAGAAATTCACACTGAGTTAAATTTTGTAGCTCCTTCTTCTGGCTTTCATAACATCTTGTTTTCCCTCCCTTATCATGGTTTCCCTAATGTCTTTCATACTGTCCTCTCTTAGTTTCCTTTGCAAGATCCTACTCTTTTCTTTACCGTTAAAAGTCAGTATTCTTCTAATTCTGCCTTTAGCCCTTTTCTTTTTTCATTCTGTATGCTCTCCCTGAATAATATCCTGCATTTGTACCATTTCAAATATATATGTGTATTTCCTAAACAAGTCCACTTCCATGATCTCCTGGTCCATTATCCACTGAACTATTGGACATTTCCATTTCTGTGACTTACAGACTCTTCAAACTAAAAATATAGGAAAATAATTTCAACAGTTTTCCATCTAAGGCTTCTCCCTATTCTGTATTGACCTTCTCACAATTGCCGAATGCCTAGAAATCATTCTCAATTGTCCTCTGCTTCATTTCCAAAAATGAAACTGGAGGCAGGGAGACTACCTAACTGATTATACAACAGTACGGATAAGAGATGATAAGAACCTGACATGGAACAGCTGTGGCAGGGATGAAGCGAAAGGGACAGATTTGAAAAATATTCTCAAGGTAGAATTGACAGGATTTGGGACAAATTGGCTTTGAGAGCATTTGGGCTTAAGAGTCTTGATGAGTAGAGAATTGAGCACAGAAGAGAACGAGCAGATTGGAAGAAGATGATAAAATTATTTTGGATGAATTATTCTTGAGATAACTGTCAGAGAAATAGCCAGGTAAAAAAGTCATGTATTGATAGTTTGCTAGGCGCCTTACTTTCGCTAAGCTCATAAATAGATTCTGAGACAAGAATTCAAAGGCAAGTAGTGTATTTTGGAAGTGGTCCTGGAAAACACCAATAGGTTAGGGGGAAAGAGAGGTAGGGAATAGAAGGAAGCCTATAAAATGTGCTTTTTCCAGGCAGTTACAACCACTGTAGGTGGGGAAATTTGAAGTTTAACACCATTGGTAAAACTCTAGAAGTTGTTGTAAAACATACCTTAGAGTTATCACAGCCTAGGGTTTAGAAGCTGGGGTTGTTATCCGTTAAATCTCCACCAGCATTCTTTGAGAGCTCTTTCTGGAGTCATTAACTCTTCCAGATATTCTTGCTTTCCACAAGCATAGGATGAACATTCTCTTGCAGTCAGAAAGTTTGCTGGAATTAGCCTTCAGCATATAGAAGATAAATGCCAAAGGGATATGAGTGAGGCAGTGATGGCATCTACTATACTAAATATAACATGAACCTGGAGTTCAGGGAAAGCTCTGGCTTAGAGAAATAGATTTGGAAATCTTTAGCATAGAGTTGGCCAAATTTATACCTCCAGAACCATGAATACACCGAGCTGGTCAAATAACATCTCCAAATGTCAACTGAGGAGAGAGAAAAGAAGATACGAGCCAGTTAAATCAGAGGTCTGGAGGCAAAAGCAATGTCTCTTGGAAAACTGTCTTTATGGGACAGGATCTAAAGATGATATGAAGTCTGCTTTGGAGGTAGGCAACAAGCAAAAAAGAACAGAGAATGGAAATTGCTAAAAACTAGAGGAAAAAGGGAAATCTCATTGGTGAGGTTGAGGTGTTCAGGAAGAGTTGTTTACCCTCATAACAGAGAATGTACACTGCTTGGGGCAAAGTACTGGATTCATCCATGGGTGGAGCTCTAAGAAAGATAAATATGCAGTAAAGCTTGCATCATCAGAAATTCTAATAGGAATCCTCACAGCAGCAGAATTCTATCAAAAGGGATGATGTATGAGAGCAAGCATAAACCAATGATCTAATTGATCCCAATATATGAGAATTTATCCTCTAGTGATGGTAGTTGAGGGGAGAGATAACGTTACCTATGGTTCATTCGGCAACTGGGGAATTTACAGACACTTTGAGACACTGTGGCTTCTGTTTACTGCATATCTCATGGTTTCAGCTGATTTTTTTGTTTTCCTTCAAGTCAATCTCTTTCTACAACACCATTCAATGTTTCCTGGTAGGCTACACCCATAGGGTGGATTTCTTCAGGTTTTGGAGTAGGAGCTTGAGCCAAAATACAAGACCTCAAAACATATTTGAGCCAGCCCTAAATATAGTCCAGATCCAAGATTCCATAGCTATCTTTGATGAAAATGTCCCATTAGCAAGCATTTGATCTACCTACAACTGGACATGGGAAGCCAATGAAAAAAAAGTGTTTAATCTTGGTTTTTGCTATGGAGTTCTCCAAGAAATCCCTGTTACCACTTCACATATCCAAGTATTTCACACCAAGTTAGACATTGTCCCAACCCAAAAACAAGCTCCTGGTAATTTCAAATACTACATAAGCCCCAGAAATGTGCAAATAAGGTATATAAAAAACGGCAGCCACTAACTATGGTAGTGAGAGTTATACGGTCAGGAAGGAAATTGATCTTTATCCCATTTAAGTTTTAAATGTCTTAAGCTTCAGTCTTTGCAACTTTTACTCCTTCCATCCAGTTCTTTAAAAAAAAAAAAAAAAAGTCTTTCTAAGATTGGTGTCAATTGGAAAGTATTTGTATGTTCTGGCTGTTAAGATGGAAAGTGTGAATTTACAGAAACTCTAATATGTAGAGAGATGGTGGTAAGTTTAGTAGAGTGGTGGAGGGGCAGTAGATGAGAGTGGGGTGCCTATGGGACAGAGCCAAGAAAATGAGACTCACAGACTGAGAGTCAATTATGCTCAGATTTCACAGTCTCCCCAACTGTGTGCCAAAGGCAACGTGTTAGATGCTGGGTGAAGTCTTAGCCAGGAAAAGAGAGCCTAGTAATGTGTTGCTGTGTTGAATGAGGCTGGTAAGCATTTGGCCTTTACTTAGTTTTGCTGGCATATTCAGATAACACTATACTAAGCCTAAACATAGTTCTAAGGTTAAATAATATTTTGTTGATTTTTCCCAATCACTTTGTAGGGAGGATATCGATAGAAGAAGGCAACTAAAAATATAAACTTCTTGCCCCAGATCCCATCCTCACTCTCCAAAAATGTAAGCTATTAACCTGGGAGGAGTGAGATGAAGAAATGAAGTCAGCCTCTTGGTCTTGTCCTTAGATTGAAGTTTGGGGACAAAATTCATAAACAAGTATTTAGTGAACTGCATTTTAAAGTTTTCTTTTCTTCCTTGTCTTGTGTTTTTTAGAAATACTATTATATCTCTTTAAGAGTTGGGAAAGAGAAGCAGTTAATTAGAGCTACAGGGAACTACTTGAGGTCAAAGCCAGCTGGCTCAAATTGACCTGTTTGTAACTGGAAAGTTAGTTTGGCTCCTTTGTGTTTTTGGTACTTTTATAGACATTATTTTGTTTTTCATTCAGCGTGATTTCATAAGCTCCAGAAAGTCCGCGCTGCTGGAAAACGTTGTGTGCCTATTTACTGCTTCTACTTTTCTAGAAGTGAGCTATTCCTCCCCATGTTGGCCGCTCAACTCCAGCCACAGGCTTTAATCCACATCTCCATTGTTACCCCACACCAGCTCCAGAGACACCTGCTCACCCATTCTGTGAGCTCACCTCTGCGTTCTCACACTGAGATCTTGCCCTGAGCTTTGCCAAGTCTGGAATAATCAGAGCTGCTTTGGGGAGCTACTTCACTGGGGTCACTGCTTTTCTAAAAATCAAAGTCCATAATGAAATATGATGAGAGGTTAAGAAATAATATCCTAGAGTCCCAAAACACATACCAGTGCCATTACACAACACTTATTTATGAAGCCCCTTTTCAACAATCATGGGATGGAGCCAAGGCAGGAGCTGTTGGAGAGAGCAAGCTGAGAACAAATGTTGGCAGTTTTATTTAAAGCCACAAAACTATCTAAAGCAGCAACAGCTAGTTTGATCACTGAGTATTTCCCACAAAGCTACTACTCTTTTTACCCTGGCTTTAATATTAAATAATTGTATGCTCATTCTCACTCGGTCTAGCTGTAATACTACACAATCACAATTATGATATTGATCTAAGAAGCGTTTTAGCGTGTCTGAGTTGTGGAAAGCTAAGAAGACAATAAGAATCCCTATAGCTTGCTGTAGGGTTATTCCTTTAATATAAAATTAACAACAAAAAAGGGGCGATCTGCAAGATAATCCATATATGGATGACTGAGGACCTTTTTAAGAAACCCATATTATGTATTACAATTTAAGTAACCAGTGTCTAACCTCAGGAGAGGATCTGTGTTATCATATTTACATTGTGGTCTCCATCAGTTGTATTCTATCTCTGTCGTGAAAGATAAAGGTGCTAACATCCAGGTGTTGGTCAGCAGGGATGTTAGTAAAAGGGGGCTAGTGAGTAAGGTTTTATTCTGTGTATATGCAGCTTTGTCCAGAAAAGAAATGGCCTAGCCAAAGGACCCAAATATCCATTCTTTTTGGTAGGTCTTCCTATATATAGTGCATAGGGTGATGGTTCCAGCCATTAAGATCTTCCAAAGAGCTCACTTTAAAAAAAAAATTTTTTTTCATATCTGTATTGGAGTATAATTGCTTTACAACGGTGTGTTAGTTTCTGCTTTATAACAAAGTAAATCAGTTATACATATACATATGTCCCCATATCTCTTTCCTCTTGCGTCTCCCTCCCTCCCACCCTCCCTATCCCACTCCTCTAGGTGGTCACAAAGCACCAAGCTGATCTCCCTGTGCTATACACCTGCTTCCCACTAGGTATCTATTTTACATTTGGTAGTGTATATATGTCCATGTCACTCTCTCACTTTGTCCCAGCTTACCCTTCCCCCTCCCTCTATCCTCAAGTCCATTCTCTAGTAGGTCTGCGAAAGAGCTCACTATTTAAATTCCATGCTTACCAAGCATCTCTTCTTGCAGGGAGGCAGGGAGAGATATGAGGTAGGCACTGAGGGGTTTCACTGTGGAGAGAATTGTCGGAAATCCTGAAAACGAGAAAAAGCCACAAGTCATATACTCAAGATCAAGCAAAGAAGCAAGGCTTATAAGCCAGAGAAGGGAGTCTAAACTAGTTTCTAAAAAATAATGGGCGGGCCACAAATAGAGACCATGTCCAATTACAGACCCAAAGACATGGAGCCCTAGGTAAGGAAAATGTGGGGAAAAAAATGGAGCAAGTAAGTAGGAGGAAGGACATGGGAAAATATTACTTCTGAGGCATATGGTGTTGTTTGAGCTGGCTTTTAAATATTTTCGTAGCTGGATGTGAGGGAGATATGCAGGAATGTAATCATGAAGAGCTAAGAGTACCTAAATTAAGAAGTTTTAATTTTATTCTAAAAAGCATATGAGGAGCCACTGAAGGGTTTTAATCTCTGAAGGGGCATTATCAGATGAGTAGAATGTCAACCAGCAGAAACAAACAAAAAACACTAAACAAAAATAAAAGCTATATATCTGAATAAATACATTAAAAAGTTATTGTTATTAATTTAGTCACAAACCAAATGCAAGCAAATAACCAATAGAAAGACACTCTCTAATTACTCAGCTGTGTTTTTAACTTAATTAAGGTGGAATGTAATGAGCAATCAACTGAACAGACCACCTCTGACTGTTTTGATATGAGAACAGTTCCATCTTAGAGCAGAGTTTGTTGGCAAATCTGATATCAGAACTCTATCATTCATGACATATCTACTTTTTGTTCTTCTCTTTTGGTCAAAACATTTATTGGATAATGAGGCCAAATCTCTTCACTCATTGCCCTTGTTCCAATAGAATATTATGGCTCATGGTCTGTGCCTTGTAATCAAGGGGGAAAAACAATGAAGAAAAATAATTCATCCAGATTGTTTCTTAAAATTTACAATATGGAAGAGGCTTTGTCTTCATGGTGGGATTTGATGCCTAAATCCCGCCATTTCTCTTCACCTCCCAGCTTCTGTCTAATAGACTTGCACAAGGCTCAGATCACCTAGCAATTGCCAGCTCTTTCCTTCCTGCTCCATGAGATGGGCAGTTGAAAACACAGTGGAACCTGTTTCTAGCTTTGGAGGGATAGTAGCACCACTTACTTATAACCTGGCCCAACAAATGCCAGTGTCTGAACAATCAGATTTGCTATTCCTCTCCTGGTGGGAAGATCCAGTCCAGGAAGGTGGAAAGGAAGCAGAAGTCCTCATTCCTATCCTTCCCTCTATGGGCATGGGCAATAGAGTCCCCCTTCTCTGCGAAAATGTGAAGAGGCGGAAAGACAGCTCTCCTTTCCCAACAGTAATCAACTTCAGTAAGTCACAATTTTACTTTAGCAGAGAAATAATAACTGGCAAAACTAAATACTTGTCTAGGAATATTGAGTTATGTCTATGCAGGGAGTTGTAAAATATCTAATGAACCCTGGACTATTTACAATGAACTTAAAAAAAATAACAGGAAAGATGGGATAAACTTTGAACCAATAAAGTCCTACTGGTTCCACCTTCATAATACATCCAGGATCTGGCCATTTCTCATCACTACCATTGCTTCCTGAGTCTAAGGTACCATAATCTGTTGCCTGAAGTACTTCAGTAGCCTTTTACTTGGTCTTCCTTCAGGTCATATTTTTCCTCAACCCTGCATTAGCTCCAGATTTAATGCAGAATAAAAGCCAAAGTCCTTAAAATAGCCTGTAAGGCGTTAGACTCTCTGGCTCCTTGTTATTGTTTTGGGATACTCTCAAACTACCCTTCCTTTCATTTGTTCCACTCTAACCATTTTGGCAGCATTGCTGTTCCTCTAACACATCCAGTCATATCCCTACCTAAGGGCTTTTCCCTGGATGATCCCTGTGCCTGGGATAATTTTCCCTTCGATATCCTGCTTAGCCAACTCTCTCACCTCCTTCAAGATTTTGTTCAAGTGTTATCTTTTCATGATCCTATTAACAAGTGCAAGCCACCTCCAGCACTTGTCTCCCTTATCTGTTCTACCTTTTCTTTTCTTTTTTGATAGTCCTTATCACCTTATAAAATGCTATATCATTTGTTTGTTTATATTCATTATCTGTCCCTTTCCACTTGACTGTAAGTTCCAGAAGATCAGGGATCTTTGGGTCACTGATGTGTCCCAAGCACCAAGAACAGTTCCTGGAACACAGTAAGCACTCAATAAATATTTATCAAATCAACGGCAAGGTCTGGCATTGATTATAAATATATCGTTTTGTTTAATTGGAAGGTAAACTACTTCACTATTTTCCAGTGACTAAAATAACTAAAATAACATCACCTTCATTTCTGGTACCTGACAAAGCTCTCAATTCCCCTCAGCACTGTGTGCATTTTCACAAACTCATCGTCAAAATAAAGGAAAGTTGGTGGACAAGAAGAAAGTCTTTTTTCCTCATTCTAAGCCTCCATGAAGCTTCTGTGCATATACCTATTATTGTACTTTACAGACCAAGTTATACTTTTTGTTTGTGTATCATTCTCACTAATGTGACAGCTCCTCAAGGGGAGAGCCTATTTTCTTTACCTTTTCTACCTCCACTACCTGGCACATTATATAACAATAGCAATAATCAATAAAAGCTTGCTAAATAATGGATGAATTAATAAAGGGTTAAGTGGAGGCATGGTGAGAAGGAGAAAAGAGCATAACATTTGAAGTTTGAGTTCCAGTTCTACTAACAATATAAACTTGGCCAAATACATATAGATCATGCCAGGTCCTTGCTCAGGAGGAATTACTCTAATTTGGATTTGACATCAAAAGCAAAGACAACAAAAACAAATTAAACAAGGGGACTACATCAAACTAAAAAGCTTCTGCACAGAAAACAAAAATCATTAAAATTAAAAGGAAACCTACAGAATGGGAGAAAATATTTGCAAACCACATACCTGATAAGGGGTTAATGTCCAAAATATATAAGGAACTCATACAACTCAATAGCAAAAAAGTCCCCAAAAAATTCAATTTAAAAATAGGCGAAGGATCTGAATAGACATTTTTCCAAAGAAGATATACAAATGTAAACATGTACATGAAAAGGTGATTAACATCACTAATGATCGAGAAATGAAAATCAAAACCACATTGAAGTACATGTCTCTTTTTGAATTATGGTTTTCTCAGGGTATATGCCCAGTAGTGGGATTGCTGGGTCGTATGGTAGTTCTATTTTTCGTTTTTTAAGGAACCTCCATACTGTTCTCCATAGCGTCTGTATCAATTTACATTCCCACAAACAGTGCAAGAGGGTTCCCTTTTCTCCACACCCTCTCCAGCATTTATTGTTGGTAGATTTTTTGATGATGGTCATTCTGACCGGTGTGAGGTAATACCTCACTGTGGTTTTGATTTGCATTTCTCTAATGATTAGTGATGTTGAGCATCCTTTCATGTGTTTGTTGGCAATCTGTATATCTTCTTTGGAGAAATGTCTATTTAGGTCTTCTGCCTATTTTTGGATGGGGTGGTTTGTTTTTTTGATATTGAGCTGCATGAGCTGCTTGTATATTTTGGAGATTAACCCTTTGTCAATTGCTTCATTTGCAAATATTTTCTCCCATTCTGAGGGTTGTCTTTTTGTCTTGTTTATGGTCGTCTTTGCTGTGCAAAAGCTTTTAAGTTTCATTAGGTCCCATTTGTTTATTTTTGCTTTTATTTCCATTTCTCTAGGAGGCGGGTCAAAAAGGATCTTGCTGTGACTTATGTCATAGAATGTTCTGCCTATGTTTTCCTCTAAGAGTTTTATAGTGTCTGGCTTTACATTTAGGTCTTTAATCCATTTTGAGCTTATTTTTGTGTATGGTGTTAGGAAGTGTTCTAATTTCATTCTTTTACATATAGCCGTCCAGTTTTCCCAGCACCACTTATTGAAGAGGCTGTCTTTTCTCCATTGTCTGATCTTGCCTCCTTTATCAAAGATAAGGTGACCATACATGCGTGGTTTTATCTCTGGGCTTTCTATCCTGTTCCATTGATCTATATTTCTGTTTTTGTGCCCGTACCATATTGTCTTGATTACTGTAGAAGTGGATGGACCTAGAGTCTGTCATACAGAGTGAAGTGGGTCAGAAAGAGAAAAACAAATATTGAATGCTATCACATATATATATGGAATCTAAAAAAAAAAAAAAAATATGGTTCTGATGAACATAGGGGCAGGACAGGAATAAAGTCACAGACATAGAGAATGGACTTGAGGACACGGGGAGGGGGAAGTGTAAGATGGGATGAAGTGAGAGAGTTGCTTTGACATATATACACTACCAAATGTAAAATAGATAGCTAGTGGCAAGCAGCTGCATAGCACAGGGAGATTAGCTCGGTGCTTTGTGACCACCTAGAGGGGTGGGGTAGGGAGGGCGGGAGGGATATGCAAGAGGGAGGGGATATGGGACTATAAGTATACGTATAGCTGATTCACTTTGTTATACAGCAGAAACTAACACAACGTTGTAAAGCAATTAATTATATTACAATAAAGATGTTTAAAAAAAAACACATTGAGATATCGCCTCACACCTGTTAGGATGTCCATTATCAAAAAGACAGGAGATAAATACTGGCAAGAATGTTCAGAAAAGGGAACCCTTGTACACTGTTGGTGGGAATGTAAGTTGTAAATTCCTATACTATGTTGTAAATGAATGTTTATTACACATGTAATATAAATTTCCATACTATGGAAAACAATATGGTGTTTCCCCAAGAAATTAAAAATAGAACTACCATATGATTCAGCAATCCCACTTCTGGGTATATATCCAAAGAAAACAAAGTCATTATCTTGAATAGATATTTGTACTCCCCTTTCACTGCAACATTATTCACAATAACCAAGTTACAGAAATAACCTAAGTGTTCATCAATGGATGAATGGATAATGAAAATGTGATATTATTATTATATATTATTCAGCCTTTTAAAAAGAAGGAAATCCTCTCATTTGTGACAACATAGATGAACCTGGAGGGCATTATGCTAAATAAAATAAGCTAGACAGACAAAGACAAATACTGCATGGTATCACTTATATGTGGAATCTAAGAAAGGCCAAACTCAGAAACAGAGAGTAGAAAGTGGTTGCTAGGGCTGGGGAGTAGGGGAAACAGAGAGAGGTTAGTAAAAGGGTGCAAAGTTTCAGTTATAAGATTAGTAAAGTCTTCGGGTCTAATGTCTAACATGGTGACTATAGTCAATAGCCCAACTGTATAATTCAACATTTGTAAATGTTCTCACCAAGAAAAAAAAAAAAAAAGGTAAATATGTGAGGTGATGGAATTTAATTAACTCAATTGTGGGAATCCTTTCACAATGTATACATATATCAAATCATCACACTATACATCTAATATCTTATATTTTTATTTGTCAATTATATCTCAATAAAGCTGAACAAAAATCTGTTTAAGCCAAAAAGAAAAATTATAACACTGATCTATGTTTACTGACATGGAATAGTGTCTATGATGTGCATCATATAATCAAGTTCCAGAACAAATTAAAACTATTCTGTATACAGACTTTCCACATTTTTATAAAATTTTATATATATAATTCTCTTTCACATATTTTTGTGTTTGAAATTTTTCACAAAAATGTACTATTTTGCAATTTAAAAATCATTTTTTTTAATGAAAGGAATATAACTTCTATATTTATAAGAATATATATAAATAAGATAAGCTAGATTTTCATAATTGCTTTATATGTTACCAACTAGTTTATAATCTGTGACATCAGAGATATAACTTCTACTTTTTCTGTGTCATATACTTATATTTCATTATACATGGTAAATATGGTCAAAAATGTTGTTGAGGAAAAAATAATGCAATATTCTGGTGGCAAATTGGAGATGGATGGAGTTAACTCTGGTATGTTTTATTACCCTTTCACATGGACATAAAAGAATGAAAGATTATATACAGTGGATAATCTGGAGAATTCTGGATATGTATACACAACAAAATTTAGTCAAATTATCAGATGGAATAGAGAGAATTCTTGGGATAGGAAAATCAGAAATTACTAAATTTGGTTAAAATCATTTTTCAGACCAGAGTCTTGTGAGAAATGAGCACAGATGAAATTAAAATTAGTTGATGGAGAACTTTAAACAACTGAGAAATAGGAGTCCCTTCAGGGCTGTGGGGCTGTCAAAGATTCTAGTATGAAAAACATAACTCTTATGATCACCAGAGGTTAAGAGTAAACATACATTTGGTATATAAACATCTCATATTACTCAACATAAAAAAAAGACCCAAACAACTCAATAAAAGAAATTGGGCAGAAGACCTAAATAGACATTTTTCCAAAGAAAATATAAAGATGGCCAACAGACACATGAAAAGATGCTCAACATCACTAATTAGAGAAATGCAAATCAAAACAACAATGAGATATCACTTCACACCTTTCAGAATGGCTATCATCAAAAAGTCTACAAATGACAACTGTTAGAGAGAGTGTGGAGAAAAGGGAACCCTTGTACACTGTTGGTGGGAATATAAACTGGTGAAGCCACTATGGAAAATAGTATGAAGGTTCATCAAAAAAAAACTGAAAATAGAATTTTCATATGATCCAGAAATTCCACTTCTGGAAATATATCTGGAAAAAGCAAAAACACTAATCTGAAAAGATACATGCCTCCCAATGTTCACAGCAGCATTATTTACAGTAGCCAAGATATAGAAGCAACCCAAATGCCCATCAACAGAAGAATGGATAAAGTAGATGTGGTATATATATATACAATGGTATAATACTCAGTCATAAAAAGAATGAAATTCTGCCACTGGCAGCAACATGAGTGTACCTAGAGAATATTATGTTTAGTGAAATAAGTCAGACAGAGAAAGACAAATACTGTATGATATCACTTACATGTGGAATCTAAAAAATAATACAAATGAATATATATGCAAAACAGAAACAGACTCACAGATATAGAAAGCAAACTAGTGGTTATCAAAGGGGAGAGGGAAGGGGGAGAAACAAATTAGGGGTATGAGGTTAACAGATATAAACTACTATGTATAAAATAGATAAGCCATGGCCAGAGACTTGCTGACAAGATGGCAGAGTAGAAGGACATGAGCTCACCCCTTCTTACAAAAACACCAAAATCACAACTAACTGTTGAACAACTGTCAACAACAACCAACAACAACAAATGCTGGAACCTACTAAAAAAGATACCCTATATCCAAAGACAAAGAAGCCACAACAAGACGGCAGGAGGGGCACAATCGTGACAAAATCAAATCCCATATCTATCAGGTGGATGACCCACAAACTGGAAGATAATGATACCAACAGAAGTTCTCCCACAGGAGTAAAAGTCCTGAGCTCCACATCAGGCTATCCAGCTAGGAGTTTGGGCAAAAGGAGGAGGAGGCCCCAGAGAATCTGGCTTTGAAGGCCAGTGGGGTCTGACCACAGGACTAGGGGAAACACACTCTACTCTTAGAGGGTGCACACAAGGTCTAGTGCACACCAGGACCCAGGGAAAAAAGCAGTGAACTCATAATAGACTGGGCCAAACCTACCTGCTAGTATTGGAGGGTCTCCTATGGAGGAGGTGGGGGACAGCTGTGGCTCAATGCAGGGACAAAGACATTGGAAATGTCAGTTCTGGTGAGTACTCATTGGCATAAGCCTTCCTGGAGGCTGCCATTTCCTCCCCAAGGCCTACCCCCAACTAACAGCTTGTAGGCTCCTGTGCTGGGATGCCTCAGGCCAAACAACCAACAGGGCAAGAACACAGCCCCACCCATCAGCAGAAGGCTGCTTAAAGTCTTCCTGAGCATGGCCTGCCCACCAGAGGGACAAGAGCCAGCTCCATCCACCAGCAAGCAGGAACCAGTCCCACCTAACAGGAAGTCTGCACAAGGCTCTTAGACGGACTCATGCACCAGAGGGTAAACAGCAGAAGCCAGAAGAACTACAATCCTGCAGCCTGAAGAAAGGAGACCACAATCACAGAAAGACAAAATGAGACGGCAGAGTAATATGTCCCAGATGAGGGAACAAGATAATACCTCAGAAGAACAACTAAGTGAAGTTGAGATAGGCAATCTACTGGAAAAAGAATTCAGAGTAATGATAGTGAAGATGATCCAAGATCTCAAAAAAAGAATGGAGGCACAGATCAAGAAGCTACAAGAAATGTTTAACAAAGACCTAGAACTAAAGAACAAAAAAACAGATGAACAATACAATAACTGAATAGAAAAATACACTAGAAGGAATCAATAGCAGAGTAACTGGGACAGAAGAAGAGAGTGAGCTGGAAGACAAAACGGTGGAAATCACTGCCATGGAACAGATAAAGAAAAAAGAAATGAAAAGAAAGAAAGACAGTCTAAGAGACCTCTGGGACAACATTAAACACACCAACATTCATATTATAGGGGTCCCAGAAGAAGAAAGAGAGAAGCGACCTGAGAAAATATTTGACGAGGTAATAGCTGAAAACTTCCCTAACATGGGAAAAGAAACAGAAACCCAAGTCCAGGAAGTGCAGAGAGTCCCATACAGGATAAACCCAAGGAGGAACTCGCCAAGACATATAGTAATCAAATTGACAAAAATTAAAGACAAAGCAAAAATGTTAAAAGCAGCAAGGGAAAAGCAACAAATAACATACAACGGGACCCCCATAAGGTTATCAGCTAATTTCTCAGCAGAAACTCTAGAGGCCAGAAGGAAGTGGCATATGTTTAAAGTAATGAAAGGGAAGAACTTACAACCAAGAATACTCTACCCAGCAAGGCTCTTATTCAGATTCGAAGGAGAAATCAAAAGTTTATACATTAGCAAAGGCTAAGAGAATTGATCATCACCATACCAGCTTTGCAACAAATGCTAAAGGAAGTTCTCTAAGTGGAAAAGAAAAGGCCACTACTAGAAACAAGAAAATGATGAATGAAAAGCTCACCAGTAAAGGCAAACATACAGTAAAGGTAGGAAACTATCTGCACACAAATATGATATCAAAACCAGCAACTGTGAAAAGAGGAGAGCACAAAGGAAGGATTTTGGAAATGCATTTGAAATTAAAAGAACAGCAACTTAAAACAGTCTTGTTTATATATAGACTGCTATATCAAAACCTCATGGTAACTGCAAACTGAAAATCTACAATAGATACACACACGCACACACACAAAAGAAAAAGGAATCCAAACACAACACTAAAGTTAGTAATCAATCACAAGAGAAGAGAATAAAAGAGGAAAGAAAGAAAAAGGACTTACAAAAAAATCCAAAACAATTAAGAATATGGTAATAGGAACATACATATCGATGATTACCTTAAATGTAAATGGATTAAACCCTGCGACCAAAAGACAGACTGACAGAATGGATACAAAAACAAGACCCATATATATGCTATCTACAAGAGACCCACTTTAGATCTAGGGACACATATGGACTGAAAGTGAGGAAATGGAAAAATGTATTCCATGCAAATGGAAATCAAAGGAAAGCTGGAATAGCAATACTCATATCAAACAAAATAGACTTCAAAATAAAGACAGTTACAAGAGACAAGGCCACTACATAATGATCAAGTGATCAATTCAAGAAGAAGATATAACACCTGTAAATATATATGCACCCAACATAGGAGCACCCCAATACATAAAGCAAATACTAACAGCCAGAAAAGGAGAAATCAGTGGTAACACAATAATAGTAGGGGAGTTTAAGACACCACTTTGATCAATGGACAGATTATCCAGAGAGAAGATCAATGAGGAAACACGGTCTTAAATGACACATTAGACCAAATGTATTTAATTGATATTTATAGAGCATTCCATCCAAAAGTAGCAAAATACACATTCTTCTCAAGTGCACATGGAACATTCTCCAGGATTGATCACATGCTGGGCCACAAAGCAAGTCCTGGTAAATTTAAGAAAATTGAAATCATATCAAGCATCTTTTCCAACCACAACACTATGGGATTAGAAATCAACTACAAGGAAAAAACTGTAAAAACAAAACAAAACAAAACAAAACCACAAACACATGGAGGTTAAACAATATGCAACTAAACAGTCAAAGGATCACTGAAGAAATCAAAGAGGAAATCAGAACATACCCAGAGACAAGTGAAAATGAAAGCATGGCAATCCAAAACCTATGGGATGCAGCAAAAGCAGTTCTAAGAGGGAAGTTTATAGCAATACAATCTTACCTCAGGAAACAAGAGAAATCACAAATAAACAACCTAACCTTACACCTAAAGCAACTGGAGAAAGAAGAACAAACAAAACCCAGAGTTAGTAGAAGGAAAGAAATCAAAAAGATCAGAGCAGAAATAAATGAAATAGAGATGAAGAAAACAATAGAAAAGATCAATGAAACTAAAAGCTCATTCTTTGAAAAGATAAACAAAATTGATAAACCTTTAGCCAGACTCATCAAGAAGAAAAGGGAGTGGGCTAAATTCAATAAAATTAGAAATGAAAAAGAAGTTACAACAGACACCACAGAAATATCAAAGATCATAAGAGAGTAGTATATACCAATAAAATGGACAACATGGAAGAAATGGACAAATTCTTAGAAGGGTACAATTTCCCAAGACTGAACCAGGAAGAAATAGAAAATATGAACACACCAATCACAAGTACTGAAATTGAAACTATGATTAAATACTCCCAACAAACAAAGGTCCAGGACCTGATGGCTTCATGGGAAAATTCTTTCAAACATTTAGAGGAGAGTTAACATGTATCCTTCTGAAACTATTCCAAAAAATTGCAGAGGAAGGAATACTCCCAAACTCATTCTATGAGGCCACCATCACCCTGATACCAAAGCCAGAGAAAGATACCACACACACACACACAAAATTATAGGCCAGTATCACTGATAAACATGGATGCAAAAATTCTCAACAAAATACTAGCAATCGGAATCCAACAATACATTAAAAGGATCATATACCACGATCAAGTGGGATTTATCCCAGGGATGCAAGGATTCTTCAATATACGCAAAACAATCAATGTGTACACCATATTAGCAAATTAAATAATAAAAACCATATCATCATGTCAATAGATGCAGAAAAAGCTTTTGACAAAATTCAAAACCCATTTATGATTAAAAAAACTCTCCAGAAAGTGGGCAGAGGGAACATACCTCAATATAATAAAGGCCATATATAACAAATCTACTCATTGGTGAAAAGCTAAAAGCATTTCCTTTAAGGTCAGGAACAAGACAAGGATGTCCACTATCACCACTTTTATTCAACATAGTTTTGGAAGTCCTAGTGATAGCAATCAGAGAAGAAAAAGAAATAAAAGGAGTCCAAATTGGAAAAGAAGAAAAACTGTCACTGTTTGCAGATGACATGATACTATACATAGAGAATCCTAAAGATGCCACCAGAAAACTACTAGAGCTAATCAATGAATTTGGTAAAGTTGCAGGATACAAAATTAATACACAGAAATCTCTTGCAATTACATACACTAACAACAAAAGATCAGAAAGAGAAATGAAGGAAACAATCCCATTTACCATTCATTCAAAAAGATTAAAATACCCCTAGGTATTTTAATACCTATCAAGGAGGCAAAAACCTGTACTCTGAAAACTATAAGATGCTGATGAAAGAAACTGAAGTTGACACAAACAGATGGAAAGATATACCATGTTCCTGGATTGGAAGAATCAATATTGTCAAAATGACTATACTACCCAAGGCAATCTACAAATTAAATGCAATCCCTATCAAATTGCCACTGGCATTTTTCACAGAACTAGAACAAAAAAGTTTTCATTTGTTTGGAGACACAAAAGACCACAAATAGCCAAAGCAATCTTGAGCAAGAAAAACAGAGCTGGAAGAATCAGGGTCCCTGAATTCAGACTATACAAGACAAAGCTACAGTCATCCAAACAGTATGGTACTGGTACAAAGGCAGACTTATAGATCAGTGGAACAGAATATAAAGCCCGAAATAAACCCACACACCTATGGTCAATCATTCTACAATAAAGGAGGCAAGAATATACAATGGAGAAAAGACAGTCTCTTCAATAAGTGGTGCTGGGAGAACAGGACAGCTGCATGTAAAAGAATGAAATTAGAACATTCTCCAACACTGTACACAAAAATAAACTCTAAATGGATCAAAGACCTAAATTTAAGGCCAGACTCCATAAAACTCTTAGAGGAAAACATAGGCAGAACAGTCTTTGACATAAATCACATCAAAATCTTTTTGGATCCACCTCCTAGAGTAATGAAAATAAAAACAAAAATAAACAAATGGGGCCTAATTAAAGGTTTTGCACAGCAAAGCAAGCCATAAACAAAATGGAAAGACAACCCTCAGAATGGGAGAAAATATTTGCAAACGAAGCAATCAACAAAGGATTAACCTCCAAAATATACAAACAGCTCATGCAGCTCAATGTCAAAAAAAACAACCCAATCAAAAAATGGGTGGAAGATCTAAATAGATATTTCTCCAAAGAAGACATACAGATGCCTAAAAAGCACATGAAAAGATGCTCAACATCACTAATTATTAGAGAAATGCAAATCAAAACTACAATGAGGTATCACCTCACATTGGTCAGAACGGCTATCATCAAAGAAAAATCTGAAAACAATAAATGCTGGAGAGGGTGTGGAGAAAAGGAAACCCTCCTACACTGTTGGTGGGAAGGTAAACTGGTACAGCCACTATGGAGAACAGTATGGAGGTTCCTTAAAAAGCTAAAAATAGAGCTACCATATGACCCGGCAATCCCACTCTTGGGCATACATCCAGATAAAACCATAGTTCAAAAAGATACATGCACCCCAATGATTATTGCACCACTATTTACAATAGCCAGGACATGGAAGCAACCTAAATATCCATCAACAGAGGAATGGATAAGAAGATGTGGTATATATTGGGCTGGCCAAAAAGTTCATTCGGATTTTTCCATAAGATGTAACCAAAACCCAAACGAACATGTTGGCCCACACAATATATACAATGGAATATTACTCAGCTATAAAATGAATGAAATAATGCCATTTCTAGCAACATGGTTGGACCTAGAGATTGTCACACTGAGTGAAGTAAGTCAGACAGAGAAAGACAAATATCATATGATATTGCTTATATGTGGAATCTAAAGACAAGTTACAGGACTTCCCTGGTGGCACAGTGGTCAAGAATCTGCCTGCCAATGCAGGGGACATGGGTTCGATCCCTGGTTCAGGAAGATCCCACATGCCACAGAGCAGCTAAGCCTGTATGCCACAACTACTGAGCCTGCTGTCTAGAGTCCGTGAGCCACAACTACTGAAGCCTGTGTGCCTAAGAGCCCGTGCTCTGCAACAAGAGAAGCCACAGCAATCAGAAGCCTGTGCACTGCAATGAAGAGTAGCCCCCACTCTCTGCAACTAGTGAAAGTCCGCATGCAGCAACGAAGACTCAATGCAGCCAAAGACAAATAAATAAGTAAATTTTAAAAAGGTTACAAATGAACATATCCACAAAACAGAAGTAGAGTTACAGATGTAGAAAATAAACTTATGGTTACCAGGGTGTAAGAGGGAGAGGGATAATTGGAAGATTAGGACTGACATATACACACTACTAAATATAGAATAACTAACTAATAAGGACCTACTGTATAGCACAGGGAACTCTATTCAATACTCTGTAATGGCCTATATGGGAAGAGAATCTAAAAAAGAGTGGGTATATGTATATGTATAACTGATTCACTTTGCTGTACACCTGAAACTAACACAACATTGTAAATTGACTCTACTCCAATAAAAAATTTTTTAAAAATAATAGGAAAAAAAAGACAGTCCCTTAAATAAGTGGTGCTGGGAAAACTGGACAGCTACATGTAAAAAAATGAAATTAGAACATTTTTTAACGCCATACACAAAAATAAACTCAAAATGGATTAAACAACTAAATATACGACTGGATACTGTGAAACTCTTAGAGGAAAACATGGGCAGAACACTTTTTGACATAAATTGTAGCAAGATCTTTTTTGGATCTACCTCCTAGAGTGATGGAAATAAAACGAAAAATAAACAAATTGGACAAAATTAAACTTAAAAGCTTTTCCACAGCAAAGGAAACCATAAATAAAACAAAAAGACAACCCACAGAATGGGAGAAAATATTTGCAAATGATGCGACTGCCAAAGGGTTAGTCTCCAAAATTTACAAAGAGCTCATGCAGCTCAATATCAAAAAAAAAAAAACAACCCAATCCAAAAATGGGCAGAAGACCTAAACAGACATTTCTTTAAATAAGACATACAGATGGCCAAGAGGCACATGGAAAGATGCTCAACATCACTAACCATTAGAGAAATGCAAATCAAAACTACAATGAGATATCACCTCACACCGGTCAGAATAGCCATCATCAGAAAATCTACAAACAATAAATGCTGGAGAGGGTGTGGAGAAAAGGCAACCCTCTTGCACTGTTGGTGGGAATGTAAATTGGTACAGCCACTATAGAGAACAATATGGATGTTCCTTAAAGACTAAAAATAGAACTACCATACGATCCAGCAATCCCACTCCTAGGCATATATCCAGAGGAAAACATGGTTTGAAAGGATGCATGCACCCCAGTGTTCGTTGCAGCACTGTATGCAATAGCCAAGCCATGGAAGCAACCTAAATGTCCATCGACAGATGAATGGATAAAGAAGATGTGGTACATATATACAATGGAATATTACTCAGCCGTTAAAAAGAATGAAATAATGCCATTTGCAGCAACATGGATGGACCTGGAGATTATCATACTAAGTGAAGTCAGTCAGAAAGAGAAAGACAAATATCATATGATATTGCTTATATGCAGAATCTAAAAAAATGATACAAATGAACTTAGTTACAAAACAGAAACAGACTCACAGACTTAGAGAACGAACTTACGGTTACCAGTGGGGAAGGTTGCGGGGGAGGGATAGATTGGGAGTTTGGGATTGACATGTACACACTATACTATATTTAAAATAGATAACCAACAAGGACCTAATGTATAGCACAGGGAACTCTGCTCAATATTCTGTAATATCCTAAATGGGAAAAGAATTTGAAAAAAATAGATACATGTACATGTATAACTGAATCATTTTGCTGAAAACCTGAAACTAACACAATATTTTTAATCAACTATGCTCCAACATAAAATTAAAATTAAAAAAATAGATAAGTAACAAGGCTGTGTTATATAGCACAAGGAATTGTAGCCATTATCTTCTAATAACTTTTAGTGGAGTGTAATTTGTAAAATTACTGAATCACTATGCTGTACACCTGAAAATAATATTGTAAATCAATTATGCTTCAATTTTTAAAAAGTTAATACCCATTTGGGAATTGGCAGAACATCCCTAAGGCTCCAGTTTACATGAAACCTTTATGGGGAACCTAAACCTCTAAAGAAAGGTTGAATTGATGAATTGAAGACCAATGTGGCTTTAGAAAACTGAACCTAGCAGTACCACACACAGTCTATCACCCTAAATCCTAACCTGGATACTGCTATCTGTGGACTAACAAGGTTGCTTACAAAATAAACCATTTTTAAGAGATAAGCCACAAGAACCATTCATAGTCTCTAAGCTACTGAGCATGTTTTCTAAAGTTCTGATTTGCAAAGCTCTAGAAGAAAAAAGTTTCTTCCAGAAATTTCTGGCTGGAGATCTTCCAACCTTCAAAGGCAAGATACAATGAGAGTAGCAGTAAGGGAGTAAGTACAGGGATTATTTTTTTAATCACAAGAATAATGGACTGGGAGTTGTAGGCATGCACTTCTCTAACAAATCCTCAGTTGAGCTATATGTATCAATGGTTTGTTAGAACAAAACATTGTCATGTCCCAGGAGGAGCAGGAAGCTAAACTCAGAGTCCATAATTTTGCCAGGGAGACTACATTAACACTGAAACTAGAAATAGGTGACAGAAATAATGGAAAGAAAATGGACGAAAAAAAAAAAAAAACTAAGAGCACGAACTTGAGATGGAAATGGTATACAAATTATAAATTAAAAAAGAAGAGTATTAAGAAGTCAGAAATAGAGAAGGTGGGAAAGAACAGGGAGCTAAGAAGAAATCACAAAACTAAGCAAAGAAATATTATTTTGATGTAAATATGTCAGCAGTTTTGAACTTACAAGTTATTTTACTGCAGAATGGATAAAACAGAAGATAGCCACTTCTTACACTGATATGAATATCACTTACTGAGGATCACCTCTGCGTTAAGTAGTAAATCAGACATAGGAAGAATAACAGCAGCAAAAATTGGAAGATAGCTTCTACTTTGGCTATTTAACAATTTATGCAAATAAGAAACATAGCAAATATCAGAGACAATCATGGATGCCTAAGAACACAAAGGTTTCATAATTCTTACATAATTAGCTACAAATGAGCCCCAGTAAATATAAGTAGGAAAGTACTGAGGTACAATATAGATGTATGTATGTGCATGAATAAATGAAAATATATATGTAAACAATATATTTGTCATGTAAAGCAGATCACCTTGAGAAGAGTAATGACCTGCATTAAAAGAGCCAGCCTAGGATGATTCCACATGGAACAAAATAGGGAATAAATACTCTGATTTGATTCTCTTTCCTCTCCCAGATCTGGGGTTCCCCACTGTCTGGTGGCAACTGGAAACCTGTGGGCAAGGGCGCCTGTGCAAGTAAACTCCAGGCTCCTGGGACACAGAGCAAAGTAGAGAAGGGTGGAAAGGGGATCCAGAGGTGCAAACAAGATAGCTAGCACACTAACTTTAATGGAAATACTTCAAAAGTTTCTTTCTTAAGGATAATATTTGCTGTCATTTGGAGTATTTTTTAAAATCAGGTTAAGAATGTTGCTTTCTAATCCTTGTTATCATCATAAATAATCTGAACTTTTGAATCCTTTTTTTCCTGCATATATTGAGATAATTATATGATTTCCTCCTTTAATCTGTTGATCTGAATTGGTATGTTTTCTAATGTGGAACCATCTTTGCATTTCCTAGATACTATGTGATATCAATGTATTATTTGTATATAAAGTGATTTATTTTGATGAAATTTTCTCTAGAAGTTTTGAATATCCATGTTTATGTCACAATGTGCTATAATTTTATTTTCTTGAGCTATTCTTGACTATATTTTCTTTTAATTCTTAATTTTTATTTACTGAAACAAGTTATATAGATAAAAATTGTAAATTTCCTAAAGGCTTGGTAAAATGTGCTTATAAAGTCTCTGAATATAATACTTTATTTCAGGAAGAGTGTTTTTATTAATTAAAACTAATTCAGGGCTTCCCTGGCAGCGCAGTGGTTGAGAATCTGCCTGCCAATGCAGGGGACACAGGTTCGAGCCCTGGTCTGGGAAGATCCCACATGCCACGGAGCAACTGGGCCCATGAACCACAATTACTGAGCCTGTGCGTCTGGAGCCTGTGCTCCGCAACAAGAGAGGCCACGATAGTGAGAGGCCCGTGCACTGCGATGAAGAGTGGCCCCCGCTTGCCACAACTAGAGAAAGCCCTGGCACAGAAACGAAGACCCAACACAGCCATAAATAAATAAATTAAAAAAAAAGAAAAGAAAATTCTTATTAAAAAAAAAACTAATTCAATTTTTCTTTAATGATTCTCCATCATTAAGGTTTTATCATTCTTACTGAATTAGTTTTGTTAAATTATATTTTATATAAATTGCTTTTATCTACATTTTCAAAATTATTGGCATATAGTGTTTGTAACATTATATATTTTTAAAATTATTAGTATTACCTACTTCATGTATGGTCATGTTACCATACTCATTCTTAATATTGCTTTTTGGTTTTTGGTTTTTGGTTTTCTTTGGCTGCACTGAGCAGCTTCTGGGATTTTAGTTCCCCAACCAGGAGTTGAACCCAGGCCCTTGGCAGTGACAGCACCGAGTCTTAACCCCTGGACTGCCAGGGAATTCCCTTAATATTGTTTTTATCCTCTGAGGCTTGTGTTTTCTGTTTGCTCAAAGTATCAGCTTTTATTTTTCTAGATCACCTCTACTGTTTATTTGTTGTCTGTCACTTTGCTATTTTCCTTTTATCCTTATCATCTCCTCCTTTGTTTTAATTCTATAATTCTTTTTCTTACCTTCGTTAGTTAAGCAGTTTATTAATTTTCAGTGTTTTATTTTTTGTTTGTTTTCTAGTATGTGCTTTTCGGGCTATAAATTCCCTATCCAAATACTATTTTAAATGCATCCCACGTGTTCTGGTAAGTAATGCTTTCATTGTCACTTAGCTTCCAAATATTTTTTAATTCACTATGATTTCCTACTCTTAATGTATGAATTATTTAGAAGTGTGGTTCTTTTAAGTTTCCCTTGTGATTTTTTTAAACACACCATTTTGGGGTATCTTTTTATTATTTATTTCTAATTTTATTGCATACTCATCAAAGAATATGTGAAACTGCAAGAAACTTCCTTTCTGGATCAGCTTGTAGAAAAGTTTTATAAGTGATTAATGTAACTTTGAAAGAAATGTGTAATCACTATTCATTTGGTATGGAAGTTACATATATTCAGCTTGTAAGCTGTGTTGTTAAAAGTTGATTAATCAGAAGCATATGATAATTTCCCTCTATTAATTTTACAATTTCTGTAATTTAATCAGTTCTCACTTTATGTATGTTTATGGTTTTTTAGATGCACATGTGCTCATAATAATTAATTTTAGTTGGTGGATGTTTCATTTTATCATTGTGTAATATCCCCCTTTATCCCTGTTAGTGATTTTTGTCTCAAGTTCCTTTTCTTCTCATTTTAATATAACTACTAATGATCAGCCTTATCTTGGAAGAGAATAAATATGGAATGATTTTATCTTTTCCAGTTCCCTCATTATCTGTCTTTTAGTGACATATAGGGCAGAACTCATAGCTTTCTAGTCAAGTTCAGCCATTAAAAATTCATTCCAGGGCTTCCCTGGTGGTGCAGTGGTTAAGAATCCACCTGCCAATGCAGGGGGCATGGGTTCGAGTCCTGGTCTGGAAGATCCCACATGTTGTGGAGCAACTAGGCCCGTGAGCCACAATTACTGAGCCTGCGCGTCTGGAGCCTGTGCTCTGCAACAAGAGAGGCCGCGATAATGAGAGGCCTGCGCACCGCAATGAAGAGTGGCCCCCACTTGCCGCAACTAGAGAAAGCCCTTGCACAGAAACGAAGACCCAACACAGCCATAAATAATAAAAAAAAAAAAATTAAAAAAAAGGTGTCACATGGACAATAATTAAAAAAAAAATTGAAATAAATTTTAAAATACTATATCTTTACACAGAAAGATATAACAGAATGGAATAGAGGGAAAATAAGAAAAGTTTATTAAAATTACTATCAATTCTGACTCTCAAACAACTCTGCCTTAGAATATCTAGAGCTAGGAATCCCAGAGGGAGAAGAAAGAAAGAAAGGGATAAAAGAAATATTCAAAGAAATAATGACTGAGATTTGTTTGTTTTTAATTTATGACAGGCACTAAATCATAGATACAGGAAGCTTAGAAAACACCAAGCAGGATAAATGCCAAGAAATCTATAACTTGGCATGTCACATTCAAGTAGCAGAAAATCAAAGACAAAGGAAAAAAAAAATCTTAAAAGAAGCCAGAGAAAGAAAACACGTTACTTATAGAGGAATAAAAATAACAATTATATAAACATCACTTCTGAAAACATGCAAGCAAGAAAAGAGTGGAGTGAAATAGGTAAAGTGTTGAAAGAAAAAAAGAGCTGTCAAACTAGAATTTGGTATCTAGTGAAGTTGTCCTTCAGTAGTGAAAGAGAAATAAAGACTTTCTCAGACAAACAAAAATTGAAGGCATTTATCACCAGCAGAATATTGTAAGAGATGTTCAAAGAAGTTCTTCAGAGAGAAAGAATTATATGACATTCTAAAAAAGGCAAAACTATGGAGATGCTAAAAGACCAGGTGTTTTTTGTTTGTTTGTTTTTGGGTTTTTTTGCCAAGGGTGCAGGTGGTGGGAGTAGGAGTGGATAGGTGGAGCACAGAGGACTTTTAGGGCAGTGAAACTATTCTGTATGATACCATAATGGTGGTTACATGACATTGTACATTTGTCAAAATGCATAGAACTATACAACACAAAGAGTGTACCCTAATGTAAACTATGGACTTTAGTCAATAATAATGTATCAATATTGGTTCATCAGTTGTAGCAAATGTACCACACTAACACATGATGTTAATAATAGGTGAAACTGTGCGCAGGAACAAGATAGGATATAGGAACTCTGTACTTCCTGCTTAATTTTTCTATAAACGGAAAGCTCCTCTTTAAAAAAACTTTATTAATTAAAAAAATTAACTTAAAAATGTTAAACTAAATATATATAATTATATTGTGTATTTCTCTATCTCTAGATAGATAGAGAAATATATTCTTAAGGCATGTTAGGGATAGGAGTAGAGTATTAATTATCCGGATAATATACTTAGTGTCCCACTTCAGCTTCTACCAGAAACCAATAAATTGTTAAGAAGATTTTTGAAGACGGTAGTTATTTTTCTTACTACATCTTAGCTTCATCACCTGGGTGAAGTCAAGATGTGCTGGGAACTTTACTGTGGGTCACTGGGTTCCCATACAGATGATGCAATGGAAAAACAGCACACAAGCAAGGAAAATGGTTTGACTTTGTTATTGCAAAGAGAGTTTTTGGTTGACCATATAATATGCTGGAAATTAGATCTTTGTACCTCAGGATCTCATAGCTTTCCTTCTGCCATCTGATTTTCCTCTGTCAGCATGTTAGAATACCTTTGTATATAGAATATCTATAAGACGTTTTGTTTTTTTTTAACAGCATTCACATACGAATCCCTGTGTTTGGGAGTCCCTTGCTGTGCTGATGTGATTCAGGAGAGCAAATGCAGAACACATGAAGGGCTGCAGGGCTCAGACTCAGCAAAACTGAACTGAAGGGCTCAGACTCAGCAAAACCATTGTGTGCTTTTACTTCTCTGTTTCCTCACTTTGCCTCATCCTTCCACATTCTTCACGGTATTTGCATGTGTGGTCTTTGTTTTCAGAGCAATAAGAAGATGATCAACTGTTTTAATTGGAATGGGTGTTAGAGAGAGATCATATTTACGTTTCAATAAATCATTGTGGTGAAAAACAGGTCAGAAGGAGGCAAAACTGGACGTGGATTTACCTGTTAGGAGGCACTTCTAACCTAGATGAGAGATGGTTCTTCCCTTCTAAGGATATCTGCATGTTAACAGTTGATAATCCTTTCACTCAAAGGAAGAAAGTAAAATTTCAGATATTCTTAAATTATGTAGCAAGAAAGACATTTAGAGTAGTCTCAGGGCCCCTCAAATTACTCTAATTATATCTAAATATAAGCAGTCAAGCTTAATGTTTCTTGCTCAATTCCCCAGTGGTATTTGGGCTATAAGGCCACATTTCATACCCTGATTGCTGTAACTAATACCGACCTAATGGAGTCATTGGAAGGTTTGATTTCAGTCTCAGTAAAGTTACAGGATTTCTCTATTTTCAAATAATCTTTAGATTTTGTTGGCAAATGGATGACTAAATACTGCTGGATATTATACAAAATGTATGGTTTAGTCAATGAGTGCAATAGGGCTAAGTTACTCATGCACTAAAGTATATATTTAAATAGCTATTGAGCCCCTAAAACCATGCTTGGCACTGTGGGAAATATAAAAATTCATAAGACATGTTATGTACCCTTGAAGGAACATATAGAAGCAGTAAGACATGTATACAAGTAAACATAAAACAAAGGAGAATAGACCTGTTATTAAAAGTTATCTATGAAGCTACCACAATTCAGAGGAGGAAGAGATCTAAGAGAAACTTTTAAGAAGGGAATTGCATTTGAATAACACCTTACAGAGTAGGTGAATGGAAGCAGAGGACATTCTACTTGGGGGCACAGCATGAACAAACCCGTATTCATAGAATGGTGAGCTCTCCAATTAGGATGGAGCGTAGGGTACCTAAAAAAGTGTAGGGTTTGAGACTGAAATGGAGTGTAGAGCCAGACAGTGAACAGTCATGAGTATCAGGTTAAGGATCCCAAGCTCACGTTTTATTAGTTATGGAAAAGCTAAAGGAGGTTTTAAAATGAGAAACAGAGAGAGAACAGAGATATATGGAGTTACAGAAATTTTTCTATCTAAGACAATGTTTCTCAAAAATGCCCATGGTTGTACCTCACCTCCAGAGACCCTGAATTTTTTGGTCTGATCATCTGTATTTTTTAGAAATTCCCTGGTGATTCTAATGTGCTAGCCAGTGTTGGAAAAAAAACACTACGTTAGAATGTATCTGCTAAGTTCATAATGACCCCCTCCAGGACCTCCTACGTAATTTGCAGGTCCCAGTGCAAAATGCAAATGCAGGGCTGGTCCTTGTTCAAAAACTATTAAGGCTTTCAAGACTGTAACAGCATTAAACCAAGGGTGGGGCCCCAATGAGCCTGAGACCCTGTGTGACTGCACAGTCACACCGCCCTGAAGCTAGCCCTGTCTCCCTCCTTGTTTTTCTGTGAAATAGCATCGCCCTAACCTGGGTGAGGGCTTTCAGGAGCCGTGTTTGCATTTTTTTACTCCATTCCCCCAGCCATAGCTGACTGGTGCAGCCCAAGCTGTGTAGTATAATATATTCCACAATACAATGCACTAATTGAGACTGAGGGAGGGTAAGTAACTTGCCTAAGATCATACAGTTACACAGCAGCAGGTCTGAGATATAAACCTGGACAGCTTGACTCTGAACCAGAAGTCTGCCGCCCAATATGCTTTGGGTCAGATAACTGTGTGTTCTCAAAGTTTATGACAAAACTGATCTAAGACTCAGTTCCTTCCAACCGATATAATAAAAGAGATTCTATTTTATTTGTAATTTTTTTTAATGTGTGGTAGTTATAAAACACTTTCTTAAATGACAAGGAACAGTTTGGTTGGTATTTAGCAACTCCCCTTCAAGAATTTTTTTAAAAGAAAAAAAAAAAAAAAAAACCAGCTTCAGGATAGTGCATGTGTAACTTAGTTGTATTTTGTTTCAAACAGCAGTTCTTTTCTTCCATTCCCATTGCCATCTTTTTAATCTAGGAATTTATGACTCATACCAAGACTATCTTAATAGCCTACCTCTAAATTCTCACTGTTCCACATTGCCTTAGCTCCTTCTCCTTAAAATACTGCTATAATTATCATGCATAACCTCCTCCCCGACCCCGCTTAAAATCCCACATACTGGTCTTCACTAGCAGGACCCCTGGATTCACCCCATCTATTGCTTCAACGAAGCTACAATTTCTCCATCAGTTTAGTTGCTAACTGAGGTAGGAAATTTACCAGCATCCCCCACGCCCACTTCTCCGTCTAGTGAGCTTTAATATTTAGTCACCCCCTCTGATCCAAAGACCTGTCACAACTTGCAGCCTCTTCACTGAACCTGTGCTCGCAATGATGACCCAGGGGCGGGTGTGTCACGTGAGTATTTTCCCTCACCCTGTGCTCTCCCCTACCCCACATTCCTGCCCCCTTTGCTCAGGGTATAATATAAGGACCCTGCCTTGGATGTTCTTAGCTCCATCTATTTCTCTCTCTAAGGGACCTATAGAGTTGAAATTCCTTCCTCTGTTAAATGCAAGCAAGATACTATATTTGAGGGGATAACTGAGACAAAGAAGATATGGTCCCTGCCTTCAAGACTTAAATTAATCGACAAGTTAGATTATGAGTAAGTAACTATAATCTAAGGCATAGTAAAATGCATACTATAGTAAAGGGATAAGCAAAGTTTAGGGAATTCAAAGGAGGAAAGCTCTTAATTCTGGCTTTGAGGGCTGGAAAAAACTAAGCAAAGGAGTGGTATTTGAGCTGACTATTGGAGGATAAGTAAGAATTTGATGGATATAAGCCATGTTATTCTCATGTTACAAAGCTGAATAACCATGTCAGTAAAATTTACACTACGATTATAAATTAATAGTCAAAATTAATACCAGTCGGATTTAACAAATCTTACATGGGAAAATTTATAAATAATTTAACAGTTAGTTTAATAAAATTAAAGAACTTTAGAGTCATGATCCATGCCAATTTAGCCACATTTGTGTTTAAAATCTTATGTTTTAATTTGGATCACTAGAGTGAATTTAGTATATTAATTAGTATACTTATTGAATTATACATTTCTAGTGAAATGGCATCAGTGTTGTAATTCTCTATTTATTTGTGTGTCTCCCACTTGACTGGGAATCCCTTGAAGGCATGGACTTTGTTTAATTATCATGTATCCCTAGCACTTGACACATGGTAAGCATGCCTTAAATATTTATGAAGGGAATGAATGAATAAATGAATGAATTGTTACCTATGTGCCTTACCACCAGAAAACTTTAATTCCAACAATCAGTAATTTCACAGATCAATCTAAAGAATAAAATACCACTCCGGTACCACCCCTTTCTTAATCAGAATTCAAATACAGGCTTCCCAATATCCAAAAGTAGAGCATTCCTAGGAAACTTTTTGCAAGCCAAAATGGCATAAAGCAAAGAAGCAATTACCTTAGGACACATCTTGCTAACAGATGCACAAAATAAATCAAGATAAAGCACAGATGCTCACAGATACAGTTCAAAGCTATAGCAGCTTGATGCTTGAGATGCTGAGTGCAGTTCTCTGGGAAGGAGCTTGGCAGTGCCACTCTCACTACAAAATTCCTCTTTGGAGTTCTTTCAGTTAGCCAAGACAGGTACTAATATAGGTCTTTTGTAAAAACAAAGTGACATAAAGCGAACTTTGGAAAAGTGCAGAATAACTGTCATTATATCTTTCAATTAATGGAGATTTTAAAAAAATATATTTATTTTGTTTATTTTTGGCTGCGTTGGGTCTTTGTTGCTGCACGTGGGCTTTCTCTAGTTGCAGCGAGCGGAGGCTACTCTTTGCTGTGGTGCGTGGGCTTCTCATTGCAGTGCCTTCTCTTGCTGCGGAGCATGGGCTCTAGGAGCATGGGCTTCAGTAGTTGCAGCACCTGGGCTCAGTAGTTGTGGCTCGTGGGCTCTAGAGCACAGGCTCAGTAGTTGTGGCATACAGGCTTAGTTGCTCCATGGCATGTGGGATCTTCCTGAACCAAGGATCGAACCTGTGTCCCCTGCACTGGCAGGCAGATTCCTAACCACTGCGCCACCAGGGAAGTCCCAATAGTGATTCTTAATACAGTTCTCCCTCAGTACCTGTGGGGAACTGGTTTCAAGAACCCCTGTGGATACCAAAATCCATGGAAGTTCAAGTTCCTTACATAAAATGGCATAGTATTTGCAAGTAACCTACACACATCCTCCCATATACCTTAAATCATCTCTAGATGACTTATAACACCTAACACAATGTAAATGCTATGTAAATTTTTGCCATTGCAACAAATTCAAGTTTTAGAACTTCCTGGAATTTTTTTAATACTTTGACCCCTGGTTGGTTGACTCTGCAGATGCAGAACTTGTGGATACCAAGTGCCAACTCTATTTTTAGAAGAAAGAGACAAATTTCCAGGACAATCTCCTATACCTTCTATATTAATAGCTACAGTGTGTGAGGTTTAAAATAATGAACCTAAGCAGCAAAAAAAAGTCACAATGCTTAATAATTATTCAGTGTTTTCAGTATACGTATTGCTTAGCATGTATCAATTTATTTGAGCCACAACCCTGAGAAGTAAGAGTTACTAAAATGATCATTTACAAATGAAGAAAGTTAAATGAGGTCATAAACTGCTCAAGATCATGTGGTTATGAACTGTAGAGCTAAGTTTTGAACATTAAATTATCTTAATATACTTACTGGAGTAGAACATACACTAATATTTCTGAAACGTGAACCATATCAACTTACAAATTAACCAGAAATACCCTGCTCACCAGAAACCATATTCTCAAGCAATAAAACAGTACACATTTTTTCTGCCTGATATGTGAACCCCCTTTCTGTTTGAGGAATTTTCTATCATATGAGTTTTGGTGGCAGTCAGAACTGCCTCCCACTTATGGAGGTTGAAAAGGCCAAATACTTGATTTCCCAGCCTCTCCTTTAGCATGGATATAGGCACTTGACCTGTATTTGGTGACCAGAAGCCTCTGTCCCAGACTTTGGATCTGGGTGCTGGTGCCACAGAGAAGCAGAGACAATGGACACCTTACAAGCAGTTCTTTGCGGTACCACTGGCTGCCTGACATCCCTCATTCCTGTCTATTCGCTGACTCTAGTTCTCTAGCTTTCTGGGGATTTCAATAGGTTTGCAATATATTATTTTTCTACTTATTCAGCTGGAATGTGTTTGTTTGCTTGCAATGATGCACCTTAAAGGACAGATACAATGATGTCCCTCATTAATAGCTAGATGTTACAGGCCCAGTTTTATCTGTCAGGAAATGTTGGGCTTTTTTTCACACCAGATAGGGCTACAGTCAATTTAGAACACTGGAATTGTGGAATGAAAAAGTTTAGGGAACAATGTAGTAGATTAATTTATTCATTTATCTTTTTCATGTTCACAATATTTTGTATATCCTTGACATTCCACAGTAAAAACTTGCCAGTGCTCTATGCTCTGACCTGAAAATTATGCTCTCTGCTTCTCACATTTTTGTCACTTGTTAGTCTTCCATGCCAGCCCAGCATACAGGATAGTCAACATAGCTTAGTGGTTCCCAAGTGTGCGTGCACATTGCAATCCCCTGTGGGATTTTTTTAAAACGTGGAGTTCCAGGTCCTACCCCATATCTGTTAAATTACAGTGTCCAGAAGTGGGACCAGTGCAGGCACACAAACTCCTCTGATGTCTCCACAGCATACCTGTGGTTAAGAGCCCCTGGCTTTTTCACTAATTCTACTTGTATGTTTAACATGCTTCATTTAGAGGAATCCCACTATGGTGGTCTCAATACAAATAATAAAATCTAAGGAGAAATTACTGAGTTTAATTTTACCTATCAACACTATCTTTCTCTTCTTGATTTCTTTAGGAAACTGTCTCAAATATTAATGCATTGAATCATGTAGTCTTCCTAATATTCATAGACTCTATCAAGGTTTTTCATCTATAGGATACTAAAAAACTAGATTTTCTGCAGAGATGTTGAGTAATCACGGCAATTAGAGAAATTAGAGGTTTTTTTTTTAAGTCAAAGTGATTAAAAGTCCTATTATATTATCATCGCCAAAGAGTGAAAATGAAAGCAGGAGGATGATATCATCAGCACTGTGTGAGGTCAGGAAATTAATCATGACTTTCACAGCTCTGTACATCATCAAGTAAACAGATTGTCCAAGACTTCAACACCTTCTTCTTTCTAAATTTAAAAAATCTAGTGGGTTCTCAATGTTTTCTCATACATGCATTTAAAGAATCTTCACATTCCTTTTTGGACTTCATCCCAGGATTCGATCAGCTTGAAGTGGATTCACTCATCCAAGACAAGGCAACTTTGTCTGTCCTGTGAGTGAACTTCATAAAGTCAAGTCTGATAGATGCCACTGCATTTCACACTAGGATTCAAACTATCTCTCCTCAGTTTTACTTTTTTTTTTCAGGTTTCATACCATCCTAAGTCTGTATTAAATCTCTCAAGGAAAGAAAGTTTCATTATAAAAGTTGGAGCTGGTGACTTGGTGTTCGTTTTTATGGCTTCCTCCTGAGTGTGAAGTACTCTAATCCCATGTATCAAGTGCACATAAAAAGAAACGAAATGGAGTTATTTGTAGTGAGGTGGATGGAGTTAGAGTCTGTCATACAGAGTGAAGTAAGTCAGAAAGAGAAAAACAAATACAGTATGCTAACACATATATATGGAATCTAAGGGGGAAAAAAAAAAAAAGCTCATGAAGAACCTGGTGGCAAGACGGGAATAAAGACACAGACCTACTAGAGAATGGACTTGAGGATATGGGGAGGGGGAAGGGTAAGATGTGACAAAGTGAGAGAGTGGCATGGACATATATACACTAAGAAACGTAAAATAGATAGCTAGTGGGAAGCAACCGCATAGCACAGGGAGATCAGCTCTGTGCTTTGTGACCACCTAGAGGCATGGGACAGGGAGGGTGGGAGGGAGGGAGATGCAAGAGGGAAGAGATATGGTAACATATGTATATGTATAACTGATTCACTTTGTTATAAAGCAGAAACTAACACACCATTGTAAAGCAATTATACTCCAATAAAGATGTTAAAAAAAAAATAATGTGATAAATATCTTCATCTTTCTGACCCTAGCTGGACTGTGGCGTATTAAACAATTGATAAGATTTATTTTGAATGGCACATATTTTTGGTAGAATAAAAATCTATCACTTTATTTTGTAAGGTTGAGTGTAATACAAGCAGAGGAAGGATTAAGGGGACTTCTGCACATAGATTTCCAAGAAGATAAGAATACTTTAATTATACTCAATACATGGTATTCTACTCAAACCTTATTTAGAACAACAGCTAAAACTGAGAGACCTACATTCAAAGAGGCTGACTGCAGCAGCAAATGTGGAGAAAGAGCGTAGAATCTGGAAAACAATATTTGAGAAAAACTCAAAAAGAAAACAGTAGAATGTGGTATTCTGTAGGAGAGGATTTCGAGAAATAAAGAATGAGCGGATGGGAGTCAAGGGAAATTTTGGAGGGATGCATGAACGAGTCTTGAGCTTGTTTACAGGCTAAATGGAAGAATTTGGTAGGAAGAAAGGCATTGAAGATGCAAGAGGAACAAAGGCAGGGTTCCAGAGGTAGGGGGTGTGGAGGATCAAAGCGCAGCAAATGGGGTGGCCACCACCTCTCCAGCGCTCAACAATGATCTCATCTCCTGCTGCACAGAGGACACCGGGGGGGCCCCTCCCAAACACACTGAGAAATATAGCTTTGTCTGCACCTCTCCCTTCCTCCTTCCTTTCCATCTGTGTAGAAGATGTGTCTTTTCTCATCAAGAAGCTCAGTCTCTATATACGGTAAATAAAACTGTGATTGACGTTTGCCACATATATAATTATACAACTTAAAGAACACAAAAAGTCCATTGTAAAGCAATTATACTCCAATAAAAATGTTAAAAAATAAAATTAGGAAAGTACTCCCCCCTAAAAAAAAAAAAAACACACAAGAAGTATGAAGTGATCTACAATGTGTTTAAATCTATGCCATAAGCATAGATTTTATTACTGTACTAATTGGACAATTATAACATTGTAGATTTAAAATGGATCACTCTTTCATTCAAATGAAATTGGAACAGTCACTAATATAACCATTGATAAGATCCTTTATTTAGGACATCATGACCAAATGCTAAACAACTGATCTGCATTAACCATGTAATCCATCTGTTTGGCTAATTATTCAAATAATCTAAGACACATTCCTTTTGCTATTACATCATATGGATACAGTCTTTAGCTTTACTGAACATAAAAAAAAATGATATAGCCAAAATTCAACTGAAAGCATGAAAACACTGAGAAGAAAGAACTGTCTCATCTGTAATATTAAACACACTTTCACCGATGCCCTGAATACTTAGTAGTTAAACATTAGCTTTACACTACTTTTGGCAAAAAAAAAAGGGTTAGACTAAGCTTTTAGAGATAGAATTTTCCATTACCAATGCCAAAATGATGAGAATGACTACAATATAGCTATCACTTAACAATCCATAATCACTTCTTCGTGTATTCTGCAAATGCTTCTTTCATGCCCACTATCTGACATACACTGTGCTAAGGAGTAGGAGATAACAAAATAGATAAAATACCAATTCTGCCTTTGAGGAACTTGCAGTCTCATAGGAGTGAGAGACATGTTCATAACTAGTTATTTTGTAAACATAGTATGTAATGCTATGAGAGAATTATGGTATAAAAAGGCTACAAATAAGTATTAAAGTTTATATCCTTTGATCAAAAATTTTACCTCTGGAAATCCATCTAAAGAGAATAATCTGAAAAATAAAAATAAAATTCAGTGCAACAGACAATCATCACATTGCAATTTACAGTGGCAAGAAGTATTTAGAACAATTACCAAAAATATCCATATGCATACTTGTCAGGACAGGCTAAGGTATGCCATAGTAACAAATAACCCTAAAATTTCAGTGGCTTAACAAAACAAACGGCACAATCCAATGTGAGTTAGAGGCCTCTCCTTGTCAGCTTTTCCCCAAGCAGTGACTCAGGAATCCAGACCCTTTCTATCATGAATTAACAGATGTGATTTTTGGAATGTGTGGCTTTCCAGGGAAGAGAAGAGAAGGCTGAAGTATCGTGCAGGGTATCCTTAAGGATAAGGCCTAGCAGAGCCTTGCATCACTTTGCCCACACTCCATTGGCTGTAGCTCAGTCACATAAGCCCTCACCTAACTGTAATCTTTTGCTTGCCAGGAAGACAAAATGCAATCTTATCATATGCCAGGAAGACAAAACGGTATAGGAACACGCAGTCTCATCTCTAACAAAGAGTTAATAAATTGGGCAATATATGCATACTTTTATCAAGAGCTTATAAAAATACAAAAAATGTTTTTGTTACAAAGTTTAATAAAAATTTAGTATGCAAAGATTTATCATGATTGAAAAAATGGGAATATGGAAAGGACTGGCAGGAAATATACTAAAAAATTAATATTAACAGTAATGTGGATGAAAGAATGACAATGAAAATAATTTTCTATTTGAATTTCTGCATTTTCTATAAAATATGTATCATGATGGAAAACGTTAAAGTAACTTTTTGAATTTCTTTAACGTTGTATTATAGCAATTACCATATTATTAGGGATAACTGGAAGTCAGGTACTCTGCGGGGGTGGCAAAGAGGGAAAAGGGAATGAGATGGGTAGTAATCTAGGAGTCAGTAGCTTTTGGAGGTAAAAGCAACATACCATGGGCATTTCAGCCTAGGAACTGCATGTGAACATTGTGCATCATTCATGTAAGGGGCCTGGGGCCCTGAGACACACTAAAACCTGGCATTTGTGCAAGAGCGGAGGCAGGTTGCAGTGTGGCCCTGGTGTGAGGTCCTCATAGATGAAGCTAGAAGTACATAACCCACTGTGTGAGGGAAATGTAGAGATCATTTTATTCTGTGAAGGTTGTATTGAGTAGAAGAATGAAATGTTTCTGGAAAGATGTCCAAGTCATACTATACCTCAAGAGCCACAGCAAACAGCAATGTGTACATCTGGACATTGGATTTCAGGTTTACTACACTGTGAGTTATTTGTGTCCTGTGTACCCATTAGATGAAGCATGTGTAATTTAAGTCCTGCACAGAGAACTATGGTGTCAGATGTATTCACAGGCTAAAATCATCATAAACCATCAATGATATTGATGCAGACTTTGGGCAAATGGATGTAGAAAATTCCTTCACTGACATTTAAATACACTAAAGGTCACTGTGAATTTTTCATCCACCTATTATTCTTCTACTTTATTCCTCAGGAGTTAAACAATCTACTATTTGTTTTGTTAGGTTTAATTTTTCAGTACCAGTTGGTAGGTAGAGTGAGGCTTACACTCTTAGCTTCTCTGCTAAACTTCAACCAGGCCCAGGTCTTAGCATCTTGCTGTCTTCCTCAGGACCTGACACAGTGTCTAGCACTTAGTTTCTTCTTAAAATAATTATCTGTTGAATAAATGATTCCTTACAGCTCACATTCACATTTGTCATATGTTTAACTATGTATTCTAAATCTAACTTTTACTTTGAAACAAACTTACCGAATATCCCCTCAGATGTCATTTTCCCAAAGCAAACTGCTCTGAATCTTTGCAGTACTTCTTCAAATAATGGATCAGCTTGTGTAACTGCCCTGCAGAAGCTTGTGGTGTGCCATCTAGTGACCAATGTCACCAATATATGAACTGCACTTAGGATATTTGTTATTGCATAAATATATGCATTAAAGTTTTATTAATATTTGAGTGGGAAAGAACTTTTCCAAGTAATTATGTGCATATTAATATTACTGATGTATGACAATCAAATAGAGGAAGGATGAAGAGAAATGCTGGCTGATGTTGACCTCCTACTATTAAGCATTCCTACACAGTGCACAAAATGACTAACCACTATCGTGGTCGTTGTTATCACCAATGGTTACCCACCACGCACCTACAGTGTGCAAGGTACCATGAAGAATACAAAAAAATCATTGACATGGTACCTTCTCTCCAGGCATGATACACACACATAGGTAGTTCATGGCAAGTGACAAATATTTGATGTACACTACTACAAACAAGTGATAAATGGGTTACAAGAGTGGAAAAGGCAAAAAGTGAAATGAATGTCTTAAAAAACGGGAAAACAGAAGCAATACTCATAAAGAAGTAAGATAAGAAGCCTTGGCACCATGCTAAGACATTCAGACTTTATCGTGTATCCTGTTAAGTTATAAGGACCCCTGAAGAGCTTTAAGGAAGAGAGTAACATAATTTAAATGGCCTTTGAGCAGGCATGTAATAAAGTTAGACGATAAGCACAAGTCCTCTCTTATAAGAGGAAATAGGATACAGATTAGAATTATTTAATGCTATCAACACAACAACTTGCACAGTATAATCTATCCAGAGGATACCTGTTATTTATTATTATATAGATGATCATGAAATAATATTGGAAATGTTATATTCTTAATTTTTTAAAATATTATAAAGACCTATTGCCCTTGCTAGATAAGCAGAGTAAAGTATGGGCTTGGTTTTCATACAGTTGTGTGTGTGTGTCTGGGATGGGTCTTCTCTGTTTTCTTTCTGGGATGGGAACTCTCAGAGATCCAGGGGAGAGTTTAAGATCTTTACTGGATCTCAATCCTAATGGTGAGGCCGAAAGGTCCTGCCCGATGATTTATGGGTTCAGGTGGGGTGACCTTCACACTAGCAACAGAACTTTGATTGCTAGATAAACATAGTCGGAGGATCCTGCTTGGGTGATTTGCAACAGTGAAGGATGGCAAAGGCATTTATGATTCTCCTTTCACCAAAAAGGACACATCAAAATGACTTGGCAAGATGGAGAAAAAGTATTAGATTCAAATGGCAATTACCTGACACCAGCTGAGTTTCCTCTGGAAGGGTTATTATGAGACTACAAATAGCCAGCATGTCTATGACCTCATGTTTGATAATTTATTAAGAAGAGTGGGAACAAGATGTCATCTCCTGGGTGAGCATTCAGAAGTGAAGGTTTCACCTCCTCCTAACTTATGCTACCATTCCTTTCTTTTAGTTTGTCTATAACATTGATTACACTGGGAAACACACATAAAATTTATTTCTAACAGTTATCTTACAACATTTTATTTAATATGGGAATATTTGTTTTTAAAAACTTGTATCTGCCTAAATTCAATCATATCCACACAAAAGATAGTCAAGAGGTTTGATTGTTCTGAATCCTTAATAAGAAATTTTTCCTTTATATTTTGTCAGCGTTCATAAAAACATTGTTTCAGACTCAAAAGATTGTTTCAGACTTTTAAGTCTAAATATAAATGAATATTTAGGTTCCATTCAGTGTGATCCAAAACAACTAGGAAATATTAATTGTGATAGGAAAAAAAGAGGAAGCAAAAGGAATGAAGGCAGCAAAGGAGACATTTCAACAAATCTTCTGAAAGTGACAAAACAGTTGTATGTGTGTATCAAGTAGACCAAACTTCTTGCCAATTAGCATCAAGGTGTTTTCTTCTCTCTAGCTGCCTTTCAGTTCCTCTAAGGTACCCTCTTCTCTAGCCCTAGGGTCTCTGCACTTGCTGTGTCCCTGGCCCAGAAACCTTCCTCTCTAGCTCCTCCTGCTCTCTGGATATTCTGAACACTCCCTTCAGACCTCAGCTCCAGCATTATCTCCTTAGGACCGCCTCCCTAATTACCAACCAACTCTGTCCTCACCATATTAAATGCCCCCTGCTATGCATGCTTCCAACACCCCAAGATTCTTCTCGATTATACTAAAGAAATAACCGTAAGTAGTTAATCTCTCTCGCTCCTCCTGCACAGTGTGAGCTCCAAAGAAGTGGGCTTTTGTCTTTCTCAGCTATGTCTTCAGGGAGGAAAAGTCAACTGAAATCTAGCACATTTCCAACCTTCCTGTGGAAGCACCGCCCCAGACGCTGCCCAGAAGAGCGCCCCTCCTGCCACCCCTGCAAGAGGGTGCAGCCTGCCCAGCCACCCGGCTCCAGCCACTCTAGCTCCACACACCCGGGCTCTGCCTTTCCCTACCCAGGGGTGGGTCACTTCGCAAGTCAGCAGCATGCTGAGGCTGCTACTGCCAGAGTTTTGTGACAGGTATTTCGAAGTCCTTGGATGCTTTCTGCACCTGCTTCAAGGATTTCGGGGGCAGTCTCCCGCATCGCCTAAGAAGCAGCCCAACTTATAATGATGCTGGTGGCTTACCTAATAAGGATGTAGAGAGCTAGACTGTTTTGAAAAAACAGTTTTTTGAATGAAGAGATTAAGGACACAACTCGATTTTAAGAACACACTCATTCTAAAAAGTATTTGGAGCTGGGGGTAGTGATGGACAGTTAAGTACAAATACAGATTGCAGTGAGTGTTGAGAGAAAGACAGATTATTACTAACTCTTTAGATACTTTATATGAGCCACTAAATGCTGTTATTTACATTGGCTGCTATGGAAATGTAGACAGAATCAAATTCAATAAATGTTGACACAAAAGAATTAAGGACTTTTCACAGCATTCCGTGACTGCAAGTAAAACACTCATTCCCTAAGGCTCATTATGACTGTGCACATTCTTTTGCATATCAGGCTTATGATGATTCTTTGGAAATAGCCAATATGGACTTTGTCTGTAGGAGGAGAAATCATTTTTTAAGCAACTGCATTTGGTCATGGAGGCTGTTTTTGTTACTCCTGAAATAGGTCATTCCTTGGTATGAGGTTTGGTAAGCAATACTGTACATGTAATCCAGAGGTGTTGTGATGACTATTTTAATTGGACATTCAGTGGTTCTATTTCAGTAATATACCCATGGCCAATGCTGTACAAGAACAAGACGGTAACAAGTTGGTGGGAAAAGCGGAAGAGTGTGACTGTGGCTCAGCAAAAGCAAGTGAAAAGGATGCTTGCTGTCAGATTGTAAGAAAGCCAGATGCACTGGACTTTAGGACTTTTCCGTGAGAAGTGCAGTTTTTTCCCTGCTAAATACATTTTCAGAAAAAAGAAAAATGAATATGATCTAGAGGAGCTTTGTACAGGAATCTCAGAAGAGTACCCAATAGATGTATATGTACAAGATGGAACCCTTGTATAATGATTCCCATTGCTAACATGGTATTTGCGATTCTTACCTTCAGTAGTACAGGAACATTTTTGATCAAGAAGCAGAGTGGTCCAATTAAGGGCTACTATGATAAAGAAGACAAGTTTTTCACCTGGGGTATTTCAGGCATTGATGACAAAAAGGTGTTCATTGAGTGACATGTTATGGCAGCGAATACAGTATGTCAGTGCTAAAGGCTTTCCTATTACGACAGAGAACATTTCCCTAATTCAGACTGGAATGAAAAGCAAGGATACCACATGCTGGGGAACAGGCTACCATTTAGCAATGATGCCATCAGGCTTGCATGATATTGGAGGAGTAAAAGACCACACCTCATGTGGCAAGAATGCAATATGTATTAATAGGACCTGTCAGAGTATATCAATACTTGATGTGACTGTCTTCAGGAAAAGCACAACCAACAGGGATGTGCAAAAAAAAGAAATATCAGCACTGTGATGGCCCTTTCTGTGAATATACTAGAAATGGAGGAAGCTTTAACATCAATGGCCTGGGAACCCCATGATCTCTTTTCTCATCAGGGCGGCCACTGTGGTCACCTTTCACAAAATAACTCCTAAGAGACATGGATAAAAAGACACATGTCACATGTGTGGGATACAACTACAAAGCAAAATTTCCTGGTTTTGTTTTTTCGATTTAGCTATAGAATCTCAATATTTAACAATCACACTTAACTGACAAACATAAAAAATAGATAATATATATATACACACACGCGTATATACCTTAAACAGAAGTTGAGACTTGCTTACAAGTTTCTTTAATGTATTTTTGCAAATGTCAGGGAAAATTAGAACCATTAATTGACTAGGAGTTAATATCATTTTTCATAGACTCAGCTTCTTTAGATCAAACAATAAAATGCCGTATTAGAGCCAAGTGGAATTTGTTCTCTTTCTACACTTAATGTTGACAATGAGGAGATTCTGTCCTGTAACCCACCTAGTCATAAAACCATGAAATAATGGATGCTAGATGATTTATGATAGCCATCTGACCAATTGCATCAAAATTACTTGTGGAGCTTCTCTAAAATATATAAATAAACAAACACAACGCCCTCAGGAAGAAACGTACCCATCCATATTTTAATTTTCTGAGATAATCCTAACGATGTCTGTAGTATGCAGCAGTCATAAAATTTCTAAATTCTACCTTTTTAATACTAGTTTGGCATATAGACAGTGAATCTCCCAATCATATTATTAGTTTTAAAGGAAAATAATAGGTGAACTTGAGTTAACATCTCACCTTGGCCATGCTAACACTGCCATCTGATCAGTTTTCACTATTTAAGAGCTCTGTACTCATATAAACCTCCAATTATTTCATCATCCTCAGCCAATCAGCCTCTTGCAAAGTTTTCAGTTATCCATTAGAAACTGACTCAGAAAGTACATCAACAACATCTTGATAGAGAGACTTTGTCAAATGCATTTATCTCCTCAAATTTTGGCCAGTTAATTTTAGAAAAAGAAGCTCTGAAGGAAAGACAGCACATTACTTACCCTCCCTGAGCCTCCTTTTCTTTATCTTCAGGGTTACAGAAAGGATAAGCAATACCGTATTGTTGTTACTGGCACTAAGCATCCACTCAACAGTTGATAATTAAAATAATAGCTATTGGACGTTTCTCCAAAGAAGTCGTACAGATGGCCAACAAGTACATGAAAAAGTGCTCAACATCATTAATCATCAGGGAAATGTAGATCAAAGCCACAGTGAGATATCACCTCAGAGACATTCTCGAACACATAAGAGATAACAGATGCTGGCAAGGATGTGGAGAAAAGAGAATCCCGGGACACTGTTGGTGAGATTGTAAACTGGTACAGCCACCATGAAAAACAGTGTGGAGGTTCCTCAAAAAATTAGAAATATAACTACTGCATGATCCAGTAATCCTACTTTTGGGTGTATCCAAAGGAAACGAAAACAGGATCTCAAAGAGATATGTGCACTCTTATGTTCATGCAGCATTATGCACAATAACCAAGACATGGTAACATGAATAAAGAAGATGTGGTATATGTATACATAATGGAATATTATTCAGCCATTAAAAAGCAAGAAATGGTGCCATGTGACAACATGGATGGACCCTGAGGGCCATCCCTCATTTATTTACTTGAAATAAGACAGAGAAAGACAAATACTGTATGATCTCACTTTTTTGTGGAAACTGAAAGCACTGAATTCATAAAAACAAAGAGTACAGTGTTGATTGCCAAAGGCTAAGAGTTGGGAGAAAAGAGGAGATGTTTGTCAAACGGTACAAACTTTCTGTTATAACATGAATAAGTTCTGGGGATCTAAAGTACAGCATGGTAACTATAGTTAACAATACAGTATTGTATACTCAAAAGTTGCTATGAGAGTGGAGCTTTAATTTTCTCACCATAACAACAACAAAATAGTAATTATGTAAGGTAAAGGATGTGTTAATTAACCTTATTGTGGTAAACATTTCACAATATATATGTATTTCAAATCATCATATAGTACACCTTAAACTTACACAATATTATATGTCAATTAAATCTCAATAAAGCTGGAAAAAATTAAAAAGAATAAACTGAAAATCTATGATAATGAAAGAAATTGGATCGGTAATATGGTAGATTGTGTTATTTGTTCAAAATACTTGCTGCACACGAATGACCTAGAGATCATCATACTAAGTGAAGTAAGTCAGACAGAGAAAGACAAATATCATATGATATCACTTATATGTGGAATCTAAAAAATGATACAAATGAACTTATTTACAAAACAGAAACAGACTCACAGACATAGAAAACAACTTTTGGTTACCAAAGGGTAAGTGGGAGAGGGATAAATCAGGAATTTGGGATTGACATATACATACTACTATATATAAAATAGATAAACAATAAGGATCTACTGTATAGTACATGGAACTATAGTCAATATTTTAACCTATATGGGAAAAGAATCTGAAAAATAATATATATATATATGTGTATATATATATATATATATATATATATATATATATATAAAACTGAATCACTTTGCTGTACACCTGAAACTAACACAACATTGTAAATCAACTATACTTCAATTAAAAAAAAAAAAAAGAAAACAACTTGCTGCGTCTCTTTACCAACCTGTCTTGGGAGGAGGAGCATTTTCCCACACCACTGATGGCATGCTTTGCGAAATGACTTGTCTAGCCAATGAATATGAGCAGAAGAAACATACGCTATGTCTGAGAAGCAGCTTTCTTTCAGCTTTCCTTGTTTTCACTTTTTTTTCCACCCTTGACTTGTCTCATTTAAGTGGGTCCAGTGTTCATAACTGAATAAAACTCTGATTTCCTGTCCAAGTATCTCTAATGAGATCCTCTTAGAGCACTTTAACATGTCTCAAATATAAATTTCTTTTCCTTAGAACACTCTAGTTTCCCTATCTCACCAGCAGCCGTTGTCATAACCACTGTAATCATCATTAGATGGGTATTACCACGGTGAAAAATATCTATGTATCAAAGAGAGTCACTGACTTTCAGGCCAATGCTGAAATATTTCTCTCCTTCCCTTCCATCCTCCCCACTGATGTTACCAGCTCAAATCACTATTACTCTGCTTCTCCTCTTACAATAGTTAATTCCCCAGCAATTCGCAATATAGCTTTCTTCTCGTCAGTTGGGCAGCTGTGTGCCACACCCTGCCATTAATTTTTATGAGTCGTGGATGTTGGTTTTCCATTTGCTCTTACACATGGTTTTCTAATGCTGACGCTAGTTTTCTCATGCTGGTTAGTTTATTTTCCCTCTTTGTTAGAAGCAGGTTAAAAATCATTTAAGGGGAAAATAATTGAAGACTATAATTTCAGTTTGAGCCAAGTACAAGTAAAAAGAAAAGGAAGAAATCAAAGGCACACACTCCATTTTTCCTTGAAAATTTACTTCCCATATCAAAGTCAGAACTCAAAGCATTAGGATTCTGCCCATCTCTAATGAAGGAGGAAAAGCCTCCCAATGAAGCCGGCACAGAGCCAGAATGCATCTATGGTCTTGAGCAGAGAGAAACTTACGCTAGCAAGCATCAGTTGGTGCCAGGCATCTGTTATTACTGTAAAAAGGCAAGTGAAGGCTGCTGCCAAGGCCTCCGCAAGCCAGAGACCAGGCCTTCCTGGAGTCCATGAAGAACACTGTTATACGGTCTCTGGAAATGTCCTTATGGCAGTTGTCACACCACAAACGCATGGACTGATTAAACAGCTTCTGTCGTAATTAACTTTCTGGTCAATATTTTACCTGGTCAGAGATGGAAAAACTGTATTTTTAACAATCTTACACTTTTGGTCTGGAACAGAATGGAAAATAGAATCCCTAAAACAGTTTAAAGCTGATTTCCTGGAATAGCCTTCTGTTGCAGGGAAGCTCTGAAACTTGTTTCTTTCTATCACCTTCATGAAGATTTCCTTCATAGCTTTATTCTTAAACACTTGCCTTTCCATTGCTATGAGCCAATTGGAAATACCCAGCATGCAAACAGTGGTTCTATTCAGACCCCATCAGGGAAGCATCTAAAACTGAAACTGTCTCACTGACTAAGGAAAGACTTGATAATTGGTATCCATAGACTCGTAAAAGTATACAAGGGTACTTAGCCATATTTAACTCACAAACTCAAACTCCAAAGTTTAGAGGAAGAAGAAGGCTTAAAATCTCCTAGTCCCCTCAATTTACAAATTAGCCAGACAAAGCTATAGTGGATATCTGTTGTCTTTGCCTGCCCTGTATCCTTTTCCGGTTCTTCTGGAGACAGACACCACTTTCCTAGGGATTGAACCATGGCATTCTCACCTTCACTCTGCCCTCATTCACGGATGGCTACGTTAAACAAACTAAACCAATCAAGTTTTTTCCCAGTGGAATCTAAATCGGGAGCCAAGTCCCCTCCCGGACAGTGTCCCAGAGGGACAGGTTATCAGTTCCTGCCTCAAAGATCCCTGGAGCCACTTCCCCAGGCTGGCTGCTCACTTTTTCCTTTGACTCTATGAAATCTCAACTATCTTTCCAAGAAATTCACCCTGCCTCTCCCCTAACTTCTTAATTTGTGCTTAAGTTAGCCAGAGTTGCTTTGGTTCTTGCAACCAAAGAAACTGATACAGGGACCCTGTCAAAGGTGGGGAAGAAAACTCTCAGTTGTTCACCTCTGACCATGCTGTATGCTGCACAAAGCTGGTTTCATAAGCAGGAAGAGCAGATGGCCAGCTATGAAGTGTAAATGACACCTTAGACGGGCAAAAGTTATGCTTTAACTAAGTAACCTTACCTGAAACAACACCGATTTCAAATTAAGGTTCTTTTAAAATGAGCCTCTTGCCTTATTCATCATTCAATGACAAACTGATTGCTGACTCCAATATCTGACAAAAATAGGCTTTGCTATGTAGAAACATGAGTGGGAAATGGGAAGAGAAGGACAGAATGGAGGGCGGACATTACAGTGGACAGTCTGGGACAAGCAGAGGTATCATGAGAAGACTTGGTAGGAGGAGGAACCTCACCCCGTGTCCCCATGACCTGGCAGTCACCGCCACCTTGCATTGAGGATCTCATCGGGTCTTGCTGAGATGCTTGCAGCCCCTCCTGATGGGGCTTCCTGTCACCAGTCCCACCACCTCTCCTCCTCAAACCCACCTTCCTCACAGAGGCCCATGATCTAGTGTGAATACAAGTTTGGTCACCACTCACCTGCTTTATCAATGATTCACTGCCTCAGCTGCAGGGTAAAACCTAAATTCCTCAGCATGGCTTGGATGGCCTTTCATGATCCTACTTTTCAACCTGTTTCTTGTAGCTTCCCTGTGTTCACTCACATTCCACTTATCTTTTCGCACACCTGTTCCACTTGCCCTTCCTTCAAGCCTTGGTACATGCTTTTCCTCCGTCAGGAAAATCCTTCCCTTATATTCCACTGGACTCACATTCTTCCCAGTATAAACTCGGGTGTCACCTTTACCAGAAAGACTTCCAGGACCCCTTAGCTAGAATTAGGTTTCTTTTTTCTGCTCTTCGAAACTATCCTGGAATTCACATTTCAACTAAAATATATATGAGAGGCTTTAACTGTCTATTTATAGCTCTAGATTTAGAGTATCTACAGGGTTTAGGACTGTATCATTTATCTCCACATCCTTGGCACCCAGAACACAGTGGACTCTCAATAAATGTTATTAAATGAAATTCAGTGTTCAAGACTGAATTTAATTTCCCTTTTTTGTAAAAAAAGCACTCTTCACCATTATTCTTTATAAATAATATTATCCATTCCATCAACCATGCTGAAAATTTTATCATATTTAACTCTTCCCTTTCCCTCTCTACCTTTAAGCATTCTGCACGCTCAGTGGGCCAAACACCCTAACCAAAGAATCACAAATATTTATATCCCATAAGGAGAGACTATTCTCTTCTTCACCATTTCACACAAGGTAACCAGAGACCGCGAATCTGCATTAATCCAGCAATGCCCTTGTCATTAGAGCTTTCTGACTTGAACTTTGGTTTATTAAAAATAGTAGTAAGTTATTATGGTGTCCACTTGCTGAGGGAACGATATCCTCTGGGTTTAGTGATAAAAGCTTTAAATGGCACCACATATCTCAAAGATAGGAACATCCACTGCAATAAAATTATCACCTCAGCCCAGGAAGAAGGGACAAGACCTAAACTGGAGCTGGTGGGGATTCATGTGGGAGAAGGCAGGAGCAGCTGGTAGACATTCTACCTTGAGCACATAGTATTCGGAGTTTAAGATTAGCATGTCAGAGACCTTCCTTAAAACCACAAGCTCCTTTCACTCTTTTCAACAGCTGAGGCTTCCAGCTGAGAGACAGAATACTTGCCTATCTTAGAATATTTCCCTGCTCAGTGATTGATATGCTCTCTACTTCTGTTGGGGTGTGGGGAAAAAGCACTTATACATCGACAGAAGAAACGTGAATTGCTACAGTCTTTCTTGGACAGCAATCTGGCAATTTCTTTTAAAATTAGAAATACACATACCCTTTGACCCAGCAATCCAACGCCTAGGAATCTCTCCCACAGAAATAAAGGCACGAGCATGTAGAAAAATAAAAGGGCCCATATTCAGTGAGCGCATACCCGCACAATGTAGCAGCCAGCATCTGTTCTGATTGGTCTGTACCTGTGCCATACCGGTTGTTAAATATTTTTAATGCCACCTCTGGATATATAAATAAAATTTTACAAAACTGAGATTTTTAAAATTATGAGCACTTTTTTCCTTACAAACTGTGTGTGCGCGCACACACCTTGCTTCCTTTCACCCCCCTCTGCATCCTCATCTCTCCAGGTAATCGAGGTTCTTTAGGTTTTTTGTTTTGTTTTGTTTTGTTTTTGCTCATAACACTTATATATAAACATACATCCTTATGCACATAACATTTGGGGAGGCTCATCGTATATAAAAAGAGGAGACCGTATTATAGACATTCTGCTACATCTTGCTCTGCTCTGTACATTTAGAAATCTCTCCAGTTAAACTAGAAACTCTAACTCATTGTTTTTAATTTTCACATAGTATTTATGGTCTAGATGTGTCACAGTATATTCAACCATTTTCAGACTGATAAGCATTTTTTCTGTTTCTGTTTTGCCCTCTAGCACAAAGATTGCTGCAATGTACATCCTTGTTACCAACCTAATAGAGGAGAATTTGCTACTACTGAGGCAGAACATATGTTCATATTTTGATGAGCCCTTTGAATTTGCATTTCTCTGAATTGCTTTTTCCCATTTTTATTGTGCCTTCGTCATTTTAGTGTCGATGTGAAAGAACACTGTGTATTTAAATACTATTTCTCACTTTCTTATTTTCCTTTTATCTTGCTTATGGTATCTTACTATAAAGACATTCTTAATTATTATGTAATATAAAATCAATTTTTCCTTTTATGGTTTTTAGGTTTTCCATCTTGGATTGAAAGTTCTCACTTCAAACTTACATATTACATACACTCTCCACGATTTTCTTCTAAGAGTTTTGAATTAACTTTGATAATTACATTTGTATGAGTAAACAAGATTTGACCTTATTTTTCTTCTAAATGAGTAAGGAGAGAGATGGAAGGAGGAGGGGAGGGAGAAAGAGAAAAACTATTTCTAGGCTTCCTCTTTAGTTGCACTAATCTTTTTTTTAGCTATTCTTATGCAATTATCTTTCCAGAATATCCTTTTTGTTCATTATTTTGGAGAACTTGACATTTGTATGTGTTAAATTTTTTCACCCAAGAATGTGGTATGTCATTCCGTTTTTTTTTTTTTTTTAAATCAGGGGTCAGCAAACTATAGCCCATTGGCCAAATCTAACCATGCCCATTCATTTACATATTGTCTACAGCCGCTTTCATGCTACAACTGCAGTTGAGCAATCAGTCACAGAGTTGAATAGTTGCTGTGGAGACAATATGTGCCACAAAGCTCAAAATATTATTTGGACCTTTACAGAAAAATTTTACAAATACCTGGTTTAAATCATAATTTATGTTCCTGAGTGAAAAGTTATTGTTTTACTCATCAGTAACTTTCTTGTTAAATTTATTTCTAGGTACTTTCTAATCTTGGTTATAATGGAGTTGTTACAATAGCATATTTTCCCCAACTCTATTTCTGACTGATTATTGTTATTATGTATAAAATTAGAATAACATATGTTATGTTTTTATGGCCAGGTTCTGTCCTAAGCACTTTTTACATATCACAACTCATTTCATCCTCACAACAGGGCTCACTTTCAGATACAACCAACAGCCTTTCGTAGACTTCACCAGTTCCTCTCCATGGTCCTTGGTTAGACTTCCCTCTGATTCTCCATTTTCCCTCTCTTAGACCTTAACCCCCCAACTTCTCCTACAATTTTATAAGATCTTATTTCATGTCACTCAGTTGCAATGTTTTCCCAATCAAATCCTACCTGCTACACATTTGTTCTTCTGTGTTCTTCTTTCTTTGCCATCTTCATCCTTTTCCAATTTTTTAAGTTAAATGCTTAGCACGTTAGTTTCCAACGCTTTTTATTCTTGGCTGCTGCACACAGCATGTGCTATCTTAGTTCCTGAGTAGGGACTGAACCTGTGCTCCCTGCAGTGGAAGCACGGAGTCCTAACCACTGGACTGCCAGGGAATTCCCTCCAACCCTTTTTGTTTCCTAATAAATATTTTAAAGCTACACATTTCCCTATAAGCATTACTTTAGCTATGTCCCACAAATTTTGACATACAGTCTTTTAATTTCTCTTTAGTTCTAAATATTTTTCAGTTTCCCTTATGACTTTATTTTTAACCCAAGGGTTATATATTAATAGTGGAGGAACATAATCTGTATGACACTGATTACCATTTATATCTCTTTAGTATCTACTGGTTTGTTCCTGTTCTCTATTTCTTCTTGTACCAATTTTGGCATTTTAATTTTTTCCAGAAATATCTTCATTTTATCCAGTTTATCAAATTTATTAGCATAATATTATTAGTATGACATAATAGTTAAGAACAGTTGCACAGCTGAGTGAACTGGACAAGTTACTTAGCTTTTGTGCACCTTAGTTTCTTCAGTTGCAAAATAATAAGGGAAATAATAAGGAATCTATTTCATAGATTATTCTGAGGATTCAAATTACTTAGAACTGTGCTTCACACATTCTAAGCACTTAACTGTTAGTTATTATGCTCATAGGAATATTCGTAACTATTATATCTTCCTGATTCATTATTCCTTTTATTGAAACGTGATTCTTCCTTCATCTTTGTAATTTTTTATTTTTTGCTGACTTCTATTTCATCACATATTAGGATGGCTAACACCCCATCTTCTTTTGTTAACACTTCTGTTTTTTCTTATTCTGTCTTTTTTGTTTTTCAATTTCCATATCCTTTTGTCATAATTTCTATCTTTTAGACACTGAATGATGTTTTTTGAAATTCTCAATCCAAATTAAGAGTCTCTGTCTTTTAATTGTTGCATTTAGCCCAATAAATACATTACATTCATTGCAATTAGTACTATATTAATATCATCTCCTTTCATATTCTATTTCCCAGACTTTTGTTTTCTTTATTCCCTTCATTGTTTTCTAATGAAGAGAACAAAAATTTTTCCAATGGTCTAAATTTGATTATATTCCATTTTTATTTTTACAGAGATTGTCATAAACCCCAGCCTCAAACATAATGTTTTTCAAGTTTTCACACTCTCTACCTTCCTCTCAATGAGACAATAACTCTAGCATGCTCTCATGTTTCCCAGGCTTTTCCCACCCCTCTCCCATATGGTCAATATTATTTAGAATTTCAATTCTGAGTCACATTACAAACATCCATGCTTGGGCCTAAAGATAATGGGCATGCCTCTTCCATGCTTCATTTCGCCTTGATACCAGAAGGAAACAATGGTATCCCAGCTGAGACTAAGTAATGATAGTGCCCTAGGAGATAGCAGAGCAACATGATGAAAGGAAATAAGGTCCCTGGTATAAATAGTATGTATAATATATATGTGTGTATGTGTAATATGTGTATAATATCTATATACATATTATGTATGATGTATATAATAAATAGAATCAGCAGTTCCCAAAGTATGATCTTCTAAACCCTGAGGGTTCCTAAGAGTTTTTCAAGGAGGCCACAGGTAAAACCTATTTTCCTAATAATACATTATTTACGTTTTTCATTGTGTTGGCATTTGTACTAATGTGCAAAAGAAAAGGTGGGTAAAATTGTTTAGCACAAATCAAGGCAGAACACTTAACTGTACTGGTAGTCATATTCTTCACTGACACACACTTGCAATAAAGCAAAATGCTTGTTTCATTTAAGAATATATTGATCGGGGCTTCCCTGGTGGTGCAGTGGTTGAGAGTCTACCTGCCAATGCAGGGGACACGGGTTTGAGCCCTGATCTGGGAGGATCCCACATGCCACGGAGCAGCTAGGCCCGTGAGCCACAGTTACTGAGCCTGCACGTCTGGAGCCTGTGCTCCGCAACAAGAGAGGCCGCGATAATGAGAGGCCTGCGCGCCGTGATGAAGAGTGGACCCCACTTGCCGCAACTAGAGAAAGCCTTTGCACAGAAACGAAGACCCAACACAGCCAAAAATAAATAAATAAATAAATAAATAAACCCAAAGTTAAAAAAAAAAAGAATATACTGATAAATGATGAAAGAAATCAAAGATAACACAAACAAATTGAAAGATATACCATGTTCTTGGATTAGAATAATCAATATTGTCAAAATGGTGCCGGGTAAACTGGGCAGCCACACATAAAAAAGTTAAATTAGAACATTCCCTAACACCATACAAAAAATAAACTCTAAATGCATTAAAGACCTAAATGTAAGATTGGATACTATAAAACTCTTAGAGGAAAATATAGGCAGAACACTCTTTGACATAAATCACAGCAAGATCTTTTTGGATCCACCTCCTAGAGTAATAAAAAGAAAAACAAAAGTAAACAAATGGGACCTAGTTAAACTTAAAAGCTTTTGCACAGCAAAGGAAACCATAAACAAAATGAAAAGACACCCACAGAATGGGAGAAAATATTTGCAAAAATATAAAGCAACTGACAAGGGATTAATCTCCAAAATATACAAACAGCTCACGCAGCTCAATATCCAAAACAAAACAAAACAAAAAACACCCAATCAAATAATGGGCAGAAGATCTAAATAGAGATTTCTCCAAAATAGACACACAGATGGCCAAAAAGCACATGAAATATGCTCAACATCACTAATTATTAGAGAAATGCGAATCAAAACCACAATGAGGTATCACCTCACACCGGTCAGAATGGCTATCGTCAAAAAGTCTACGAACAATAAATGCTAGAGAGGGTGCGGAGAAAAAGGAACCCTCCTACACTGTTGGTGGGAATGTAAATTGGTACAGCCACTATGAAGAACAGTATGGAGGTTCCTTAAAAAACTAAAAATAGAGCTACCATATGATCCAGCAATCCCACTTCTAGGTACATATCCAGAGAAAACCATACTTCAAAAATATACATGCACCACAATGTTCATTGCAGCACTATTTACAATAGCCAAGACATGGAAGCAACCTAAATGTCCATCAACAGAGGAATGGATAATGAAGATGTGGTACATATAAATAATGGAATATTACTCAGCCATAAAAAAGAATGAAATAATGCAGCAACATGGATGGAACTAGAGTTTATCATGATAAGTGCAGTAAATTAGATAGAGAAAGAAAAATATCACATGATATCACTTTTATGTGGAATCTAAAAAAATGATACAAATGAACTTATTTACAAAACAGAAATAGACTCACAGACTTTGAAAACAAAATTATGGTTACCAAAGAGGAAAGGTGTGTGGGGGGGAGGGATAAATGAGGAGTTTGGGATTAGCATATACACACTACTATATATAAAATAGATAATCAACAAGGAACTACTGTATAGCACTGGGAACTCTACTCAGTATTCTGTAATAACCTATATGGGAAAAGAATCTGAAAAAGAATGGGTATATGTATATGTAAAACTGAGTCACTTTGCTGTACACCTGAAACTAATACAACATTGTAAATCAACTATACTCTAATATAAAATAAAAATGAAAACAGAATATCCTCATAAAATTATTTTTTTGCTGCTTTATCAAAAATTAACCCTTGAGTATATCATTTTTAATATTCTGTGTGATGAAACGCAAAATGTGCAAAAAACACTTCTGCTATGTATGACAGTGAGATGATTGTCTCAAGGAAAATCACTTGTGTGGTTGGGTTTAGAACGAAAACAGTATATATGGAGATATATATAGATAGATATAGATAGATATATTCCACTGGAGATATATACAGCAAGTCCCCTACATAACAAATGAGATCCATTCCTAGAGTGCATTTGTAAGTCCAATTTGTTTGTAAGTCCAACAAAGTTAGCCTAGGTGCTAACACAATCAGCTATATAGTACAGTACTGTAATAGGTTTATAATACTTTTCACATGCCTCTCTCCACTCTCTCAATTATTTTCACTTTTGTTTCCATAGTTATCACTTGGTACTTCTTAGCAGCACCAGCTACATAACCACTGCTTTTATGCTTGCTTCCAGACATCCTGGGCTTGAAAAAGAGATACTGTACTACTGTACTCTATACAGAACTGTACAGTAAAGTACACAAAAGCATAACCACCTGTAGAGGATGCAAGCACATGACAATGTACACCAGACACATGAACTAACTTACGTGATTGGACATGCAACCACACGTTCGCATCTTTGAAAGTTTGCAACTTTAAGGTTCATATGTAGGGGACTTACTGTATGTATGATATACATATACAGGAAAATAATTGACAGTATTTCTTTCTTTTTAAAGATAAAAAGTAGAATTTTGGAAAAACCTTGAGATTGATCCTTTCCTAATACTTAAAGAATTTTCTGATGAAATTGGTGATAAATCAATCTAGTTTTCTGATAATGTAAAACGATCTTGACATTTGGAAGATATGCAAACTCAATGAAACAATATTTTCCACATTACCAGTGCATGATGTTATAAAACCATACATGGGTAAAAGATCTCTTCAAAGTGCACAAGATATAATGAATTTTAGTGTAACTGAGTATAAAAGTTTCATTGATATAGTTTCAGATTTCACATTGCAAGTAACATTTAAGAGCACACCACATGTCAAGTTTTGGTGTAGTATTAAAGAATATCCACAATTATCTGAAAAGACCATTAAAACATTCTTCCCTTCCCAACTACATATGAGGCTGTATGTATGAGGCTGGCTTTTTCTCACATACTTCAACTAAAAATAACATAGTACGGATTGAATGCAGAAGCAGAATATAAGAATACATTTTTCCTCTACCAAGACAGACATTGAAAAATTTGGAAAATACAAGACATTGTTACTCTTTACTATAATTTTGTTTTTGAAAATATGGTTGCCATAAAAATATAATTTTGTTACATGTAATAAATTTACTATTGTTATTTTAAATAAATTAATGAATATTTTAAGTATTAGTTTTAATTATTAATATGGTACATACAGATATGTTATAACACACATGTTCTAATATATACCTATATGTACACACATATGACCAGTATATTATAACCCACATACACAGAAGCTATTTGGGAACCACAATAATATCTTAAAGTGTAAAGGAATCCTGAGACCAAAAAGATTAAGAATCACTATATATGCAAATATATATTCTCAAATCATTGGATGCAACACTATATACATATTAAATTGATATTTGTGTGTGTGTGTATATATAATGATGTAATTTGAGTCTTCTATGTCCTTAGTAATTTTTGACAACTGTTTCATCAGTTCTGAAATAAGATAACAGTATCTCCCACTACAAGTTTACTTTTTCAACTTTTTTAATAATAATTTTGCTTTGCATATTTAGCTTCTGTATGTTTTGGTGCACATAGATTTTTTTTTTTTTGCTAGACATGGTCCTAAACTGCACCTCTTATCATCATGTATGTCTCTTCTTATCCTGTTTATGCCTTTTAACCTTTCTCATCTGATATTAATAGTGTGACATGTGCTTTCTTTTTATTTGCATGTACCTGTTATCTTTTATTTTCAGATTTGCTTTATCACTTTGTTTCTCACTTGTAAATAACTTGTAATTGGGTTTTGTTTCTTAACCTAAAGAGATCATCTCTATCTTTTAATAAAGGGATTCAGTCTGTTTCAATTTAGTATAACAGCTAATATGCTGACTTTATGTAAGCTATTTTACTTTGTGATATTATCTTGATCAGTTGTTTTAAAGAGAATAAACACACAAGATATTCATTAAGAATAAGCTTGAGAGAAACATCTTACAGCAGTTAGGTCAAGTAAAATAATTTACCAATTTTCAATTAAAAATGTGTTCTTTTGTTTTTGTGTTTATTTTTGCAGATATCATCTGTGGGAGATAATGTCTCCCAGTATGCCTTGATCTCAGAACCCCACCTGAGATGACAATATTGACAAATCATTGATCTGTGTGGTATTATAGACAATATTTCAATTAATCCTCACAACAAGCTTATGGGATAGATGCTACGTTATCCTCTTTAAAACATAAGAAAACTGAAGCTCAATGAAGTGACTTGTCCATAGTCAGATAATCTATAGGTTTGATTAGGAATTAAATTTCTAGTTCTAATGTTGGAGATAGATGATTAAAAAAAAAAAAAAAGCCTTTTCCTAGAGACCCAGACTGAGAGAATGGGGAGGATTAAATGCAAATAAGCCTTCTCACCACCACCGAGCCTCCTTGGTTGCATGGAAGAAGGATGGGGAGGATACCCAGTGGAAGATGGGTGTCAAGGGCTACAGGGACTCACGCCTCCAGGCAGCTTTGGCATGTGCTGAGAGAGGAGAAAGGTGGGTGAATTCTTCCAACAGCCCACTAATTCTTAAAGAAACTGTGTCTGCACTTTTCCAGGCAAGAGAGAAAAACCACCACCATCAGTTGGTCTGAGCAGGTGCCACAGCAGCCAGAAAGGCTGAGTAATATTCATTACTCAATATTCCGTAATTGTCTTTCAACCCAGTTTACAGAGTGCCATCTTCTAACAACTGTTCATGTCCTGGCTCTTTCCCAGCCTGTCCTTTCCCACATGTATCACTCATTCCCTCTTCGAGTCCACCACGAGAGACAGAGCCTGTGGGGTGCTGTTAACAAACAGCAATCTGGCTGGTTCATGGTATCTCCTTTGCTTTCCTACCCGACTATAGTTCTTTTTCAATTTAAGCTACACAGCCATGCTGTAATTGTATTCACAAAAGAATTAAAAAGTAACCCTAGATCCACAGAAATTATAATCACATACTGAGGCTACCTAAGAGATCATCAAATCCTACCACTTCGTATTCTAGATGAATCCTGAGGCCCAGAGAAGAGAAGCTGGGGCAGATCCTGTTGATGCCCCACTGGAGGGATTTCACTTTGCTCACAGTTAACAGTCTGCCCTTGGGACTTTAGGGACTCACTCTTGGGCCCTAGACCCCTCACCTTTACAGAGAGTCTAAGGAGACTGACTCTTTAGGTTCCCCACCACCCAGCCGCCCATCGCAGCCCAGGACACCCAAGAACTACCCAGTGTAAGAGTACAAAATCAGAGGCTCTGCCTCCAGGCAAACTCTTAGGGGAGATTTAACTCCCTAAATTCCTGGGGTTCAGGCTGAGGCAGAGGTTTCCCCTGAAATTGCATCCTCACTTGGCTTCTGCCCTTTTCCTATTCTGCTCCTCCAACTTCTTCCTGGACTTACCCAAGGAGTACTCTAGGAATAGGTCCCTTGTGTCTGAATACATGTCTAGGAGTCTGCTTCTGGGGAACAACATCTTGGACAGGAGGAGATTTACCCTGGTTATACCTCCACTCAGAGGCAGAAGCAGGATAAAAATGGATGCTTCTTCCTCCTAGTTTGGTACATTTTTCATCTCTCCACAGGAATTCTCCATAATTCAGCTGCAAGAAGTAACGCTCAGGTTACCCAGTCACAGAATCCTATCTACCCAGACCTCCTTACTTTGATCTCTTGCAGAGTTTCTTCTACTGAAGTGAGTTAGTGTTCTGCCAGTGGCCTCTCTGAGGGACACAGTAAAGAATCTTGTAACAGCATTGTGTTTATGGTAGCCAGGTGACCACAAACAATGTCCACCACGCAGCCAGTATCCCCTTTGTGAAAACTTACAGGAGAAATTTTTATTAGACCTCAGTACCAGGAAACGCTTTGCTTCTCTTAAAAACTCTGTGGTCTATTTATTATATTGTCAAAAAGAATCTTGTACTTCATATTTTCTCCTTTTATTTTGGTCATTAGGAAGTTCAGAGACAAATTTGCAGTTCATATTCACTAACCGTGCTGGGCTTTATGGCCGGTCTGTTCCTGACTTTTTCTTTGCCCTCACTTAGCATTCTGCACGGTTTGTCTCTGCCTTAAAATATTCATTTTTTTCATATGTTGATAGATAGTTTTTCAGCTCTCCCAAAACCAAAGTGAAAGTGTTAAAGAAATGAATAAGATGACAACAGTTCATTCTGTAACTAGAACACAAAGTATTTTTACTGAAGGAAAATTGTTTTGCAAATACTAGTTTAAAAGTATCACATACTGTTTCTTCCTCATATTAAAGTAAGTTTTTCACTGATTTTTAAATAATTTATGGTAATAACTATGTTTTTTCAAAAAGTATCTCCACAAGATTACTGTGTGTGATATGACAACACAAATATTGAGACTTTCTGTGTTTAAATCATTGCAATATAATTTTCCCATGGTTTATTTTTTAAGATTGTTTCCTACATCATTAATACAGTAAACGTTTTCAACTTCTATTACATTTACTGCAATTTGTACTCATTAAGCAGAAATTTCTAGTAATATTGGCCATAACAAGAAAAAAGGACTTTCACTGTGAACCGCCAAGGGATTGGCACTTTCTTTAGAGAAGCATAGCTAATCGCAAGTCACTGGCCAGGGGCCTCCTTTCAAAGGTGAAAAGCATTTATAACCATTAAAGATATTTCCTTGACTAATACTTACCTCATACTAAGAGGTACTCCAGATAATAATACACACTTATTTGGCACCTACTATACACAACATACTGTTCTAAGCACTTTACATATATTAACTCATCTAATTTTCACAATGACCCTTTGAGATAATATACTATTATTACATCCATTTTACACATGAGGAAGCTGAGTCCCAAATAGATTTAATAACTTGCCTCATACTTTTCCTTTTTATATGGGAAGAGGGGGAAGTGGCAAGAAGTAATGACACAGAAAGCTTAAATTGGTTTTGGTTGTGATTGTAAAAAAAAAGAAAAAAAAGATTGGAATCGCCAACATGGAATTCATGATTTCTGGTTCACAAATCCAAATTAAGTACCTCTGTTTATACCCTTATGAGGTTAGCAGTACCTCCATATGTCTTCTGTGTATTTCCTGATAGACCTCACAGGAAGAAGACAGTGGCCAAAGGCAGCTGTCAGAGTTTCTAAGTCCCTTGGCCAAACGTTTGCTGAATAAATTAAATTTACGAAGAGTTTACAGAAATCAGGAACCAAAGATGGTGGCCTATGATCATTGATAGTAAGCACCCTAATAATAGGAGTGGATCATTCAGTTAAACAGTATCATTAGCAAAACACTTTACTTATCTACCTATCCATCCATTTACCTATGATCCTGTGTTGGGAAATGTACAAAGTAAGTAAACAAACAGTCATAGTTCTTATCTTTTGGGGAGTTTACAAAATGAAAAATGCATGAACATTGGTATTACACATGAAAATTAACCAAAAAATGAATGCAAAGAGGAAATAATTAATATGTGTTATGTTTCTGTTATGCCTGCACTTTGCTTCCAGTAGAATGAGGGAGTCATTTCCCTACTACACATTCAGATGGAAACCAGGTGGGTCATTGACATACTCTGTCAGCTCTAACACTTTGCTGCATCTCTTTAAAGTGCCCTCACTCAGGAACAGTGTCCAGCAACAGTAGCTTGTTGCCCTTTTGAATCTCACAGGTCACAAGAATGAAAACATCTGGGTCTCCTCACTCTTCTCTACACTCTTGGAGGCTGACACCATGAGGTCATATAAGCTGCTTTTCTATGGCTGACAGAGTCTCCTAGTGGAGTGTAAAGCAGGAATTCTTTGGAAGAAAAAAAATGAAAAAAAAAAAAGGGATCAGTCCAGGCAATGAACAAAGTTAAAAGATGAAAGAGTTAAAGACAGGGTTAAGATGATGAAGGGGTATTGAACAGATTTACGTAAAATTAGCTAAGAGAAAGGATGGGAGAATAGGAGACTCCAAAAAAATCAGAGGCACTCTAACATGACACCTTGAAAGAGAGCATAAAGTATTAAAGTTTGATTCACAGCATAATGGCAAGTCACCAGGGCTGGGACAATGCCCCACAAATAGTAGTCATGAAATAAATATCTGCTGTTGCGAAGACAAGGTTGGCGACGATGATGATGATTTTAAAGAAAAGAAAGGGTGGTGGTGTGCTCTGGCGTCAGAGTAGCAGCTTTGGCAGTGTGTTTGTTGCTTTTCAATATGTTTGGGGTCCATTAAGGAAATTAACGTTGAGCACAGAGCTTTTTTTAAGAACCACACATTGTTCTTTAAAAATGCAAAGGGGAAATGGCTCAGGAATGGTTAGAATTTAAGTTGGACAAATAGGAGAGCTGTAAAGGTGACAATTGTGCACATATCACAGCTCAGCTTGGACATCAGATCTCTGAAGATAGCTCCTCCTGCTTTCACATTCAAGTAACTCCTGCCACACCCTCTAGCTCCCGGCATCTACTATGAAGCCTAATTCTCTTCTTCATGTTCATATGTACAATCAACGGCATCTAACCTCCTTCACCACGCTGTCACTATCTTCCAGCTCATCTGGATTTCACCAGTGTAAAATGACTGATCATTTCCTAGTGAATAAACCTCTGGATGTTTTCAGGGGATGAAGACAATGTAAATACATTTAAAAGGCTTTTTGCATACAGCACTGTTAAAAAGGGAGGGAAAGGATTTGTGCAGGGAAGATAAAAATCAAGGCACTGGGTCTTTATCTGGCTGCTATGACATACAAGAAAACTTGGATCTTAAAATAATAAATAACAAAAATAATAATAATCTTATCACACCTGTGTAGTTATAACTTCAGCATCTGCAGATACTTGGGGAAATGGCAATAAGGCAGATGGCCCATTCAATATCAGAAAGAAGGTGCCCTCCTACCTCGGAGTTGTAGATTACAAAAAAAAAAAAAAAGGCTGTTTAAATATTAACTGGACTACTGACACAGAAGCTTAATGTATGAAAGAGGTTTATGTGGGTGCCAGGAATGGGACTAGTTAAAGAAGAGGAGGAAAATTCAGGCTAAGGAGAAGGCCATTAGCTTGTTGTAACACATTCAAAGAATACGGAGAGCTGTGAACCATCAGGAGAAATAACTAGCAAATGATAGGATAATTGCAAACAGATGTATCTGAAACTACTGGCAGGATTTGGACTTGTGGATTTTATCAGATGGTAATTTATCCTGGAACAAATGTCAATCAATGAACTATCCCATTCCAAAACCAGGATTTATTTCCATGGTTTGCCAAAATATCATAGGAGAACAATTATTATTGAGACAGTAACCATTCTCTCAAATAAATGGAATATTCAGGGAATGAGTCATTCTCTTTAAAAGACACCAACTGGTAAACTGAAAATTGTTCAGAAAACCCTTGTAACTCTCATCTATATTTTGGGAAATGATTTCCTGCGATTTTCCATAGAGCATGGCGAAAATAATGGAGTTTTCCTGCTGCTGGGAAACGTGATGTCTCAATGTTTCTCACTGCCCAGGACTCCAGGTGGAAGGTATAAACAACTCGGCTGCCTGTGTTCTGGTCTCCAGTCATCCTCTGAGGGCCCCAGCATTACCCAAGCCCAGGGGACACCATTCATGCTGAAAACGGGGCTCTAAAGTGCCAGTCACATCATGAATGGGATCCCCTGGAAAGACAGTACTGTCTGGGGATGTTACTCTTACTATTTTAAACAAATGCCTGATGTTTATTTCTTTCTTTTGTCATTTGCTTTTATCTCCAAAAGCAGAGAGCTGAGGAGAGGCAAAAAAGGGATGGGTATGATGAATCCAGTTGTTCTGAAGCAGTGGTTCTTAACTAAGGGATATTTTGCTCCCCCAGGGGACATTTGGAAATGTCTGGAGATAGTTTTGGATGTCATAACTGAAGGGGTTGGGGTGCTACTGGAATCTAATAGGTAGAGGCCAGGGATGCTATTAAACATACTACAATGCCCAAGACAAACCCCTACACAAAGAATCATTCAACCCAAAATGTCAACAGTAATGAAATTGAGAAATGCCAGTCTACAATTTTAGTATTCATTTCTGTTTTACTATTAACTTTAAGAGGTTATCAAATGGTACGTTTATTTCACATATGAAGAGCTAACTAAAAGAAAAGGATTATTCTGGGAATTGGGTGAAAGGTAAGAGTTGAAGGGTAGGAAAGAACTATTTTTCTCCAGCGTTTGAGCACGTACTATATTCTGAGAGCTGTGCCTGGTACATCACTTATCACATTCTCTAATTCAAATAACTTTATGAGACAAATGTTTTTCCTGCACTTTATGAGCAGACTCTTCTCAAATAATTAAGATACACTTGAAGAATGGAAGCAACCTAAGTGTCCTTCGAGAGATGAATGGATAAAGAAGATGTGGCACATATATACGATGAATATTATTCAGCCATAAAAAGAAACGAAATTGAGTTATTTGTAGTGAGGTGGATGGACAGAGTCTGTCATACAGAGTGAAGTAAGTCAGAAAGAGAAAAACAAATACCGTATGCTAACACATATATATGGAATCTAAAAAAAAAAAAAAAAAAAAAGGTTCTGAAGAACCCAGGGGCAGAACAGGAATAAAGACACAGACGTAGAGAATGGACTTGAGGACACGGGGAGGGGGAAGGGTAAGCTGGGACAAAGTGAGAGAGTGGCATGGACATATATACACTACCAAATGTAAAACAGATAGCTAGTGGGAAGCAGCCGCATAGCACAGGGAGATCAGCTCGGTGCTTTGTGTCCACCTAGAGGGATGGGATAGGGAGGGTGGAAGGGAGACGCAAGAGGGAGGGGATATGGGGATATATGTATACGTGTAGCTGATTCACTTTATTATACAGCAGAAACTAACACACCACTGTAAAGCAATTATACTCCAATAAAGGTGTTAAAAAAAATAGATACACTTGAGGAACTTGTAAGCGGGTCTATAGAGAAAATTAATTCAAGAGGTGCAACTACATATAAGTAATAACATTGAGTGTTTGTTTTTCTCTGACTTACTTCACTTACTTCACTCTCTTTTATGTGGAATCTAAAAAATAAAACAAACGAATGTATACAACAAAACAGAAGCAGATTCACAGATACAGAAAACAATCTAGTGGTTACCAGTGGGGAGAGAGAAGGGGGCGTGGCAAGATAAGGGTATGGGATTAAGAGAGACAAACTACTATGTTGTTGGGCTGTACCCTGCAGGCCTACAAGCCCTGTACTTGCTCATCCTCCAGACGGAAGAAAGACCCAGAGTCAGCGACAGAAACGTCGAGGGTTTAACGGATTGTGGGGGAGCTTACATGTCTGAAGCAAGGTCCTGGAGCGACACCCCAGCATGTGTGGCAGACAGCGGGCAGGTCATGGCAGCAGCCTTCGCTCCCAGGGGGAGGGGGAGGGTACCAGTTATAGGAAGAATTGATGTCAGGTGGGCTCACCGGTTACCGGGGAAACCAGCAGAGGCGCACACCCCTCACTGCCGCTTCGATAAGCTAGCCTGGTGGAGATGTTCTGATCTAAAGATAAGAACAATCACTAGCTGGTTCCTGGGCCAGTATGTCGGAAGATCAGTCATGTAGGTAGGGTGTAAGTGAAGCAGGCACTGGTCGAGCTGGGGAAGTACAGAGAGCAAGAGAACAGCCATCTTTGGTGGCCTGATCATACATATATATAAAATAAATAAGCCACAAGGAAATATAACCATTATTTTGTAATAACTTGAAATGGAATATAATCTATAAAAACGTTGAATCACTATGTTGTACACCTGAAACTAATATAATATTGTAAATACTTCAATAAAAAAAGAAAGAGGTGAGGCTAGAGAACTTATTTAGGTCACTGACAAAATAGTAAAAAATATCCGCTCAGTTAGAATCAAAAAGCACTTAAGACATAAGCTATCACCTGTAGCCTTCAGTCTGGTAGAGTTGCCTCTTGTGCCAAGTGGGAGAAAGTACCTTTAATTGCTCAATCACAAGAACAACTGGCTCCTGGATGCCTCTAAGCTAGTTGCATACACATTCTGAGTCCTCTCTTGATTTCTGACCTGTGGTCTGAACCTGTGGTCTCAAGAAGACTGTTAGAGGGGAATGAAAAACATATTTGTTAATCTGCATGACATTAGCTCTGACCACCCTGCAATGGGACAAACACTGTCAGTGCCAGGCATCTGCAAACCCACAAACACCAGGATGCCGGGATGTTTTTCTGGCTAACTAAGGTGCTCTAAAGTTTTCAAATTTATATCTGTAATGTGCCTATCCTTACTGCGCATACAACTCCAACTGATCACACAAGAGATCTAGATGAAGATGGACCTGCATACACATTTCAGCAAGGCTTCCTCACTGAAGATCTGCTGCAAACCAGGAATTCTCTGGCTGCCATCTTTCTATGTGGCTCTTCACCCTCATACATCATGTAGCTAACCTACATTTCCTTTGTCTTTTTTCTTTTTCTCAAATTGTAATCAATTTTTGGCCGGAGCACGATAGTCCTAAAACTTATCTTTGAGACCCACCAATATTTCATCGTGTGAGAACACTTTTGATTTGGGAGTTGCAGATGCAATTTATTGAAAAACTAAAGAAGCTATCAACCACACATCAATGAATGCATTGCCAACAGGTGAAAAAAACAAAAAAACTCTAGGGTTCTTGGACTTTAAAATGAAAGCTTTTTTTTTTCTTTTCAATAACCTGCTAAATAAAAATGTGAAAGGGAAATTAGGTGGTTTAAGCAGTTGCAAGTTTCTTTTAAATTGCATCCATGGGAAAAAAAAGTAAATGGGTAGTGAATACAGTTAATTATACCTCTGAACAAAATATATGCCAACAGAAGTGTAATTTGAAGGATTCCAGAAATACACACACACCTAAAATACAAATCTCCCCCCTCTAATCTGTTTTTAATGTCATAATTAGAGGGATTTTTTAAAGTAAATATTGTCATGTATAGAATACCTATTAAAATGTAAATGCCCCTGATAAATGAATGAATTAAATGATTTCTATCATTAATATATTAATAAGACTGGGGACAGGTTGTAATGCAAAGGGATGACATTGAGAAATGAGATGTTTGGATAAGTATGAGTGGAATTGGAAGGCTGAAGGAAATAATGCTGGTACTGGGTAGTGTGGTTGCAAGAGGGGAGAGTATAAAGGGCCTGGGTAAATAGAAAAAGGTGTGAAGGAGGAGGAAGCAAGAAGGAGAAATGAGTAAAAACAGCAAGGTGAAAACACCTAATTCACAATTTTCCACCGTCTGGAAAAGTATTATTCTACACAGCTTTTCCCCTCTGACATTGAGCCTCTGAGTGTTTCTAAAAAAAAGAGCACTTTTCCTCAAACTCCTCTTAATACTCTGCTTAACCCCAGCTTAGCACAGTGCCTTTCACGTAGTAAGCACTCAATAAATATTTGATTGATTGATACTCACTCTCCTGTCAGCTTATGTGTCCTGCAACTAGCACCACATCTCAAGAGGCTCTAAAAACTAAGGAGGAAAATGCTCATGTTGAATGTGGAAGGAGACAGACATATTCCCACAGTTAATGGCATGCCACCACACAACTGGGTGCATACAGTGGGACAGCACACCAGAATTGGCATTTATATAGCTTATTAAGATGGGTGAAAAGCAAATGCAATCTTACTTCTCCTAGGAATAAACATCAGAAGAACTTCCCAGCATAGGTTACTCCAGTTAGAATAACATGTTTAGTAATCCCACGTCACAGATGTAAGATACCAGCTATTACAGGATTACAGTGTTCAAATGCATTCTGAGTGAACACAGTCAATGAACAACAAAGCTTGGACTCTTGAAATTATCCACCCAATCCATATCCTAGTCTCAATGAAATGCACCAAGAGTCACTAAATCCTAGCTGGTCACATATGGAATGCTCTGAAAGGAATACTGCCTTTCATATGCTATAGCATTATGCTATTTGGGAAGTTCCATACATTTTTCTCTAATGGTACAAATGAAACTGTAAGCTGCTGTTAGTGAATAAAACCAGATTGCTCTGGGCACAGAGCCACACCAATCCAGGCCTAATGTGTCAACCGGAACTGAGCTTGGTAGGTAGCCTCTGAAGAGCAAGAAAGTTGTGCTAAAGAGAGGAGATGCCTACGGCTATTCTACTTAGGCAAATCAGTCTAGCTACTGAGTTGAAAGGACAGTAAGGGATCTAGGCCAGAAGAATAGAGATCAGTTAGGGACAATATTGCAATAAACCAGGCAAGATATGAAAATGGCTTAAAGTAAAATGGTAGCAGTGGAAGTCATAGTAAATGGTAAGAATTCTGGATAGAGTCTACAGGTAAAGCTGAGAGAATCTGCTAGTGAACTGAAAGTGTGGTGAAAGAGAGAGAACAATGATGACCGTGTTTTCATCCTGACCAATTAGATGAATAGAGGTTTTATTTATTGCATGGAAATGCAAGGTTCAAGAAGAAAACAAGCTGAACTCGTTTTAGTTGAAAAGGCTGTTAGACATCTAAGTGGAGATGCCAAGCAGACAAATGGATTTACAGCTCTGGATTTAAGACAGGTTTAGACTGGAGATATAAATTTAGGAGTCATCAGCATATAGATTGTGTTTAGAACTATGAAGAGAGATGAGATCATTAGGAGGTGAATATTGGTAGAAAAGAGAAAAGGTCCAAGGCCTGACTCTGGGACACTTCAGATGTAAATCTTGGACATACTGATGGAATTTGCCAGAGGATGGTTATAGGAAGCATTCTGGGACCATTGGCCCATAAAGAACCAAGTGATCATTATTATCAGACATGACTATTTTCATATATAGAAAATCAGGTATGTTAAAAACTCTTATACCCTCTAAATAAACATTATATTATTTATAGTGTATACATGGGGAAATTGAATAAAGAATCAAATAACTATTCTGTAAATAGTTACTAGATATTATTAATTTGTCTAATTTTAGTCAATCCACAATCCTCACCACTCCAAGTATTTTTTTTTAATTTTACTTTTTCTTTTAAAAGAGAATTTGGAGACTGAATTGCCTTAATTCTCCAATTCATTGTGCTTAATATAAATCTAGAGCCTCCATAGCCAAAATCAAAGGGTTGATCTGTTCATTATTTGGTAAATTTGAGTTGCTCAAGTCAAGAAAACTTTTAACTGGGACACCCAATTTTGCCTTCAAGCTTAAGCATATACTATTTACCTATGTTTATAAATTCCTAGAAATCATATATCCACTTTACATGATTTAAGAATTTAGGTAATCAGAATGTACAGCTTTGGACACATAGAAGAGTAATAATCTCTTTGAGATAACTTTGATTGGATGGACGGATGGATGGATGAAGAAAGAAAGGGAGAAGTAAACATACATTGTACAATTCACCCCAATGATAAATATACATAAAGATCAATGACACTGAGATAGTTTCTAGGACCTTATCTTAACAAAAAGAACTGAACTTTCTGGTGTACAAACCTAGCTGTGGCTCATCTACACCAATATGCTTGTTAGTAAGTCCATAAAACTCATGTCAGATAAATATTCAGAAACCAACCCTTTGATTATACCAATACTTTGATCAAAAACCCCACTGGGGGCCTCACATGGGGACACGGCCTGAGGAGCAGGGGCAGGAACTTGAGACTAGGGAGCTGCAAAACCCATGTGGCTGACAGGGTCTTGGCTCTCTGGACAGGTGTCAGGTCTGTGCCTCTGAGGAGGGAGAGCCGAGTTCAGGACATTGGTCTACCAGAGACATCCTGGCTCCACGTAATATGAAATGGTGAAAGCTCTCCCACAGATCTCCATCTCAATGATAAGACCCAGCTCGACTAAACGACCAGCAAGCTACAGTGCTGGACACCCTATGCCAAACAACTAACAAGACAGGAACATAACCCCACCCATTAGCAGAGAGGTTGCCTAAAATCATAATAAGGTCACAGACACCCCAAAACACACCACCAGATGCGGTTCTGCCCACCAGAAAGAAAAGATCCAGCCTCATCAACCAAAACACAGCTGGCACTCCCCTCCACCAGGAAGCCTACACAACCCACTGAAACAACCTCAGCCACTGGGGGCAGACACCAAAAACAACGGGAACTACAAACCTGCAGCCTACAAAAAGGAGACCCCAAACACAGTAAGTTAAACAAAATGAGAAGACAGACAAACACACAGTAGATGAAGGAGCAAGGTAAAAACCCAACAGAACAAACAAATGAAGAGGAAATAGGCAGTCTACCTAAAAAAGAAATCAGAGTAATGATAGTAAAGATGATCTAAAATCTTGGAAATAGAGTGCAGAAAACACAAGAAAAGTTTAACAAAGACCTAGAAAAACTAAAGAGCAAACAAACAATAATGAACAACACAATAAATGAAATTAAAATTTCTCTAGAAGGAATCAATAGCAGAATAACTGAGGCAGAAGAACAGATAAGTGACCTGGAAGATAAAATAGTGGAAATAACTACCACAGAGCAGAATAAAGAAAAAAGAATGAAAAGAATTGAGGACAGTCTCAGAGACCTCTGGGACAACATTACATGCACCAATATTCGAATTATAGGGGTCCCAGAAGAAGAAGAGTAAAAGAAAGGGACTGAGAAAATATCTGAAGAGATTATAGTTGAAAACTTCCCTAATATGGGAAAGGAAATAGTTAATCAAGTCCAGGAAGTGCAGAGAGTGACATACAGAATAAATCCAAGGAGAAACACACTAAGACACATATTAATCAAGCTATCAAAAATTAAATACAAACAAAAAATATTAAAAGCAACAAGGGAAAAACAACAAATAACATACAAGGGAATCCCCATAAGGTTAACTTCTGATCTTTCAGCAGAAACTCTGCAAGTCAGAAGGGAGTGGCAGGACATATTTAAAGTGATGAACGGGAAACACCTACAACCAAGATTACTCAATCCAGCAAGGATCTCATTCAGATTCGACAGAGAAATCTAAACCTTTACAGAGAAGCAAAAGCTAAGAGAATTCAGCAACACCAAACCAGCTTTACAACAAATGCTAAAGGAACTTCTCTAGGCGGGAACACAAGAGAAGGAAAAGACCTACAATAACGAACCCAAAACAATTAAGAAAATGGTAATAGGAACATACATATCGATAATTACCTTAAATGTAAATGGATTAAATGCTCCCACCAAAAGACATAGACTGGCTGAATGGATACAAAAACAAGACATGTATATATGCTGTCTATGAGAGACCCACTTCAGACCTAGGGACACATACAGACTGAAAGTGAGGGGATGAAAAAAGATATTTCATGCAGATGTAAATCAAAAGAAAGCTGGAGTAGCAATTCTCATATCAGACAGAATAGACTTTAAAATAAAGACTATTACAATAGACAAGAAGGACACTACATAATGACCAAGGGATCAATCCACGAAGAAGATGTAACAATTGTAAATATTTATGCACCCAACATAGGAGCACCTCAGTACATAAGACACATGCTAACAGCCATAAAAGTGGAAATCGACAGTAACACAATCATAGTAGGGGACTTTAACACCTCACTTTCACCAATGGAGAGATCATCCAAAATGAAAATAAATAAGGAAACACAAGCTTTAAATGATACATTAAACAAGATGGACTTAATTGATATTTATAGGACATTCCATCCAAAAACAACAGAATACACTGTCTTCTCAAGTGCTCACGGAACATTCTCCAGGATTGAACATATCTTGGGTCACAAATCAAGCCTTGGTAAATTTAAGAAAATTGAAATTGTATCAAGTATCTTTTCCGAACACAATGCTATGAGACTAGATATCAATTACAGAAAAAAATCTGTAAAAAATGCAAACACATGGAGGCTAAACAGTACACTACTTAAAAACCACGAGATCACTGAAGAAATCAAAGAGGAAATAAAAAAATACTTAGAAACAAATGACAATGAAAACACGACGACCCAAAACCTATAGGATGCACCAAAAGCAGTTCTAAGAGGGAAGTTTATAGCAATACAATCCTACCTCAAGAAACAAGAAACATCTCAAATAAACAACTTAACCTTACACCTAAAACAAGTAGACAAAGAAGAATAAAAAACCCCACAAAGTTAGCAGAAGGAAAGAAATCATGAAGATCAGATCAGAAATAAATGAAAAAGAAGTGAAGGAAATGATAACAAAGATCAATAAAAGTAAAAGCTCGTTCTTTGAGAAGATAAAAAAAATTGATAAACCATTAGCCAGACTCATCAAGAAAAAGAAGGAGAAGACTCAGATCAATAGAATTAGAAATGAAAAGGAGAAGTAACAACTGACACTGCAGAAATACAAAGGATCATGAGAGATTACTACAAGCAATTATATGCCAATAAAATGGACAACCTGGAAGAAATGGACAAATTCTTAGAAAAGCACAACCTTCCGAGACTGAACCAGGAAGAAATAGAAAATATAAACAAGCCAAGCACAAGCCCTGAATTTGAGACTGTGATTAAAAATCTTCCAACAAACAAAAGCCCAGGACCAGATGGCTTCACAGGAGAACTCTATCAAACATTTAGAGAAGAACTAACACCTATTCTTCTCAAACTCTTCCAAAATATAGCGGAGGGAGGAACACTCCCAAACTCATTGTACAAGGCCACCATCACTCTGATACCAAAACCAGACAAAGATGTCACAAAGAAAGAGAACTTCAGGCCAATATCACTGATGAACATAGATGTAAAAATCCTCAATAAAATACTAGCAAACAGAACCCAACAGCACATTAAAAGGATCATACACCACGATCAAGCGGGGTTTATCCCAGGAATGCAAGGATTCTTCAGTATACACAAATCAATCAATGTGATACACCATATTAACAAACTGAAGGATAAAAACCATATGATCATCTCAATAGATGCAGAAAAACTTTCCACAAAATTCAACACCCATTTATGATAAAAAACCCTCCAGAAAGTAGGCATAGAGGGAACTTACCTCAACAAAATAAAGGCCATATATGACAAACCCACAGCCAACATTGTTCTCAATGGTGAAAAACTGAAACCATTTCCACTAAGATCAGGAGCAAGACAAGGTTGCCCACTCTCACCACTATTATTCAACATAGTTTTGGAAGTTTTAGCTAGAGCAATCAGAGAAGAAAGGGAAACAGAAGGAATTTAAATTGGAAAAGAAGATGTAAAGCTGTCACTGTTTGCAGATGGCATGATACTATACATAGAGAATCCTAAAGACTCTACCAGAAAACTACTAAAGCTAATCAATGAATTTGGTAAAGTAGCAAGATACGAAATTAATGCACAGAAATCTTTTGCATTCCTGTACACTAATGATGAAAAATCTGAAAGAGAAATTAAGGACACACTCCCATTTACCACTGCAACAAAAGGAAATAAATACCTAGGAATAAACCTACCTAAGGAGACAAAAGACCTGTACGCAGTAAACTATAAGACACTGATGAAAGAAATTAAAGATGATACAAAAGGTGGAGAGATATACCATGTTCTTGGATTGGAAGAATCAACATTGTGAAAATGACTATACTACCCAAAGCAATCTACAGATTCAGTGCAATCCCTATCAAACTACCAATGGCATTTTTCACAGAACTAGAACAAAAAATTTCACAATTTGTATGGAAACACAAAAGACCCCGAATAGCCAAAGCAATTCTGAGAAAGAAAAATGGAGCTGGAGGAATCAGGCTCCTGGACTTCAGACTATACTACAAAGCTACAGTAATCAAGACAGTATGGTACTGACACAAAAACAGAAATATAGATCAATGGAACAGGATAGAAAGCCCAGAGATAAACCCATGCACATATGTCACCTTATTTTTGATAAAGGAGGCAAGAATATACAATGGAGAAAAGACAGCCTCTTCAGTAAATGGTGCTGGGAAAACTGGACAACTACATGTAAAAGTGTGAAATTAGAACACTCCCTAACACCATACACAAAAATAAACTCCAAATGGATTAAAGACCTAAATATAAGGCCAGACACTATAAAACTCTTAGAGGAAAACAAAGGCAGAACACTCTATGACATAAATCACAGAAAGATCCTTTTTGACCCACCTCCTAGAGAAATGGAAACAAAATCAAAAATAAACAAATGAGACCTAATGAACCTTAAAAGCTTTTGCACAGCAAATGAAACCATAAACAAGATGAAAAGACAACCTTCAGAATGGGAGAAAATATTTGCAAATGAAGCAATTGACAAAGGACTAATCTCGAAAATTTACAAGCAGCTCATGCAGCTGAATATCAAAAAAACAAGCAACCCAATCCAAAAATGGGCAGAAGACCTAAATAGACATTTCTCCAAAGAAGATATACAGATTGCCAACAAACACATGAAAGGATGCTCAACAGCACTAATCATTAGAGAAATGCAAATCAAAACTACAGTGTGGTATCACCTCACACCTGTCTGAATGGCCATCACCAAAAAATCTACAAACAATAAATGCTGGAGAGGGTGTGGAGAAAAGGGAACCCTCTTGCACTGTTGGTGGGAATTTAAACTGATAGAGCCACTATGGAGAACAGTATGGAGGTTCCTCAAAAAACTAAAAATAGAACTACCATATGACCTAGTAATCCCACTACTGGGCATATACCCTGTGAAAACCGTAATTCAAAAAGAGTCATGTACCACAATGTTCATTGCAGCTCTATTTAAAATAACCAGGACATGGAAGCAGCCTAAGTGTCCATCAAGAGTTGAATGGATAAAGAAGATGTGGCACATATATACGATGAATATTACTCAGCTATAAAAAGAAATAAAACTGAGTTATTTGTAGTGAGGTGGTTGGACCTAGAGTCTGTCATACAGAGTGAAGTAAGTCGGAAAGAGAAAAACAAATACTGTATGCTAACACATATATATGGAATCTAAAGACCAAAAAAATGGTTATGAGAACCTAGGGGCAGAACAGGAATAAAGATGCAGATGTAAAAATGGACTTGAGGACACGAGGAGGGGGAAGGGTAATCTGGGATGAAGTGAGAGAGTGGCATGGACTTATATACACTACCAAATATAAAATAGATAGCTAGTGGGAAGCAGCCACATAGCACAGGGAGATCAGCTCAGTGCTGTGTGATCACCTAGACGGGTGGGGTAGGGAGGATGGGAGGGAGACGCAAGAGGGAGGAGATATGGGGATACATGTATATGTATAGCTGATTCACAATGTTATAAAGCAGAAAGTAATACACCATTGTAAAGCAATTATACTCCAATAAGATGTTAAAAAAAAAAAAAACCATTGGGAATAACATCAATAAGATGGTGGGATAGGAAACCCTGGACTCTACTTTTCCCCCATTTTTGTTGACACACAAATTCAACAACAAAACGTATTAATTTTCCTTGTGAGAAAGCCAAAAACTAGTTAAGAGGCTCATGCATCCCATACAAGTGTGAAACCAGCCACATCAAAACTGGTAAGAACATGGGAGACACCCTCTTGCCATAATCCCCACACACACTACAGTACCATATGATCAGGATGAAAGCCCCATATCCCCACTTTTCCAAAGATTTGGGCTGCACATCTAACATCTCAACTTTTCCAGATGATTCCCAAGGGACTGGCTTCTAACTTGCCTATTTCAGAGAACTAATGGAACCCTCCATATGCTAAATCCTTGGGGGCTGCAGAGAACAAAGATGACAGTTTGAACTAGTGAGCATACACTTATCACAGGAGGAGTCCTGTCTCAGTACAGAGCAAACAGGTAGGGGAGAAAAACGCAGCTCCCAGCTTCTCCCTGGGGAAGGAATGAACTGTATCTCATATCAAACAACAAGGCTTCTGTCTTGGAGTGCTGATGGAATCTAACATACCCTAGATACCTGGGAGCCACTGAGAAAAAAGAAGTTGCTTTGAACTAGAACACAAGAACCCTCCAAAACCCCTTGACCCGTGACCCAATGTGAGGTGTTTATCACATCCATGAGAGGAATAATCTGGGGGCCATTAAAAATAAAGATGGCAGTTTAGAGGAGCATGAAGATTTGAGACACCCACAGAAGCTGTGGCCAGGTTGGTTTGTGAAGGTCTTCTATACACAGCCAATGTGTAAAAACTGGGAGAGGTGGCAGTTTTTCTAATGCATAAATAACAACACAGAATCAAGGAAACTGAAGTAAGTGGGAAACACAATGCCAACAAAGGAACAAGATAAATCTCTAGGAACTGACCCTAGTGAAACAGAAATATATGAATTACTTTAAAAAATTTTCAAAACAACCATCATAAAAATACTGAATGAACTCAGAAGAACAATGCATGAAGAAAGTGAAAATTTCAAGAGAAAACATTAAATAGTACCAAACAGAAATCATGGAGCTGAAGAATAAAATAAGTGAACTGAAAAACTCAATAGAGGAGTTCAACAGCAGACTAGAGCACAGAAAAAAAGATTCAATGAACTTGAAGACAGGTCATTTGAAATTATCTTCCCAGACAGCTAAAATAATGAAAAAGCTTAAGGGGTTTATGGTTCACCATCAAGCAGACCAGTATACATATTAGCAAAGCCTCAGGAGAAGAAGAGAGAGCAAAAAGATAAGAAACCTTATTCAAAGAAATAATCGTTAAAATCTCACCAAATCTAGGGAAGGAAATGGACTTCCAGATCCAGGAAACCCAAAATATCCCAAATAAAATGAACTCAAAGAAATCACAGAGATACATTATAATTAAGTTGCCAAGAGTTAAAGACAAAAGGTGAATTTTGAAATGCAAGAGAAAAATAATTTGTCATGAAAAGGGAAGTCCCATAACACTATTAGTAGATATTTCAGCAGAAACCCTGCATGCCATAAAGGAATGAGATAATATATTCAAGTTGATGAAAGAAAAAAAAAAACTGCCAACCTGGGATACTATACCTGGCAAAACTGTCCTTAAAATTGAAGGAGAGATGAAGACTTTCTCAAACAGAAGGAGTTTGAGAATGAAGGAGTTCATTACTACTAGAACTGCCTCACAAGAAATGCTAAAGGGAGTTCTTTAATTTGACAAGAAAAGACACTAAAGGGAAACACAATAGCATTAGAAAGTACAGTTGACCCTTGAACGATGTGGGGGTTAGAGGCACTAACTCCCTGTGCAGTCAAAATCCACACATAACTTTATAGTCAATCCTCCATATCTGTGGTTCAACACCTGCAGATTCAACCAACTGTGGAGTGCAGTACTGTAGTATCTATTGAACAAAATCCACATATAAGTGGACCCACGCACTTCAGACTGGTGTTGTACAAGGGTCTACTGTATAAAACTTGTTGGTAAAGGTAAATACATAGACAAATATGGAATATTGTATTAGTATAATTGTGGTAGGCAAATTGCTTTTAATTCTAGTGTAAAAGTTAAAAGAAAGAAGTACAAAAATAACTATAACTAAAAATATGTTAATGGATACACAGAATAATACATACATATGAAATACAAAATAGATGTAAATTGTAAAGTCAATAACAAAGTTTGGGGGACATTAGTAAAGTATATAATTTTTGTATGTGATTGACATTCAGTTGATATCAGCTTCAAATAGACTGTTATAACTATAAGATATTTTATGTAAGCTCTGTGGAAACCACAAAGAAAATACCTATAAACACACAAAAAAGAGAAAGGAATCAAAGCATACAAATCCAAAAAAATCAATAAAAATGTAAATAAAGATGGCAAGATAGGAAAAGAAGGACAAAAGAAATACAAGATGAACAGAAAACAATTAATAAAATGACAATTGTATACCCTTCCCTATAAATAATTACTTTAAATGGAAATGGATTAAACTCCTCAATCAAAAGACATAGAGTGGCTGAATGGATTTAAAAAAACAAGATCCACCTATAAGATATTCATTTTAGTTATATCTGAAAGACATAGATAAGGACACACATAGGCTGAAAGTGAAGGGATGGGAAAAGATATTCCATGCAAATGGTAACCAAAAGGGAGTAGAGGTGGCTATATTTATATCAGACAAAATAGACAAAGTCAAAAATTGTCACTAGAGACCAAAAAGGACATTATATAATGATAATAAAAGGTTCAATTCCTTAAGATATAAAAATTGTAAGTATATATGTACCCAACATCAGAGCACCTAAGATATATAAAGCAAACATTGACAGGACTGAAGGGAGAAATAGTCAACAATACAATAATGGTAGGAGACTTCAATACTCCACTTTCAATAATGGATAGAACAACTAGACAGAAACTCAACAAAGAAACAGCAGACTTAAATCACACTATAGACTAAATGAACCTAATAGACATATGCAGAACATTTCGCCCAAAAGTAGCAGAAATCACATTTTTCTCAAGTGCACATAGAATATTCTCCAGGATAGATGATATGTACAAAATAAGGTTTAACAAATATAGGAAGATTGAAATTATACCAAGTATCTGCTGACAACATGGAATGAAACTAGGAATCAACAAGTGTTGATGAGTATTTGGAGAAACAGAAACACTTGTACACTGTTGGTGGGAATATATAATGGTGTGGTCACTATTGAAAACAGTATGGCTGTTTCTCAAAAAATTAAAAATAGAACTACCATAAGATCTAGTAATCCCACTCTTGGTTTATATCTAAAGAATTTAAATCAAGATTGCAAAATGATACCTGCACTTCCAGTTCACTGCAACACTATTCACAGTGGTCAAGATGTGGAGACAACCCAAATGTCTACTGATGGATGAAGGGATACGTGAAAATGGATGAATGGATATGATGAAAGAAAACGTGATACATACATATCATAATATTATTCAGCCTTTAAAAAGAAGGAAATCCTGAAGTATGTGTCAAAATGGACAATGGTCAATCACAAAAGGACAAATACTGCGAGATTCCATACATACAGTGTATCTAAAAGTAATCAAACAGAAGCTGAGAGTAGAATGATGGTTTTCAGGGGCTGAGGAAAGGGAAAAATGCGAAGCTGCTAATTAATGAGTATGAAGTTTTAGATATTCAAGATGAATAAGTTCTAGAAATCTACTGTACAACATCATGCCTATAGTTAACAGTGAGGCATTGTACACCTAAAAATTTATTGAGAGTAGATCTCATGTTACATGTTGTTATCACAATAAAATAAAAATTAATAATTAAAAAAATCCATTGACTTCTTCCTACTTCCTACTTTGACTTAAGTTCAAATGTTTTGACCTAGTGTTCAAGACTCTCTGAAGTCCACTGATATCCTTCTTCACCTTATTTGGCTCCCACTATTCCCCTGGATGACTGCTCTCCTGATGTCATTGCCTATTCATTGACTCTGTCTCACCTTGAGCTTTCCTGTGTCTTTGCCTTTATTCACACCATTCTATGGTCTACTGCAATGACCTTCCTATTCATCTCCATCTATACACATTCAGCATTCCTCAAGGCCAAATATAGCCCTTTTTATCCACAAAATCTATTCTGAGCATCACAAATGGAACAACATTTCCTTATCTGAAAGCAGGCAGTGCAGTAACTACGCTCTCTTCAAAACTTTTGTCACTTTCTACCTTGATCTATGTGTACTTCCCCTATTAGACACTAACCTCCTTGAAAATAAAATCCAAATCTAATTCATATTTGTATTGCCTTAACTGATAAAAAATAGTGCTTGAACATAATGTGTACTGAAAAAGACATTTGTTTAGTGAATAAAGCCATCCTGGAGAACCAAACATAGGGAATACATTGAACTGAACAATTACTAATAGAAAATAATTTGTGCTTGGCTTTGGCAAACATAGATATGTAAGCCATGTTTGTGAGCAATAAATTTTTTCCTCAGAAACTTCTTTAACTTCTTCAACCATCTTCAGTCCAAAAAAATCAGGTCATCTGTGCAGCCTATTTAGCAGTTGTGATAGCCCCAAACAGTAAATAAACTATTTTAGATTCCATGTTTGCTTTCCTATAGATAAGAGTCTACATGTTATAAACAAAGCAGCTCAAATTCACACTGCTGCACCCTCCTTTCAGCACCCACCACCACCACTTCATTACTACTGAGGGCTGCCTCAAACATAGCTTTGGATCACGAAAATTATTAGCCAAGTAAACAGTCAATTTTGATGTAAGGAATTATTGACCATTGTGCATTTCAACAATGTATGCAACCATCACACAAAGCCTTGGTGTAAAATATAAATAGCCACTAGTTCCACTGTTTTTCCTTCTCTCCTCCTCCACCTTTTCCCTGCCCTGCCCTAGCATGTTCTCCTGCCAAGGAGGCTTGCAGAAGGATTTCCTCTCTTCTGTTGTATTTGTTATTTTCCATCTTCTCATTCAGAACAAAGGCTTGCTATGGTCTTGTTTTAAATTTCATGTTGGACCATGGTGGTCACTGGTTGAAGAGGAACAAAGTGAAATCCAGTCTGGAAAATGATAATGTTGCTTTCCAACTTCTCATCACTACGTATTCTGCCTGTCTTGGCTCCAGAAAATTCTCCAGTTATTTCCTTTTGGCAGCACCACTTTTGTGCACTTAATAAATCTGGACTTATGAGGGCGTAGAGTAGCCTTCCCAACATTTTTTTAATGTTATGGACATTGCTGTTTCCCTTAGAGGGAGCTAAGTAAAACACCTCCTGCTCTTTGTCATGCAACCTGGCTCTGCTGTCAGTTTCAGGTTTTGCTGCTCTTGGTGCTGCTTCAGGACAGGCAGAATAAGGGTTCATCTACCCAAAACGATTCAACAGGGTTCAAGGGAGTCCTGAAGCCCAAAATTCTTTCCCCTCCTAGAAGCCAATCAGCTTCACCCTTTGGATGTACTGGGTAATTGAAATTCTCCCATTATTATTTATCACCATAGATCATTTAACTCAAATGTCACTTTCTCCATGAAGCCTCTCATAATTTCCTTCACTCATTTCAGCCTCCCGCTTCAGATGTAATAAATCAACCCCTCATCTTGATTCTATGATTAAAACTGACCATATTCTATTGTACAATTAGTTATGTTTCTGTCTCCCCTGCTGAACAGTGAAAGTCTTAAAGGTTAGAGCCATATCTTATTTATCTTTGTTTCCCTAGCATCTGTCACATAGCAGAGTATCAATTAACGTTCCATGAATGAATATAGTGCCTGAGATTCTATCATACATCATTCCTTTGGATTCCTTTTCTACAAAGCTTCTTCTTAAATGCATATCCTCTTGGGTAGAATGTCATGGTGTAATACTATTCAGTAATTATTATTGGTAAACTATTAAAGCATTCCTCTTGACAGGGACCAGGATCAAGATGAAAATATTGGGGGCTGGGGAGTGTGCCAGAGGATGATTTAAAAGACAGAGAGAAAAGGCCCACAAAGGGAGGCATCAAAGATTATCTACTTGATGATTTCAGTTTTTAGGCCAAACCTATCTCTCAGCTCAAGACTAATTTACTACAGAGAATTATGCATTCAAAGTGTTTGCCCATAGAGGATGTAGGAGTTGACTGTCACAATTAATCTAGAGATGCATTTGTATCTGCAATATAATAGGGTACATGAAACCTTGCCTAGAGCCAATACGCCTTCAGGCTGGAACTCAATAATGATGCGCCCATAAAAATGTTCCAGCTATTACCAAAAACTCTGGCAAGCTGAGGGACTCTTTTCATAGTCATCCCTCTGGGGTTCTCCAGTGACTCAATGTGTCCCAGCTACACCCCAGCTCATTAAGCTGCTGGGTTATACAGACAGACATTAATTACTCAGAATTAAGTGCTTGCATGTAAATGCTTATTTTGGATAATTCAGAGGGTTATTCTAAAGAAGAACCATTAACTCCCCAGCAATTTTGACTTGTGTTCAAAAAGCTTTACTCCGGAAGGCCAGTCACTCCAGTTGGATGACAATTTAGTAAAAAGACATCACACTTGACTAAACTGGTTTGCTTTCCAGTCTTCTTCCTGGCTCTCCTCTCTGTAGGATCCTTGGCATCTAAGAAGATTGTGTCTCCAAAGATTCATTTACTTACATATATCAGCACCCCTGAAAAAATGTCTCAATAAATATCTGAATCACTCTCCCATTGGCTGCTGTGCTGCTGGCACAACTTTTCTGAGCAGCCATGTTATAGTGCTTACAATAGAGGGATCACTTAAAAAGCAAGATAAGGGTGAAACTCTGTCCATACACCCCTCATCACCACAACTTCTGCTTTTGATACCAGCAGGCTTTTCAGGACCAAGGAGGTTCAGGTGTTTGAGCATAATGTTTTTAAATCACTAAATTCATTATTTTAATTTTTGCCCAAAAGGTACAGTTTTTTTATTAATATCTGCATCAAATTTAAATTCTCCGGTTAGGGGACTTCCCCCCTGGTGGTCCAGTGGGCAAGACTCCGAGCTCCCAATGCAAGGGGTCCGGGTTAGATCCCTGGTCATACCCCGCATGTCACAACTAAAGATTCTGCATGCTGCAACTAAACAAACAAAAAAAAAGGTCCTGCATGCTGCAACGAAGATCCTGCATTCCGCAACTAAGACCCAAGGCAGTCTAATTAATTAATTAATTAATTAAAATTAAAAAATAAGTTCTCCTGTCAGGTGGTTTCCCTCCCACACCAACCCCTTGCCAAGATACTGACATTAAGATTAGTATCTGAGAATTAAACCGTAAAATCCACATATAATAAAGATCTAAAAAATCGTCTTGATGTGATGATAGCTTCCAAGACGAGGAGACTCTACTGTAAACCTAATAGTGACTATATGCACCACATCATTACAATATTAGAGTTCTTGTCTTGGGAGTTCCCTGGTGAACTAGTGGTTAGGATTTGGCGCTTTCACTGCCGTGGCCCGGGTTCAATCGCTGGTGGGGGAACTGAGATCCTGCAAGCTGTACAGTGTGGCCAAAAAAAAAATAGTTCTTGTCTTCCTCTCTTACTTTACCTTTGACATTTTACTTTTTGTACCTCAGTTTCCACCTCTTTAAGATGATGATAATACTATCTATCTCATAGGATTATTTGGAGCATCAGAGAAAAGATGCACTTAACATAATGTCTGGTTCATAATAAACACTCAATAAATGTTAGGAATTATTGCTATTAACATCCACAGATAAAATATGTATTCAGATTTAAACACCAACATGTGTCTTGTACTATGAATGAAAAGGGCATATAATCATGAAATTTCAGAATACCAGAGATAAAGAAAGGAATCTAGTAGAGAAGGGTAATTCAGACAATGTACAAAGAATTGGAAACCAGAATGATGTCAGACTTTCTCAACAACAACCAATGAAGCTATAAAAGGATGGAATAATGCCTTAAAAATTCTGAAAGAAAAAAGTGGTTTTCAACTGTGTAGAAACAATCTAATTATCTAGGGCGATGGGAGAATGATACATTACCATCAATATCCTCAGAGAGAGAAGATAATGCATTTGTAAAACAAAAACAGGATGCCATGAAAAGGGATGAACGTGAAAAAGGAGAAAGACAGAAAGAGAGAGAGAAAGAACTCTTGAAAAAATTTTAAGAAAGTTAATATAATAATTCATAAATAAGGGCTAGAAGGTACAGTCAAGAAACTGTCTCAAAAAAATAGGGGAAATAACAAGTTAAAATAAAAGACAAGAAGATAAAAGAAAAATAACCAATTCAGAAAAAACTTTCAACTAATAGTAACTCTGAAGAAACAGAAGATAGAAAAGGAGGGGAATAAAATTATCAAGCAAAAATTATGCTTCCCAGAACTGAGAGACATGAGCTTCCAGATTAGAACATTCTATCCTGTGCTTTATTATGGGTGAAAAAAAATTATTATGAATGAAGAAAGCATATAATCAGAAAAATTCAGAAGCATTGCAACAGAAAAAACCGAAATGACATACAATCGGAAATCAGAATGACTTCAGATAACGTAATAGCAAATGTTGGAGACAGAGGAAAACAGAATAATGGAATAATGCCTTAAACATTCAGATGCACAACCAATATATCTAGTATAAGAATAGAATAAACACATTTTCAGAACTATGGGTCAAAATCTTTACTTCTTTCACACCTTTTTAGATATACCTACTAAGGATTTGATCCAGCAAATGAATGTATGCTCCAGTAAAACCAAACTGGAATGAGATTTGGGATCCAGGAGATAGGAATTCTATTATAATTTAACAACAAAGAAAAGTCCTATTTTGATAGTGGAGAAAATTCCAGGAATGTAGCAGTGAAGCAGGCCTGGTATTAAAGGTAAGTGGGATCAAAATGATAGATGACTTTGGGAGACTGGTATCTAAGGGGAAATGAAATTGACAGCTTATATGATTGTTTGAGCTTTTGTAACTAAAATTAAAAGGCAGCTGGCAGATCTATTGAAATATTTGGGAAAAATTAGTGATAGACACATAGAAAACCAAACAAATGAAAACAAAAACAACCTACATTTAGGTCATGATTTCTAAATACCATTCCCCATTACAAGGAACAAAAACCCTTGGAGAAATGTCTGATTCTAGGGCCAAGAAGATAAATACAAGATAAGACTAGAACATCTTGTAGTGCCAGAAAGTGGGGAAGTACTCAAAACACATAAGGATGGAAGCATGTCAAAGGGATGCAGGAGTCAACCTGGAAGAGTTCCCAACAGCCAAATCCAGAAAAATTTGAGCAACAAAATAAATAACCTAATATAGGATGCTAATCCAAAGTATAAAATAGAAATTCATGAACTCATACTGATATAAATAAATGATTGAATAAATAAATGAGAAAGAAGAGACAAATCTCCTTTACAGAAGAAACCCAAATAACTTACATAGATATATCTTTCCCTTCCAGGAGATGAAGCTTAGTTATACCTCTCCATGAGTGTGAGCCAGACTTTGTGATTCACTTCCAAAAAGTAGAATATGGGGGAGGGGCGGGGGGTAGGGGTGGTGGTGGCAACAATAACTTTACACTGGAAAATACTGGTGAACACTATCTTGGCCAGGTGGTTGAGGTTAGCACCACCAGTGATAATTCATGTTGATAGCACGTATCCACCAATATGATGATGAAAAGGGCACTTCATCACTGTGTCTGTTCTTCCCAAAACCTTGTAACCCCCATCTAATCATTAAAAACATCAACATCAAACGAACCCATGTTGAAGGGCATTTTACAAAACACTTGACCAGTACTCCTCAAAACTTTAAAGATCACGAAAAGCAAGGAAAAACTAAGAAACTGTAACAGACCAGATGAAACTAAGGAGATGTGGCACTAAATGCAGTATGGCACCCCAGATGCAATTCTGGAACCGAAAAAAAAGACACAAGTGAAAAAATGAGTGAAATCCTAATAAAGTTTAAAGTTTACTTAATAGCAGTGTACCAACGTTGGTTTCTTTGTTCTGACAGTGTACCATGATAATGTAAGACAATATTACATTATGAAAGGTATATAGAAATGCCCTTTACCATCTTTGCAATTTTTCTGGAAATCAAAAATTATTTCAAAATTTAAAGTTTATTTTTTAAAAAGTACCCATTAACTCTAGGAAAGCAAACAGTTATACAAAAAGAAAATATCTTCCAGTATACTACCTGGCTCTGCAGTAAATAATACTTGTGTTGTCATGATAAAACAATTCCAAACACTGAATTAACCAAAAATTGTGAGACATCACTATTATGGAAGAATTGAAGGAAAGAAAGTAGAGGAGGTGTGTGAAAAAGACGTCAATCCCATTTACCATTTACCATAGGGAGTCAATAGGTAATGTATAATATTAATAAACTATGAAATAGTAGTGTAAGTATATTATTTTCAATTATGGAGGTAAATACCAGTAAAAATAGTTGAAAGAACTGAAAGTATTTAAAGACTGAAGAGTGGGAAAAGGGATGGCCTTTTTTTGTATATAGTGTTCTTTTTTCTTTTTTCTTTTTTTTAATTGAAGTATAGTTAATTTACAATGTTGTGTTAGTTTCAAGTGTACAGCAAAGGGATTCTCGTATATATTCTTTTAGATTCTTTTCCATTATAGGTTATTACAAGATACTGAATATAGTTCCCTCTGTTTTATTTTGGACTTTAAAAAAAAAAAAAAAAACTCTGCTCAAAAAGCTGTATACATATAACTGAATCGCTGTGCTGTATACCTACCTGAATCTAACACAATATTGTAAATCAACTGTACTTCAATAAAAAAATTAGTAAAATAAAAAGCGATGTTTACACTATAAACAAAAAAACTACCTAGTTTTTCCCCCTCATGGAATCAGAGAGAAAGTAGATTCAAGAAAGGAAATTATTTTCAAGTTTATCCAAGCAGTATCTAGGGAGGAGGAGCCCCACCCTGCGAAAGATAGAGTGCTCCTGTGTCCAATAATATCCCCATTTTATGCCTAGTGTCATCCTGCCACAGAGACCCACAGATTTTTTTTAACCAATGTAGTGTGCGTATGAGTTCTGAGGGGAGCTCCCACTGTGTGCTGGTCCCTAAACATACGTCACATCATTTACATTCACAAGAAAACTGCAAGGCAAATATTATTTCCACTTTACCAATTATGAAACTCACGTTTAGAGGTTAAATGTTTTGCTTACTGTCACACACATAGTAAATGGCAAACATGATCTAGACCCAGCTCTGTCTGGCACTAAAGCCAAGTTACTTTATTACCTTCCCCACCCTAATTCCTGTAAGCTCCAAGGAAAGAACAAGTAAAGGATCCGAATGGTGAGGAGCTAGTCTCGAGAGGCTTCTTGGAGAGCTCAAACATGAAATAACCAGAAGGAAACAGCAGGGTACTCATAATCCATCAAAACAAAATGCTTGAAAGCCCGAAGGTGGAAAAGAGCAAGACACACGAGAAATCATATGGTGACTGGCTAAGCTGCAGAATAAGAGTGAAAAGGCAATGGTTAATGATTCAAAAGCTTCCTAGTAACAAGCTATGGTGGCTTCATTCACGTTTAAACCATCACTCTTTTAGTATTGTGGTTAAGAATGAGACTGAAGTTCAACTACCTAATTCAAATCCCAGCTCTGTGACTTGAGGAAAAATACTGAACCTATATGTGCCTTGGTTTCTTCATTTGTTAAATGAGGAAAGTAACTGTACATTTCTCATAGCATTGTAATGAGGATTAAATGAGATAATTCATTAAAATGCATAAAACCATGCCTGCCACATAAAGGGCTCAATACATGCTAGCTCTAATTGGTTCTTAGTTGAATAGTCATAAAACAAATTGGGTGCACTCCCCCAGCTTGGGCCAGTGTTCCAACCTTTGTAGTGTTGCTAACCGGTTGGAAACAAGAGATGCTGACATCATATTTTCATGGAGTCAGGCTTTTATTACCTAGCTGTCCCACAGCAAACCCTAGTTGGTCCCACAGAGCCAATCTTCCTCTTTAGCAAACTGAATGAGAACAATAGGCCATCATTGTACTGCCCCACATCGAAACACCAACTCTGCTACATTGCTTTGATTAATTTTTCATTCTTTTGTTTGGTCAAAACATTTTATTGCCATTTACCATGAGTGAGGAACTCAGCTAAGTCCTGTGACAGATATAAAGATACAAAGTTTTGTCTCCATTACCTCTTGCTAGGACTCTTGCAACAGCACCATGACTTATCTCCGTGCCTCCTGTGTCTTACCTGTCTAATACAATTCATATAGAGCTCCGGATAACTCTTTTTAAAGTGTAAAATTTGGATCACGTCGTTTTCAGCTCAAACATTTTTTGTCAATGCCTTTTTTCCCAAATGAAATTCAAACTTACAAACTTGTCATTTACGGTCTTCCAGCACCTAATCTGAATCCACGGTTCTTATCTCTCTTTATAGTTTTACTACATAATTCATATCATCCCTGAACTGCACTGCCTCCAAGTTCCCCACACTCCATCTGAAATCCCTCCAGCCATTCCCACCTCATGAAATACTACGTATCCTTAAAAATTAGCTCAAAAAACACTTTCCCTCTAACCTACATTCATCTCATCTATCTATACTGCCAAAAGATATATATTGAGCATTTGCTGGGTTCCATGTACCACACAAAGCTGCAACCTCATGACCTCATGGCCACATGTACCATGTACAAAGGTTCCTTTGTACCTTTCCGAAGTGCAAAGGATACACAAATGTATGAGGTAAAACTCCTGCCCTTAAGACGCTCACGGTCTAGTGAGGAGAGACAAAAGATAATCAAGTAAGAGTGTTTTGAATAGAAATATTTACATAGTGAAATGAACCATAGAGAAATTGTCAATGTGACCTGGTGGGTTCAGGAGTAATTTCAGAGAAGATTTGGCACTTGGACTAAGTGTTGAATAAGCAAGTATTTACTAGGCAAGCAAGGTGGTAAATGGAATGCAAGGTGGTGAGGACAGCATGAGTCGGAGAACAGGGCATGTACCCATATGGCAGCCTCAGAGACTGTGAGTGGATGGGTTTGGCATGGAGAGTGAGGAATAAGCAGGAGAGAAGGCAGGGATGGTCTTATGTGCAATACTAAGGACACAAGACGTTTTTCTGGGGGCCATGAGAGCCATTAAAAAGCTTTAAACAAGGAGGTGTTATAAAGAGATTCTGATTTTAAAACATATGCCATTCTCTGGCAGCAGGATAAAGGATAAATTAGAGAGGGGATGATGATGAAGAAAGGGAGACCTCGTAGAATTCCATTCCAGTTTTCCAGTGAGAGGTAAGAAAGGTTGGACTAAGGCAGTGGCAGTAGGTACACAGTGCAGTGACTAAATTGAGAGCTGGTGAAGGAAGGAGAATTGAGAGGATTTGGTCAGAGCCTGGATATAAAAGAATAGTGACAGTGAGAAGTGGAGGCTGACTCCCAAAATCACCCTCTCTCAGAGCTCTGTCTTCTAAGTGGAGAGGGTGGCATTTGCTACACAAGAAAAAATATAGAGAAAAAACAAGAGTAACAGGTGCGTATTAGTGATGAAGAAATTGTCACATATTGAGGTATGCGGAAGGCATTCTAGCTTATACATAATTTAACTTGAACTTTATGCTAACGAGAACAGCCTGTTTTGTGGCCTATGAAACATACTTCGTACATCCGCTTTAACCATTAAAGAAAAGAATGCATTTAAAAATCAAAATGGAGTAACTGTGGTTCAGGCATCCAAAATGGAGCTGGTTGGCCACTGTGGATGTGGTTTCAGACACATTCCTATAGTACAGAGAACTTGAACTTTCTGAACTGTATCAGACTCAAGGACACTACCAGCCATTCTCAAAACAATATCTGCTGGCAGCTGCCAGCTGCAACCTCATGACTTCAAGGTCTTCCCTTGTAACTGTGCAACAATTTAGGACCCCAACTAATCCCTGCTTACCAAGAACCCATAATTCTTGACAAACAACTTATGTAATTTTGAGAGTTTTGCCTTTATAAACCTCCATAATTTTGTAGTCTGGTGGAACAAAATCTAAGTGCTTCTTTTTTTTTTTTTCTTTTACATCTTTATTAGAGTAAAATTGCTTTACATTGTTGTGTTAGTTTCCGCTGTGTAACAAAGTGAATCAGCTATGTGTATAAATATATCGCCATATCCCCTCCCTCTTGCATTTCCCTCCCAAATTCCCTGTCCCACCCTCTAGGTGGTCACAAAGCACCAAGCTGATCTCCCTGTGCTATACACCTGCTTCCCACTAGGTATCTATTTTACATTTGGTAGTGTATATATGTCCATGCCACTCTCTCACTTCGTCCCAGTTTACCCTTCTCCCTCCCCGTGTCCTCAAGTCCATTCACTACGTCTGCATCTTTATTCCTGTCCTGACGCTAGGCTCATCAGAACCTTTTTTTTTTTTTTAGATTCCATATATATTTGTTAGCATACGGTATTTCTTTTCTGACTTACTTCACTCTATATGACAGTCTCTAGGTTCATCCACCTCACTACAAATAACTCAATTTCGTTTCTTTTTATGGCTGAGTAATATTCCATTGTATGTATGTGCCACATCTTCTTTATCCATTCATCTGTCAATGAACACTTAGAATGCTTTCATAACCTGGCTATTGTTAATAGAGCTGCTATGAATATTGTGGTACATGACTCTTTTTGAATTATGGTTTTCTCTGGGTATTTGCCCAGTAGTAGGAGTGCTGGATCGTGTGGTAGTTCTATTTTTAGTTTTTTAAGGAACCTCCATACTGTTCTCCATAGTGGCTCTATCAATTTACATTCCCACCAACAGTGCAAGAGTGTTCCCTTTTCTCCACACCCTCTCCAGCATTTATTGTTTGTGGATTTTCTGAGGATGGCCATTCTGACTGGTGTGAGGTGATACCTCATTGTAGCTTTGATTTGCATTTCTCTAATGATTAGTGATGTTGAGCATCCTTTCATGTGTTTGTTGGCAATCTGTATCTCTTCTTTAGAGAAATGTCTATTTAGATCTTCTGCCCATTTTTGGATTGGGTTGTCTGGCTTTTTTTTGATATTGAGCTGCATGAGCTGCTTGTATATTTTGGAGATTAATCCTTTGTCAGTTGCTTCGTTTGCAAATATTTTCTCCCATTCTGACGTTGTCTTTTCATCTTGTTTATAGATTCCTTTGCTGTGCAAAAGCTTTTAGGTTTCATTAGGTCCCATTTGTTTATTTTTGTTTTTATTTCCATGTCTCTAGGAGGTGGGTCAAAAAGGATCTTGCTATGATTTATGTCATGGACTGTTCTGCCTATGTTTTCCTCTAAGAGTTTTATATTTAGGCTTTATATTTAGGTCTGTAATCCATTTTGAGTTTATTTTTCTGTATGGTGTTAGGAAGTGTTCTAATTTCATTCTTTTACATGTAGCTGTCCAGTTTTCCCAGCACCTCTTATTGAAGAGACTGTCTTTTCTCCATTGTACATTCTTTCCTCCTTTATCAAAGATAAGGTGACCATATGTGTGTGGGTTTATCTCTGGGCTTTCTATCCTGTTCCATTGATCTGTATTTTTGTTTTTGTGCCAGTACCATACTGTCTTGACTACTGCAGCTTTGTAGTATAGTCTGAAGTCAGGGAGCCTGATACCTCTAGCTCCGTTTTTCTTTCTCACGATTGCTTTGGCTATTTGGGGTCTTTTGTGTTTCTACAAAAATTGTGAAATTTTTTGTTCTAGTCCTGTGAAAAATGCCATTGGTAGTTTGATAGGGAGTGCACTGAATCTGTAGAATGATTTGGGTAGTATAGTCATTTTCACAATGTTAATTCTTCCAATCCAAGAACATGGTATATCTCCATCTGTTTGTATCATCTTTAATTTCTTTTATCATTGTCTTATAGTTTTCTGCACACAGGTCTTTTGTCTCCTTAGGTAAATTTATTCCTAAGTATTTTATTCTTTTTGTTGCAATGGGAAATGGGAGTGTTTCCTTAATTTCTCTTTCAGATTTTTCATCATTAGTGTATAGGAATGCAAGAGATTTCTGTGCATTAATTTTGTATCCTGCTACTTTACCAAATTCATTGATTAGCTCTAGTAGTTTTCTGGTAGCATCTTTAGGATTCTCTATGTATAGTATCATTTTATCTGCAAACTGTGACAATTTTACTTCTCCTTTTCTGATTTGGATTCCGTTTATTTCTTTTCCTGCTCTGATTGTTGTGGCTAAAACTTCCAAAACTATGCTGTATAATAGTGGTGATAGTGAGCAACGTTGTCCTGTTCTTGATCTTAGTGGAAATGGTTTCAGGTTTCACCATTGAGAACAATGTTGGCTGTGGGTTTGTCATATATGGCCTTTATTATGTTGAGGTAGGTTCCCTCTATGCCTACTTTCTGGAGGGTTTTTATCATAAATTGGTGTTGAATTTTGTCAAAAGCTTTTTCTGCATCTATTGAGATTATCATATGGTTTTTACCCTTCAGTTTGTTAATATGGTGTATCACATTGATTGATTTGCATATATTGAAGAATCCTTGCATTCCAGGGTTAAGCCCCACTTGATCATGGTGTATGATCCTTTTGATGTGCTGCTGGATTCTGTTTGCTAGTATTTTGTTGAAGATTTTTGCATCTATGTTCATCAGTGATATTGACCTCTAGTTTTCTTTTTTTGTGACATCTTTGTCTGGTTTTGGTATCAGGGTGATGGTGGCCTCATAAAATGAGTTTGTGAGTGTTCCTCCCTCTGCTATACTTTGGAAGAGTTAGAGAAGGATAGGTGTTAGCTCTTCTCTAAATGTTTGATAGAATTCACCTGTGAATCCATCTGGTCCTGGGCTTTTGTTTGTTGGAAGATTTTTAATCACAGTCTCAATTTCGGTGCTTGTGATTGGTCTGTTTATATTTTCTCTTTCTACCTGATTCAGTCTTAGAAGGTTGTGCTTTTCCAAGAATTTGCCCGTTTCTTCCAGGTTGTCCATTTTATTGGCATATAGTGGTAATCTCTCATGATCCTTTGTATTTCTGCAGTGTCGGCTGTTACTTTTCTTTTTTCATTTCTAATTCTGTTGATTTGAGTCTTCTCCCTTTTTTTCTTGTTGAGTCTGGCTAATGATTTGTCAATTTTGTTTACCTTCCAAAGAACAAGCTTTTAGTTTTATTGATCTTTGATATTGTTTCCTTCATTTCTTTTTCATTTATTTCTGATCTGATCTTTATGATTTCCTTCCTTCTGCTAACTTGGGGTTTTTTTTGTTCATCTTTCTCTAATTGCTTTAAGTGTAAGTTTAGGTTGTTTATTTGAGATATTTCTTCTTTCTTGAGGCAGGTTTGTATTGCTATAAACTTCCCTCTTAGAACTACTTTTGCTGCATCCCATAGGTTTTGGGTCATCGTGTTTTCATTGTCATTTCTCTCTAGGTATTTTCTGATTTTCTCTTTGATTTCTTCAGTGATCTCTTGGTTATTAAGTAGTGTATTGTTTAGCCTCCATGTGTTTGTATTTTTTACAGATATTTTCCTGTAATTGATATCAGGTCTCATAGCGTTGTGGTCAGAAAAGATACTTGATACGACTTCAGTTTTCTTAAACTTACCAAGGCTTGATTTGTGCCCCAAGATATGATCTATCCTGGAGAACGTTCCACAAGCACTTGAGAAGAAAGTGTATTCTGTTGTTTTTGGATGGAAAGTCCTATAAATATCAATTAAGTCCATCTTGTTTAATGTGTCATTTAAAGCTTGTGTTTCCTTATTTATTTTCATTTTGGATGGTCTGTCCATTCGTGAAAGTGGGGTGTTAAAGTCCCCTTCTATGATTGTCTTACTGTCGATTTCCCCTTTATGGCTGTTAGCATTTGCCTTATGTATTGAGGTGCTCCTATGTTCGGTTGATAAATATTTACAATTGTTATATCTTCTTCTTGGATTGACCTTTGATCATTATGTAGTGTCTTTCTTTGTCTCTTGTAATAGTCTTTATCTTAAAGTCTATTATGTCTGATATGAGACTTGTTATTCCAGCTTTCTTTTGATTTGCGTTTGCATGGAATATCTTTTTCCATCCCCTCATTTTCAGTCTGTACGTATCCCTAGGGCTGAATTGGGTCTCCGGTAGACAGCATATATATATGGGTCTTGTTTTCGTATCCATTCAGCCAGTCTATGTCTTTTGGTTGGAGCACTTAAGCCATTTACATTTAAGGTAATTATCAATATGCATGTTCCTGTTACCATTTTCTTAATTGTTTTGGGTTTGTTTTTATAGGTCTTTTCCGTCTCTTATTTTTCCTGCCTAGAGAAGTTCCTTTAGCATTTGTTTTAAAGCTGGTTTGGTGGTGCTGAATTCTCTTAGCTTTTGCTTCTCTGTAAAGGTTTAGATTTCTCTGTTGAATCTGAATGAGATCCTTGCTGGGTAGAGTAATCTTGGTTTTAGGTTTTTCCCTTTCATCACTTTAAATATGCCCTGCCACTCCCTTCTGGCTTGCAGAGTTTCTGCTGAAAGATCAGAAGTTAACGTTATGGGGATTCCCTTGTATGCTATTTGTTGTTTTTCCCTTGCTGCTTTTAATATTTTTTCTTTGTATTTAATTTTTGATAGTTTGATTAATATGTGTCTTGGCGTGTTTCTCTTTGGATTTATCCTGTATGGGACTTTCTGTGCTTCCTGGACTTGACTATTTCCTTTCCCATGTTAGGGAAATTTTCAACTATAATCTCTTCAAAGATTTTCTCAGATCCTTTCTTTTTCTCTTCTTTTCCTGGGACCCCTATAATTCGAATGTTGGTTCATTTAATGTTGTCCCAGAGGTCTCTGAGACTGTCCTCAATTCTTTTCATTCTTTTTTCTTTATTCTGCTCTGTGGTAGTTATTTCCACTATTTTATCTTCCAGGTCACTTATCCGTTCTTCTGCCTTAGTTATTCTGCTATTGATTCCTTCTAGTGAATTTTTAATTTCATTTATTGTTTTTTTCATCATTGTTTTTTGCTCTTTAGTTCTTCTAGGTCCTTGTTAAACATTTCTTGTATTTTCTCCACTCTATTTCTAAGATTTTGGATCACCTTTACTATCATTACTCTGAATTCTTTTTCAGGGAGACTGCCTATTTCCTCTTCATTTATTTTTTCTGTTGGGTTTTTACCTTGTTCCTTCATCTGCTGGATATTTGTCTGTCTTCTCATTTTTTTTAACTTACTGTGTTTGGGGTCTCCTTTTCACAGGCTGCAGTTTCATAGTTCCCATTGTTTTTGGTGTCTGCCCCGAGTGGGTAAGGTTGGTTCAGCGGGTTGTGTAGGCTTCCTGGTAGACAGGACTGGTGCTTGTGTTCTGGTGGGTGGTGGGTGGGGCTGGATCTTTTCTTTCTGGAGGGCAGAGCCATGTCCAGTGTTGTGTTTTGGGGTGTCTGTGAACTTAGTAGGATTTTAGGCAGCCTCTCTTCTAATGGGTGGGGTTGTATTCCTGTCTTGCTAGTTGTTTGGTATGGGGCATCCAACATTGGAGCTTGCTGACCATTGTGTGGAACTGGGTCTTAGCATTGAGATGGAGATCTGTGGGAGAGCTCTCACCGATTGATATTACATGGGACCTGGAGATCTCTGGTGGTCCAATGTCCTGAAGTTGGCTCTCCCACCTTGAAGGCACAGGCCTGACACCAGACTGGAGCACCAAGATCCTGTCAGCCACATGGCTCAGAAGATAAGGGAGAAAAAAAGAAAGAAAAAAAAGTAATAATAATAAAAAAGTAAAAAATAAAAAATTATTAAAATAAAAAACAATAAAATAAAGAAGAGAGCAACCAAACCAATAAACAAATCCACCAATGATAACAAGCACCAAAAACTAAAATAAGATAAACATAAAAACCAGAAACAAATTAGTCACAGACAGCAAACCCCAAGTGTGTAGTTGCTCCCAAAGCCACTGCCTCAAATTTGGGAACATTCATTGTCTATTCAGGTAGTCCACAGATGCAGGGTACATCAAGTTGATTGTGGGGATTTAATCCGCTTCACCTGAGGCTGCATGGAGAAATTTCCCTTTCTCTTCTTTGCTCACACACCTCCTGGGTTTCAGCTTTGGTTCTGGCTCTGCCTCTGTGTGTAGGTCGCCCACAGGCATCTGTTCCCCACCCAGATGGGAGGGGGTTAAAGCAGCAGCTGATTAGGGTGCTCTTGCTTACTCACGCCAGGGAGAGGGAGGGGCACAGTAGTCATAATTGGAATGTGGGGCCAGCCTGTGGTGGCAGAGGCTGGTGTGACGTTGCAACAGCCTGGGGTGCACTCTGTGTTCTCCTGGGAAAGTTGTCCCTGGGTCACGGGACCCTGGCAGTGGTGGGCATCACAGGCTCCCAGGGCGGGTGTGTGGGTAGTGACCTCTGCTTGCACACAGGATTCTTGGTGGCTGCAGCCACAGCATTAGCGCTTCATGCCTGTCTCTGGGGTCTGAGATGATAGCTACGGCTCACGCCCTCCTCTGGAGCTTGCTTAGGCGGTGCTCTGCCTTCCGCAGGCACATGAAGCAGGCATCCCCTCTCCTCACGTAGCCCGAAACAATGCTCTCTTGCCTCTTAGGCAGCTCCAGACTTTTCCCAGACTCCCTCCCGGCTAGCTGTGGCACACTAGCCCCCTCAGGCTGTCTTCATGCAGCCAACCCCAGTCCTCTCCCTGGGGTCTGACCTCCAAAGCCCGAGCCTCAGCTCCCAGCCCCCACCCACCCTGGTGGGTGAGGAGACAAGCCTCTTGGGCTGGTGAGTGCTGGTCAGCACTGATCCTCTGTGTGGGAATCTCTCCGCTTTGCCCTCTGCACCCCTGTGGCTATGCTCTCCTCCATGGCTCTGAAGCTTCCACACCACCCACCCCCCATCTCCACCAGTGAAGTGTCTTCCTAGTGTGTGGAAACTTTTCCTCCTTCACAGCTTCCTCTCAAAGGTGCAGGTCCCGTCCCTATTCTTTTGTCTCTGTTTTTTCTGTTTTCTTTTGCCCCACCCAGGTACGTGGGGATTTTCTTGCCTTTTGGGAAGTCTGAGGTCTTCTACCAGTGTTCAATAGGTGTTCTGTAGGAGTTGTTCCACATGTAGATGTATTTTTGATGTATTTGTGGGGAGGAAGGTGATCTCCACCTCTTACTCCTCTGCCATATTGAAGGTCCCCCCCAAGTGCCTCTTGAATCTGTGTTTCCTGGGCTAAGTCCTCAGTTTTTGGCTTAAATAAAACTCTTTTCTATTCCTATTATAGATTGTTTTTTATTTCCATTGACATTAGTGATAAATTTTTGTAATTAAGAGGAACAATTTCAGTGACTTCTTTAATCCAGAGCATCTGTTTCAAGACAATATATGCACTCAGTTACACAGAAGAGGGTAAGGGATTTAAACCTCTGAAAAGTTTAACTTCTACCTCTCCAAATATCCTGTTATTTGGATAACACATCCAAGAGAGAAATTTAGAACACATTCAAGAGAGAAATTCTTGTATATTTGTATACTAAGATACATGCCCAAAGCAACATTGTGCATAATAATAAAAAGGGAAAAAATAGCTGTAAATAACAAAATGGATAAATAAATTGTGGCACCTTCATAAAAATGGAGCACTATATACTAGTGGAAATAAATTACCCACAACATTAACATGGATGAATCTCAAAAGCAAATATGTATACCTTAATGGAAGAAACTATGCCGTATTCATTTTGGATTTCTTATGTTATCTCACTAATGATTTCAACTCCAAACAAAATGGGCCTGAAAATTCTGAATTAGAAAAACGTCATAAAGTTTGCTATTTTCGTTGTTCATTGTTTAAATGCACTGAGCATTTAAAGACTCTTTTATTTAGTTGTAGATACCACAACTGCCTATGCAAATGAATTTGAGACAAAGCTAAACACCAACTACTGTTTGAGCACCTATTATGTGTCAAAAAATTTCACTAACTGCAAACATAGCATTGGGGCACAACATCCCTCTAAGATAGATTTAATGGCACATAAGGTTTAAAATAAGAACTTGCCCAAGATCCAATAACAAGTGATTAATGATAGAATCTGAATCCAAACCTATTCAGGCACGAAGGCCTATGCTCTTTTAGTAGCCCACTCCATTTCTGAAGCATCAAAAGCAGTGCAACAAAGAAGAGAATTCAAAGGTCCTGCTGAACAGCATGGCAATGTAAATCAGGTGCAGGTCAGAAAACACGAGTGTTTTAATCACAGTACATTTAGGCAGAAGCAGGGTAATCATTGGTTTAGGTGTTAGATAAATACAGCTGAAAAGTAGTATCTTTTGCTGGAAAACATTATTTGCAGCACATTAAGTAGAGGAAATATTAATACCCAGAATATTCGAAGAACTAAAAGAAAATGATGATTGACCCATTAAAAAATGGGTAGAAGAACATGAACCAGAATTTCACGGAATAGAAAACACAAATGGCCCTTAAACATATGATGATACTCAACCTCATTAATCATCAGAAAAAGATGCAGATTAAACCACCTCAGTGATATCTAATTTTATACCCACTAGATTAACAAAAATTTGAATAATTCAAATCACAAAGAGGCAGCTAGGATGTAAAGCAATTCTCATTCATTAACACCAGGAGTATAAATTGGTGCAACAACTTTGAAAAAGTTTGGCATTACCTATTGAATCTAAACCTGCCTATACTTTGTGACTAGAAATTTGATAACATAATATGAACTTCTACAATATGAACACATCCAAGAGAGAAATTCTTGTATATGTGTATACTAAGATACATGTCCAAAGCAACATTGTGCATAATAACAAAAAGAAAACAAATAGCTGTAAATAACAAAATGGATAAATAAATTGTGGCACCTTCATAAAAATGGAGCACTATATACTAGTGGAAATAAATTACCCACAGCATTAACATGGATGAATCTCAAAAGCAAAAGTTTTGGAGTAAGAGAAGTCACAAAGAATACACACAGTATGACACAGTTCATATACAGTTTGAAAACAGGCAAAACTATAGAATCTGTCTCTTAGAGATCCATATATAGGTGATAATATTATGTAGAAAGCAAGAAAATATTAACACAAAATTCATAATAGTGACTCTTTCTGGAGTGTGATCAGGGATGGCTAAAGGGGATTTTTGAATCACTGATAATGTTCTAGTGTTTAAATTGAGTTGTGAATGAAAGATGTTTGCTTTATCATTATTCTTTAAATGGTACATATATATCATAGACTTTTATATTATAACTCATTCACAGTGAAAACTTTTAAGTAATAATAAGCTTAAACAAAAGATGTGACAACTGCACATTTTCACAAAGAAAATGTACTCTTTACTAGCATGTGGTCCAGCATAAGCGGCCTTCAGGAAGCAGGCTCTCCCACAGGTGCCAGCAGGAAAGGGAGAAAGTTTTCATGGCAATTGTCCATAGTGATTAGGATCCAGTGAAGAGAGGGCTGCTTCCCAGGGCTGAAATCTCTCCACACCTATCTGCTAGAACCCCAAATCTAGACAGCAAGCGAGGAGCCAAAGTTTAGTACTTCAGTGACCAGTGATCAGAATCTGTGATGTGATCATGGGAGAAAATAAGCCAAAGTACTGTCCTAGAGCATCTAAGTGGAATGGTCAAAATCTGTGTACTCCTGTTTTTGCCCATCGTCTTTTCCCAACTTGTTTTTAAACCACTCAAGGGCCAAGTCTGTCATCTCCTTTCTTCTATTCTTTTTAACTTTCCTTTCACACCCCAGGTAGTTTTCGAGTAAAGATATACTGTGTCTGTCCATCAGTGGGCTAGATTACTTGAGAAATACATAAGGTCACTCCTCAAAAAGTATGGTCAACCTTGGTACATATTCACTCCCCAGCCAGTAGCCTTGATCAACCCCCAAATGCTGTTTTGCAAGGCATTTTGTAAAGTTCTTTTTACAAGTCTTACACACATGCAAATGTACAAAACCAGCCTCTTGACTTAAGAGTCACACCTCCAATTTTACTGAAACAGGATTGTTCATTTTGATCAGCACTGGGTTCACTGGCATTACACAGTAACAGTGCTTCCCAGAGAAGAATGTTTTGTTCCATTAATGTTAATTGAAGATTGTGTTTCAGTCTTCAAAATCAATTCCAAGATAGGTACATTTTCTAAAGCCCATGAACAACTGTAGTATAGTAAAAAGAGGCCCAGCATTGGAGTCAGAAGTTCTCAGCTTGAATTCAGGTCTGCCTCTTCCCAGCTGTGCTACTACCTTGAACAGGTCTCATTTTCTCTAGATCTTACTTTCCCAAATGATTGATCTTAAAGAGTTGGCTAACTCTCTGAAATGGCTGCTGGGAGGACCAAGTAGGAATTATATGAAATTACTCTGTAAACTGTTAAATACTGTGTAAATGTAAGAGTCTTAATTCTAAGCCTAGAAAGCATAAAGAAAGCATTAAAAAGTTTTTTAATAAGAGATCAGGCTTTGAGGTTAGAGATCTTTATATCCCCTTTCCTGCTAGCTGACTCCAGACAAGTAATGTAAACTCTCTAAACCTTGGTTTCCTTAGCTGTAAGGTTGGATTAGTAAGAGTACATACCTCTTGGTGCCACAGTAAAGGATTAAACAAGATAATGTATGTAAATACTTAGACCTTAGACCTATTCCTGGAAATAGTGAGTGCAAAATAAATGTTTGTTGCTGTTATGTGCAATGAAGGTTCTTTTTTTGGTTTCATCCACACAAATTAGGCATTCTCTTTTCCTAAGATCATGAGTTTACTCATGAAATCACTAAAAAATGCATTCTTCTTAAAATTGAAAAACCAATGTCCATGAACACGTATACATAGCCATATCCAAAAATCAGTTGTTCAACAAATAGCTACCATTTCTGAGCCTCTATATCAGCTGCCAGACTCTGTGCTAGACATTTGACAAAGATTAGCTAATTTAGTCTTCACAACAAACCTACCAGGGGGTTATTATTGCCAAGTTTTAGAAAAGGAAGCTAGCCTCAGGGAGGTTACAGAATTTGCCTGCAATCACATAGCAAGTCAGAGATAAAGCCGTAATTTCAACTTAAGTATCTTGTTTGACTGCTAGTCCCGTAATAGTCTTTTCTTTTTCCTTCTTGTCTTTTATTTTCCATCCTTTCTTTCTTTTCTTTCATTATTCAAAGTTTTAGTATAACAATTATCTAACTCAAATGCAAATCATTTATAGTTTCTACTGATTAATGCAAGCAAAATCAGCTTGTCCTGAATCTTTTGTGCTGTTAACTATATGTGAACCACTGAACAAAATACAGATTGAGGGTGGGGCAGTGGGAGGTACAAACTACTGGGTATAAGATAGGCTACAAGGATGTATTGTACAACACAGGGAATATAGCCAATATTTTTTGATAACTGTAAATGGAGTGTAACCTTAAAAAAAATATATAAAACTTTATGATTGTTAGAAGATTTTTTTTAAAAAAAGATTGAGTAGGTACAAACAAATGCTGTGCTGCTCTGACTGCTCATCCCTTGGGGACTTTTTTCCTGTTGTGATAGATATTTATTAACGAGGTGTCTGTGTGGGGGCAAAGAGTTGCCTTTACCGTGCTGTAATTTTTCATCAGATTTTGTACAATCTAGTGTTAGCTAAGTCACTCCCGACTCCATGCATTGGGAAACAGAACTTTGAGAATTTACAATCATTCATCATTCAAGTATTAATCAAATATTGACTGAACACCACTCTTGAGCAAGGGGTTGTACTAAGTACTAAAGATAAAAGTATATCATACTAAGTGAAGTAAGCCAGACAGAGAAAGACAAATATCATATGATATTGTTTATATGTGGAATCTAAAAATAATGATACAAATGAACTTATATATAAAACAGAAATAGGCTCACAGACACAGAAAACAAACTTATGGTTACCAAAGGGGAAAGGAGGGGAGCAGGGATAAATTAGGAGTTTGGGATTAACATATACACACTACCATATTTAAAGTAAATAACAAACAAGGACCTACTGTATAGTACAGGGAACTATACTCCATATTTTGTAATAACCTATAAGGGAAAAGAATCTGAAAAAAAAATAGATATATATGTATGTATAACTGAATCACTTTGCTGTACACCTGAAACTAACACGACATTGTAAATCAACTATAGTTCAACAAAATTAAATAAATAAACTGATGATTAAAAGTTGAAAAAAAGATAAAAGTAAAGCAGTCCCTTTTTTTGGCAAGATGGCAAATAGGACCTGACTTCTCATATTGCATATTATCTTGATTGGGATTTAGACTTTCTGCTGATTGAGTTGCTTTTAATGAGGAAGATATACAATAAAACATAAGTATTATGAGGGAAATTGTATCTTTTTAGTGAAGCTTGCATGGTAAGCTCTTCTATGGACATTTACAAAAACTTTTATTCTGATGAAATCTTCACAATTTAATAGAAAAAAATACCACAGTTATTGCACAACTGAAATAGTGTCAAGTAGAAATGGAACCAATTATGAAGATGTTTGATGATCAAAAAATTACAAGATAAATGCAGTCAACCAGAGATGGCTGGATGCTGTTTGACCACATTGGTGATGAACAGCGTTTTAAGAAGAAACATTTAGACAGGATCTCAAGTATGTAAAATTACAACATGAATATGGCAATCAGTAGCAGCAGGATATCTTTACTTTTTTAAGAGTTTGTTTCAGTAATGAATAGAAATACTTTGAGTTCACTCTGAGGAAAATGGCCACTGAAATCCTAATGCAGCCATGGAAGGACTTACATGATGAAAAGAAACCACTGGTAAAAATCCTCTCATTCATCCACTCTTCTCTCATTAGCAGTGAACATGGTTCATTCACTGGTCTCTTTGTTCTCTTCAGTCAGCCCAAAGGCAGTTAACAACATTATTAATCTCTTCTTTTACCAGCAACAGTATCTTAAAACAATTCAGACCATGTGTGCACATATTCTTCACAGTCAAGATGTTGGAAAATGCAGGCAGGTGATAAAAGACCTAGTCAAAGTTATTGAATGAGATTGTCTCACATGTAAAGACTCTATTTCAGTTTGTTGAATGAGTCTGATGGGGCCAGAGAGATGTGAGTAGTTGTTTATGAAGGACTTCTTGATAGCTGCTCTTGAGGATTTCTTTGAAAATGCTTCTCCCTTCACATTTGAGATCTTTTGTTGCATCCACCAGCATATCAGCGTTAAATATGCTGGCAGAGAAACTGAACATGACCCCAGAAGAAGCTGAAAGGTGTATTCTGAATTTATTAGAAATGCAAGACTGATTCTAAAATAGGCCCTCTAGTAATAGGCAGTCTCACTTCAGCCGCAACAAAGTCTCTCATTTACAAACCACATACTGGACATAAATATGGAGAAAAGGCTTAATCAGAATGATAGGTAAGATGCTCTCAGTTGGGCACCTCAGGACTCTGGCTCTGTAATGTGCTGAATGTGTCCTGCAAAATTCACTTGTTGAAACCCTAATTGCACTGTGATGGTATGTGGGGGTGGGGCCTTTGGGGGTATTTGGGTGGAGCCCTCATGAGCCAGATTAGTGTCCTTATAAAAAGAAGCCAGAGAGTTCACTCTTTCCATCGTGTAAGGATACAAAAGAAGATGAATATCTGTAGCCTTACCAGAACCTGACCATACAGGCACCATGATCTTGGACTTCCAGCCTCCAGAATGTGACAAATAAATTTCTGTTGTTTATAAGCCCCTCAGTGTATGATGCTTTGTTATAACAGCCCAAGCGGACCAAAACAGGACCTTACTGAAGAATTATGAAAGAAATATTTAGAAATTCAACATCATAAGCCCATTATAAAAAGTGTGATATACATTTTAGAAGTAATTAAAATAGTGTGTAGAAATTTAGGGACAGGGGAAAATCAGATATGGATCCTATCCTCAAATAATCTATGACCTAATAGGGAAGATAAAACACATAAATAAATAACTATAATGCAAAACAGAAATTTAAAAATGACACAAAAGATGAGAGAGTTAGGTTCTATAGGAATTCAGAAGATGAGAAATTTCTTAAAACTAGAGAAATCAATGTGAGATTTATGAAAGAAAGAATATTTGGATGGTAGGATTTGATACATGGAGAAGGAAGGAAAGAGAAAAAAAGAAAGCAAAGGTACAGAGAAGATGGCTTTTCTAGAGAAAACTAGCTCTTTGACTGGATTGGAAGGCACATAAAGAACATTAGCGGAGCATCAGTGCAAGAAGTTAAGCAGAACGAAATCACACAGGACCTGGATGCTGGTCACAAGGTGGCCTGAAGCACACCTCCTCCAGCTCCCATTTTAGTTTTCCTCTGTTTCCGACAGGATTCTTTCCAGGAAGTTCCCATTTATGGCTCCCCACTCAATGCCATGGCCTTATTTAAATCAGACCTGACACCCAACACCTCTCTCCTTTCTTCCCCAAGACATTTCCCCTCCAGCCTTGACAGGATGCACGGCCACAGAGCAGACTGAGCATCAAGCTCCCACTTTTGCAGACCTTCCTGAGAGACGTGTGGTGTGGCAGCTTGCCAGGCCCTGATCACTTAGCCCAGGGAGCCCGCCATAGGGGAGTTAATCTGACGTGCAGAATGAGCCTCGAGGCCCCCTCTCCAAAGGCACTGCTAGGGCATCAGTTCTAAATTGTACCTGACATTTAATTCCAGCTTTGGGCAGTTTCGTGTGAAACTTGACTTTAGCGAGACATTGATCAGCACGCAGTTCTTCATGAGCTTTGACACGATCAATTTTCTCCAGTGGATTGGACGATCGTTAGCTGCCTCACAGAAAGGCCTGGGTCACGCACAGCTTTCTGCAGGCCTCGGAACTGCACGCCGGGAGGAAATGATGAAAAATTGCTGTTGGCAAGTGACTGCCCCCTTCCCTGCAGAGCATAAGCAACAAGGGTCTATGAAGAGAGACCTACCTTCAGTCTCCACACCTCAGAAATCTGGGTCTTTGAGAGACTTAAGGAAATCAGTTGATTTAGGAACTGGAGACAAAGTTGGATGAGAGTCTCCTTGCTTGAGGTGTCCTTTACAGCCATGCCTTATTGTCCCAAATGTCCTTGACTCACTGTCCCCATCTTTACTTAACTAGAATTGTCTGGACAAGAAACAAAAAATAAGGCTTGTAATTAGCGTGGGTCCATATAACTTATTGTGAGGTTTCAGTCAGTGGATCAACAAGCACTTATTGGGTTCTTGGAAACACTGTGAAGGCAAAAGAGATTTTCAAGCCACCAACTCCCATCCTTATATGCAGAACTGCCCTGTAGCAAGACAGTATGGGATGACTCCCTGTATTAAATGATTCATAAGATACAGAAAGCTTTGCTTCTCCAAAATCATGAACCACGTTATCAGAAACCATGTCAACATTTGCTCCCACCTCTGTGTCCAGTGGTCAGCTAGTACCTTCCCTCATGGTCAGTGTTCCTTTAAAAAAAGTTGAATAAATGAATGCATAATTCAGGTGCCATATTCCTGATATTGGAGTATTTCCTGCTGTGAAAGTGTTACTAGAAGTGTTTCTAGAAAGTGCCCATAAAAAAGCACAAATACTAGCTTATTTGCACACTTGTATAAATTAGCACAGCATAGCATGTATTCAGTAAGTATTTCCTGAGTGACTGAACCTTGTTTATTCAGTCATTTTGGAAAGTGAAGTAAGACAGGTAAATTTTAAGGTGAAGGAGCAGTCTTAGAGCACTACTGCATCTGTGTCTCTGGAGACACAGGTACGAGCTGCAGGAAGCTGAGATTCCTGGACGAAGCATCTCAGGGAGTATGTGTACCATCCTCTTTGCCTGGTCAACTGGGAGCTTTATAATCACACAGGTAGCCCCTGCTCACTGCCCACAACTTGAAAGACTGTTAATTAGAATGTTCCCTGAGCACATCTGTTCTTTCAGTCCTTTGAAGGAAGAAGATCTGTGGGGCCTGAAACAAATGGGCTTTGAATGACCTCCTCAAGGAAAGCTGGCACCATCTAAGGCAGAATCAAGAGAGGCCAGGCTCAGCTCTGCCAGGCACTCCGGATTCAAGAAGGTCTGGAACATACCGGGCATTTAGTAGATATTCAATAAAGTTTGCTGAGGGAATTAACTTCATTTCATTAGGTATTTTAAAATATATTTTATTACTTGTAGAACAGATGTTCTCATATTATAGATCTTAAATCAGCATGTCAGAGGAGGAAAGAGCCTTAATTTTAGATTTAAAAGACACAGATTCCAATCCTGGCTCTGCCCACCTTATCCTTAATGTCTCTGGCCTCAGTTTCCTCAGCTATAAAGTGGGTATGCCTTTCTTGCAGAGTTTTTATAGGGATTAAATAAGGAAATAAATAAGAAAGCTCTGTGGAAAACTAATTTAGTAGATAAATGAAATGTAAGCTTTCATTACTATGTAAATAATATAGTTTAACAGTACAAATAATTTGTATTTGACGTTTAAGTGGTATTGTTGTCACATTATTTTACATATACTGATGAAAAACCCTAATTAGCCTAATAAGCATGTCTCTTAAAGACAAGAGGCACAGTAATAATTTGGACAGGATTCTGATCCCAGCTTATCTATTCTCAGTATGAGTGTTCCATCCAGCCATGCATTCAGAGAAAGTGAAAAAACCGTCTTCTTAAGGTGATGACTTCTGTACACACTGTTCTTGGAACTGAAGTCCCATCAGAGATGCTTGATTAATGATTAACCTTTTTACTTTTATTAATTTTCATCTCACTGATGTTTGCTATAATCCTTTAATAGGAGCTGTTCTGTGCTAAGGTCATGGATTAGAGGTTTAGTTGCCACCAAGAACTATCAATGTCATTAGTAACCCCTGCCCTTCTGAGTTCCTGCATTGTAGGTGTCTTTTGAATGTCCCTATCAACTACTTTGAGCGCCCCTATTAATTTTGCAATAACATCAAATGGAAGTATTTTTCTTAAGACGTATGCTCTGAAGCTTACAAATGAAGTCAGGGTGTGTTGCCTAAGTAGGCATTTTTCTCTCCTTCAAGATTTGTTCAGTAGAAACACAAATGTTGTTCACTTAGCAACCACCCCTTCCCTTGACCCAAGAAATGAGGAACAGAGGTGATTCTGGAAAAAGAAAGAGAATGAGTTCCAACTCAGCTTTTACTGCTACTCAGAAAGATTCTAGATTCTAAGGACAAACCTAAATCCTGACCCCCAAAACAGTAGAATAGGTCCTTCCCAAACTGTCACCAAAGTCAGGTCACAAAAACAATAGCTGTCACTTGGGTCCCTCACCACAACCTCCCAGCTTCTAGATGCCATCTTGGGTGATCATCAGCCACATTTTAGCCCAGACTCCAAGGTCTCCAGCACATTCTCCTGGACATTCTGTCACATCACTCCCAAGGGCATCTGTTCAGGGTCACTAATGTCTCACTTTAATTCAAATCATTTTATCCCTCCTTTACTCTGAATAAAAATAAGGAAGGAGGTGGGAGGGGGTGGAGGGAGAGAGGGTGGGATTATAGCAAAAAGCAGATGTTATGTTAGGGTGTGACTGGCTCAAAAAAGGAGTAGGAAGGAAGAGGGAAGAATTAGTAATGAACCCCAGCAAGCTGATTTGCTGAATCAGTAGCCAAGGCCAGGAGTAAGTCTTTGTTTTACAGAAAGTATAAAGCAAAGATGTAAATCCACCTTTTAGGACACTATTCTACTCTCTCATCCCCTGTATTAGTATTTTATTACCATGTAAATATTACTCTAAAACTAAGAGGCTCAAAAATAACATTTGTTTTTTCACAGTTTCTTTGGATGAGAAATGTAGGCACAGCTTAGATCGGTACTTCTGGCTCAAATTCTTTTATGCGGTTGCAGTTATAGGCCAGGGCTGTGGTCTCATCTGAAGGTTTGGCTGTGAGGGATCCACTTCCAAACTCACTCACATGGTTGCTGGCAGGACATGATCTCTCACACCAGGGATACTTCTAGGTCCAGTGGCTGTGCAGACTAGGATACCAGCAAATAATACTGAACCTGTCCAACTACCCTCAAGAAGACCTGGCCTATGGTTTGGGGAGTTTGTTGTAATTGAAACAGAAAAACAATGACTAGTCCAATTATTCAGTCTTCGCTCCAATCCCAATCTGCTTTTTATATGATCTTTATATTGAGGTCTCTCCACAGGAATGCCCCATAATATGCCAGCTGGCTTTTCCCAGGGTGAGTAATCTGAAAGATGGCAAAAGAATATTCCCAAAATAGAGGCCACAGTCTTTTTGTAACTTAATATTCAAAGGTTACAAAAGGCTATAAAAGAAGGATGTAACTTACAAGTTATATCCCAACACTTTTGCCATATTCTATTCAGTAGAAGTACATCAATTAGTCCAGGTCACATTCAAGAAGAGAGAATTACAGAAGAGCCTGAATACTAGGGATGATTAAGATCATCTTGGAGGCTGCCCCACATCTTCTATCTGAATTCATTTTAATTTAAAGGTTTTGATTTTTGCATGAACTTACAGAATGTGTTTCTTAAAGTTTTATAGGTAAGATATAAGAAAGACTACCTCATGATGATTTAGCCAAAACCATCTGGACTGAAAGCAATATTGATGAATTAGAGTGGTTCAACAACAATTTGGTCAAAATACATCCTAGTTACTGGAGAAAAAGAAATATAAAAGCAAATAAAAGTAGAACCTTCCCAAATCCTGAAAGGCAGATGAAAATTCCTGACGATTCATAAGGAATTGCAAAAAAACTTTTCATTATATACCAAAATAAACCATATCTTGGAATTAAAGACAGGCTATTCATATTCCAACAGATTATCATATTGGTCAGCTTACTTTATAAGAAATTCCATTTGACAAAATTGCTATCAGCTAAATCACCCTATCCCATTAGAAAAAAAAAAATGTAACTCACTTTGGAGCAAGCTTGTTGTCAGCATTTTATATCAAGATTTTCAGTGTAGGTGACTACCGCTGGGAGGCTGAGAGATGGTGCTAAGTAACAAATTATGCCAAAACCTAGGGTTTAAAAAAATGAAACAATGAAAATAATTTATCATAGCTTATGGTTCCTGTGGGTTAAGAATCCATAAAGTGCTCAGCTAGCAGTTCTTACTTAGGGTCTCTCATGCAGTTGCAGTCAGATGTCCGCTGGGGTTTCAGTCATCTGAGGGCTTGACTGAGGCTGGAGCCACTTCCTAAGTGTCTTAATCACATGGTTGCCAGGTGGGTTCTGGTTGTTAGTGGGGACCTCAGTTTCTCTCCACATGATCATATCCATGAGCTGCTTGAATGCATCACAGGTTCCCCCAAAGTGAGAGATATAAGACACCAAGGTGGAACCTGCAATTCCTTTTATGACCTAGCCTCAGGAGTCATGTATTTTCACTTTTACCGTATTCTATTGGTTGCCCGGAGACAGCTCTGATTCAAGGTGGGAGGGCAGTACACAAGAGTGAATCCTAGGAGATGTGGATCATTAAGGAACTCCTTGGAGGCTAGCTATCATATAAACAAAGAAGACGGGCCACACCCAACCATTTTTCTCCAGATCCTTCTCTCTAGGACCCTTTGTATCTTTACAGAGATAAATAGTGTCCTCTTCTTGGCTTCCATGGAGCCTAAGTCAGGGTGAGTTCAAGCCTTTCGACTGCATCCAAATGGAAACCGAAGTACAGTTATGGGAAGAGTCAGCCTTAAATATAAGAGCTGCCTGGAATATCAGGAACATCAGGGAGGGCTCTTATCTAGTAAAATACTGATCCCACTGCTTGGTGAATAGAGTTAAATGCCTCTAGAAACATGCAAAATGCTGTCACACATTTAGAGGAAAAACTAAAAGTACATACACCCCAGGGAGAGGTAACATGCTGGTCTAAATTTGCATCAAGGTGTGAATGACTGGTGACAGATCTTTTCCTGAGAAGAAACTTTCACAGAGGTTGGGCAACAAATAGAAAATGGAAAGACTCTACAAAAATATATGGGAGAGGCTTCCAGGGAAGTGAAAGTCAAATCACTGACATCACCATTTTTCCAGGACCTACACTTATCCTGCAGCAATTCAAAGAGCGAATTACAGAAAGTAAGATATAGTAGCCAAAGAATAGTAATGGGTACTAAAATAGAGTGCAGTTAGGAACTAGTAATTGAAAGAAATGTAATTTTTTAGGAACTATAACTTATTTTTGCCTTTTGATAAATGGTCTTTCCATGCGTGCTGCTCTGCTGTGTTAGACATTTAATTGCTCTTATATAAGGTGTTATCATTAGGGGCAGGACAGAGATAGAGGAGATGGCATGGAGTTCTTGGAGAGGCAATCATAAAACCACACTTGGACCAGAAATAAATTAGTGCTGCCACACTTCTGCTAGTCCTTCACACCACCTGGAATTGTCTCAAACGGGCAGAAAAAAGTATACCAACGTTGGCCTATATTCCCGCAAATGATTAAGAGCCGGCTGTTATAAAGAGTATTTTTAGGTCAAATCCCACGACAATGAGCTTCAAAGAATGTGGAGGGCTGTTCAAATGTTTCCAAGGTTCTGCAATTTGGTTGTACCAAATATTGCTCAAGATCACTCCCAAATACCTGAAAACCATTCCAAGGAAATAGACTCTATTTGAATTAATTATGACTCAAGATATATAGCTCACAGACTATAATTTTCAAAAATGTGGATATTGTAATACCTAACTCCTTTGCCATGTCTTCCTTTTTCCTGCCAGAACCAACTATGCTACCACATTCTCTCTTTCTGCTAGAAAAAAAATATTTCCATCTCTTTTTTTCTTGTTAGCCATGGCCACAAGATATTACTTTTCTCATTACCAGTGAGTGCTCTCATGAATCAACTTGCCCACATATTACACCATGCAAATAAAGGTTTCATATTTTGGCTTCAGAGGAAAATGCACTGGAATGATTAGAAATTTTACAGAAAGAAAGAAAAGAAAGAAAGAAAGAAAGAAAGAAAGAAAGGAAGGAAGGAAGGAAGGAAGGAAGGAAGGAAGGAAGGAAGGAAGGAAGGAAGGAAGGAAGGAAGGAAGAAAGGGAGAACGAGAGAGGGAGAGGGAGGGAGGGAGGGAGGGAAAGAAAAGAAAAGAAAAGTTCCTCATTGGAGTACTAGCCTAGATAAGAGTGCTTTCCTCTCAGTGGACTCCTTCACAAAAGAGACACTATTTGTGAAATATTTGTCTCTCACAAGAAATCATAGAATGCAGAACTCAATGTGTGAACAAAAGAATTTAAAATGATGTCCCTTTGCCTTCTTCCTTCAACTAGACTTTAAAGGACTGTCATGTGTCTTGTTCACTATTGTGTCTTGGTAAGTAATGAAGTGCCTAAGATATGGTAAATACTCAGTAAATATTTCTGAAATGAATAAATGTGGATAAATAATAAATCAGTCAATGGGTCAATGAAATGTGTTATGACTCTTCCTCTTAACTGTGACCTGCTATCCCACAAATTCTATGGAAAACCTATTTTTCCAAACCCTAGAATCTAGCTCTATGCCCAAGATTTATCTGGATTCCCAACACTCTTTCCCCCATCCTCACAAGCTGGCCCTGGTTTCCAGACACCAGGACATCTCCTTTCTCCCTTCTCAACCTCCTTCTAGTCCTTACTGTCCCCACAGATAAGACAGACACTCTTCTATCTCCAAGTTCAGAGCAAAATTAAAACATGTTCAAGAGAAACTAGCACCCAGGAAAAATACCTACTTGCCTTGCTATGCCCCCACTCAAACCCTAATTTCAATCATTCATGCATTCATGTAGTAGTTCATTCATTCTTGTCACAAATA